>NW_024345601.1:652313-735162 GCF_902729225.1 Pteropus medius | reverse complement strand
AAAAAAAAAAAAAAGTGCTTTTTATTTATGAAGTAGGATATACAATGTTAAGATATCAGATTATACTAAGGATTATAATAAGAGGTTGGAGAATAGATGTTCACTGTAGCATTAGTTATAATTGTGTGTGGGGGGGGAGGAAACAGTCTAAGTATTCAATAGTAAAAAAGTCTAAACAAAGCATGGTATATGTGCAGAGGACTGGAATAATATCAAGTTAATAAAACCCTGTAGTAGGCAAATACATTTAACTATGGGAACAATTTGCAATGTATTTCTAAGGGAAACATTACCAAAGAGTATACGCATTCATTCATTTATCCAACGCATTGAGCGATGGACTTAATTATGTAAATAATATTAACATATGTGTATGTAAAGAAAATACAGAAAATACAAAAGGATAATAACTGGTTACTTTTAAGTATTGAAAATTGTAAAGAAGACCATGAAAATCATTCATAATCCCACCATTGTTCACTTTAATGAACATGTGGTACCTTGGAAATCAGAGCAATAATTAAGTTATATGATATCATGCTTTAACATATCATGCTTTTTTCTAAAAAAAAGTCATGCTCTTTTAATACAGCATGTTCCAACATTGTGTTTTTTTTCTAAGTTATAACGTCATGCTTTTTATTTTTGCTATAGTTCTCTTTAGAGCTTAATAATAATGATACAATGAAATGATAAAATAGTTCGAGCTGCTTTTTTTTCAACTAATTACCTTGAGCCACTTTAAGAGCTTTGATGCATGACCAAGGATTTTGACTGTAACTTACTGGATGCTTCCGAGACAGAGGGAGGAAGAGTTTGAGATGCAGGAAGTGGCTCCAGGATCTTCCTTGGCCTCCTGGTCTCCTAGCCCCTGTGGGCCTCTATACAGAAACTTTGCCATGTTTCTCTGCCAGATGGTGCATTTGAGAGAGATGTAAAAATGGGACTCACTGAAAGCGAAGCTGTACCATGGAACCAGCTGGTTCCACACCTATGAATTGCTTGTAAACTTTCTTCCACCTTTCTCTTATAAAGATTTGTCTCAGTGTGTGTTCTCAATACTGCAAAAACATGGCCATTCTTCCACATCATTCAAGATCAGAAACAGGTTTCTTAAAAAAAAAAAAAAAAAAAAGTCTTGTTATATAGTATGTGCGTCTACTAGTATGTGACATGGTCATTCAACCAATATTCAGCACAAAATTTGCATTAGCTATTACAGGGATACATATATGGTATAGTTCCTGTCTACCAAGGATTTATTATCAAGTATATCAATATGTCTTTCCACCTCCCCCCCAAAAAAATACTTCCTTTGACCTCCTTCCCTCTCAAACTAGAGCTCCACATGTTTCCTTTTCAGTGCCACTCTTTAATGCTCACTATCTCTACTTTCTGACCAGTTATTACTCTATAACTTATCAGTCTGGTTTCCATTCCATTTTCCTTCAATAATCCACTGAGAGTCATAGCTTAAATGTCATCAAATATCAGCAATTGTGAGGTCCATCCAATTCTCCACCTTCCACCTACATTTTTTCTCTGAAACACACCTATTTGCCGATTACCCTCTAGCTGCAGAAAATCCTCTCTCGGTTTCCTCACAAGCTACTAAGATTTGCATGCTGCTCAGGGTTATGCTGCAATAAATGCCTTTTCTTGTTCCTTAGTCTTTCTCATGTGAACTTACTATTTTCTTATATATATGACTCCTAAATTTAGGTATCTAGCTCCTTATCTCCTGAATAAATACATATTTGAAATAACTCTCCAATCCTCAATATTTCCTCATCTCCATCACCAGTCCCTCATCTGCTATCACTAAAGTAATTGCCATAAGCCCCTAACTTGCCTTCTTGTCTCTGTCTTCATGCCCCTATGACCCTCTCCTTTACAGGTATGGTCAGCATCCCTAAAGGCCTCAGGTATGAGTCAGGTATGGTCAGCATCCCTAAAGGCCTAAATGAAAACTTGAGGCATATAAGGAATAACTAAAACTAACATCTTCAGGAAAACTGTTATAAGTATTCAAATCCATGATGTGTGTTAATGCGAAACATGTCCCCCTCCCTGGAGTTATGCAGTGCCCAACCTGCATAACCATAATCAGGGGCTCAGGTTCTGTTCATTCATCCCTTAGTCACCACATCAGAATAATTAGGTTGAAAAACATGAAAAGGCCATTCAATCCCAATACTTTAGACTATCCATGTTTTCAACAAATAGTCTTTTGGTCTTTGCATGAACATCTCTAGTGACTAGGAATATACTATATCTAAAAGTATCTCTGTTCCTCTCTATTGAGTACAGAAAGTGAACTTGCTGCCTCTTGAAGCTTCTATTTATTGGTAAATTTTACATACTTTGGGACTACGTAGAACAAGAAAGTATAAGAGGGTAACAGTTAAGGGTACAAGCTCAGATGATCAACAGAGCTATATCAAAGTATTTTTGTTATTTACTAATTGAACTTAGACAAATTTCTTAATATCTCTATCCCTTAGTTTCCTCGTCTGTAAAATGGGGATACTATTATTGCTTATCATCTTCCCTTCAGGATTTTGAGGATTAAATGAGGTGATGCCTATAGCAAGAGCATGAGGAGGCTAGACAGCAACTACCATACACGTATCTGCTTCTGCCTTAGTGGAGTTTTCATATTTTCTCAACCTCTCTGTGTTTTATATAATTAGTAGCTCCCCTCAAGCCCTGACCAACCGTATTCTTCAAGGTGTGCTCCTTCTGCACTGAGGTGTCTGGACTTGAACACTACCCTTTGATGAGATCTCCATGTCTCAGGGTGGTAAACTCACTCGGATTTACATTCAAACTCACTATTTTTCATGCAATCAAGAATCTTGTCAGGTGTTTGTATATTGTATATGTTTGCCTCTCTCCTTCTACACTGTGAGTTCCACAAGGATTCCTGTTGTCACTTGTGGCCCACCATGCCTGGCACATCATAGATAACCCACAAATATTTAATACATTTAAGTGCAGCTTTGATTCTGACCCACACTCCCTTCATGGAGTGGAAACAATTAGAGAGAGAAAGGACCTACTTTGATGTTTACACAATTCTCTTTAAACGCTCTTCTTTTTCTCTGTAACAATCCTGGCTGTTAGTGTTTTCTTTCTTTTTTTTTTTTTTTTTTTTTTTAACAGCTTCATTTAGATATAATTCATATACCATAAACTTTACTCATTTAAAATGTACAATACTTCTGGTGGGACTGCAAATTGGTACAGCCACTATGGAAAATAGTATGGAGGTTCCTCAAAAAGCTAAGAATTGATCTACCATATGATCCAGCAATCCCTCTACTAAGTATTTACCCCAAAGACTTGAAAACCCATATCCAAAAAGATATTTGCACACCGAAGTTCATAGCAGTATTATTCACAGTGGTAAGGACATGGAAGCAACTGAAGTGTCCTACGATAGATGATTGGATAAAGAAGCTGTGGTACATATATACAATGGAATATTACTCAGCCATAAGAAGAGATGAAATACTGCCTTTTGCGACAACATGGATGGACCTTAAGATAATCATGCTAAGCAAAATAAGCTAGACAGAAATTGAAAACCACATGATATCATTTATATGTGGGGTATAAACCTAAAGCAACAAATGAAGAGGACAAACAAACAGAGACTCATGGACATGGACAATAAACTATTGGTTGCCAGGGGTGGAGGTAAGGGGGAGGGGGGAGGTAGTGGGATAAAAGGGATCAAAGATGTGGTGACAGAAAGAAATCTAACTATTGAATTGTACACCTGAAACTGTACTGGATTTCATTAACCAGTGTCACTATAATAAAAAAAAAAATACAGTACAGTAGTTTCACAATAGTTGTTCACAAATTTGTGCAATCATCACCACAATCTAATTTTAGAACATTATAATCACCCCCCAAAAAGAGACCCCATACCTATCAGCAGTCATTTCTCATTCTCAACCCCTAACTCAAGCCCTAGGTAATCACTAGATTTGCCTATTCTGGACATTTTCTAGAAATAGAATGACACAGTATGTGGCCTTTTGTGTATGGCTTCTATCACATAACACTGTTTTCAAATTTTGTCATTTATCAGATGTTCATTTCTTTTTTTTTCAATCTGTTATATGGATATTTATTAATCAATTATTAATATTTGAATGGCTTCCACTTTTCTGTCACTTTTAGTGCTGTGTAGATCTTCTAATGAGGCTCATAGGAAGACAAGTAAAGGGCGATTTTCATCCTTGAGTAAATCATGAACTTCGAGATACATCCTAGGTCAGAGATGGCCCATGGTTTTGCACATACCCCACTGCCACATGTCATGCCCATACCTTCATTTGAATACTTAGATCCCTGTGCTTTGGTGATTATTTCTTCCCTTCTTGGCTTTTTTTTTTTTTTTAAGATCATTAAGTATCAATATTCTGTGTGCTGTCGACACATTTTGATTTCTGGAGCTCTGTAACTCAGACTCAATCATCATGGAGTATGGGAAAGAATGAGCCTATTGTGTGTATGGAATCATTACTCAGTCATGAGCCCCTATTTTTTTTTTTTTTTTGGTGTTTTATAACCACTTCAGACCAGAAGCAATGCTGTGTACAATACTCTAGGTGTGTACATATGTGAACACAGGACATCACAGGAGAGATTCTCAACCAACTTATTTCTTCAAATATATACCCCTCCGCCCACACACACACAAACATATACTTTTTTTATTCTCCTTCAATGTAGACAACATGTCAGTCTCCTTTCAAACACCATTTGGAAAACCTGGCCATTTTTGGTAGTAATGAGGTACTTTTTTTCCTTATTCATATTAGTTGCTCAAAATTCCCACTCATGTAGCCTCAAAAATCACAGCTTAACCCTGACCAAAGAAGTTGCTAAATATGCTTATTTGTAATTAAGATGCCAACTATAATCAGATATGAAGTTCTATGAAGTCTTCCATTAAAGCTTTGTGTTATTCTATGTGGATATATTATTTATTTAAAAAATAATAATTATTTTGTGGTCTATAAAAGTAAATGCATAATATGTCCTATGAGAATATTCTTTGATTTTTTAATTAAAACTATTTATCTGCCAAATACTTTTCATCCTTCTTTTTTTTCCTCATTCAGGATATATTTCTGCTCTATAGTGGGTAAAATTTCCAGAATAACTCAAATTGAATACATATATAAAAATCCCCGTTATCTTACTATACATTATGCCATCAACTTTCTTCTGTAAAAGATACCTCTTTTTGTGTCTTCATTTTCTATCATGAACTTTGAGGTGTGAAAAGTAGAGATAAAATATCAATATAGATGCCTGCAATTATCTCTAAATAGTTTTCTGCACACTCAAAAGCCTTCATTATGAACAAAAGTCTGATGTTACTTCACACACTGATGAATGTTGACTTAGCTTGAGAAAAAAACTAATTAAAAATATTGTGGAAATGGAAACGTGGTTGATATCAAATAGCCAAAAGGAATTATCCTCCTGCAGTGTAAACTATCTATGGAGTGTTGAAGTTCCTCGAATCAATTGTGGTTTCTAGAAACCAAAAAAAAAAAAAAGAACTTATTCTTCTCTCCAAATGATAAAACAAAGGCTTTGTGAAAGTACGCTCTACATTAAAGTGTGAAGGCTAGTTTTTAAGATGTTTTTCTTTTTAATTTTTGGATAACTAAAGACTAAAAAGATGTTTTAGCTAAGTAGAGTGTTTTAATTCATGGTCATTGAATAAGATTTGTAAAGTGGGATTTTTTTTTATACTTTCTTATTCACCAACCCCTTATACCAGAATTTCATTTTGGAGTTTATCAGAAAAAAATGCCTTCCCAGCGCTGCTCTGTGCAGCCCTGTTTGCTAAGTTCTGCAGGGTTTGCCCACAAGTTCTACTTGAGTAAATCGTATTTAGACAACTGCGTATTTCATTTAGGCCTTTTGCAATGACTGGGCCAAGGTCAGTTTTATATTCTACTGAAATCATAAAGTGACACTTGAGATAAACAGAATGTTTACTCTCTCCATGTGAGCCGAGGCTGATATGTAAATTTATCCTCATTCTTTCATTGAATTTGCATTTACCCTCTTAGCCAAACACTACATGGTTCCAAATCAAACAGTTTTAATGATGGTCAACTCTTTATGACCGATGGCCATATCAGAGAAAAAGAAACAGCAATTTAGATTAAAATGAAAGGCACAGCCCAAACATAACTCTCCTCTCTAGGTTAGTGGTAATTGGATGAACTTTCCATACGAGGTGTTTTGATGCTTCGCTGCTTAGCAGTAATTACCACAGTCTTCCGGCTTTGTGTGTGCCTGTTCTACCTCTCGTTATCTGCTGCAAACACACCACACTCACCTATCATCAGTATTTTTTCCCCTTCAAAAAAACCAGGTACATATAAACTGCTTCTTTATATTAAAAAAAAAGGAAAAAATAAAGGAGTGCATAAAAGGAAGACATGATCCTCTCTGCAAATTAAATATTTCTTGGCTAACTGTAGCAAGAAAGAGACACAATAAATAATGAAAATACACAAAGTGGAACATGAACATTAAAACCCTGGTTTTGGTAGCGAAGTGTTATTGTCTTATAAGATTATTCCATTTCCAGTGTGAAGTTCTATAAAGGTGAATGGGTCCCCAGGGCAGGAGGGTGTGTTACTTACTCCAAGGTGAATAGGAATCTCACAGGCAGGAAGCCAAGAGTATCCAAATAGCCTCCAGGCCTATGAAAAGCCACTACCAGAGGCTTAAATCTCACAGATGCAGTTAAACAAGGGTGAGCCTCAGAGAACATGAGGGATAAAATTAGTACCTGTGTTTGCTCTCCATTCTTTCTGAACAAAAGGAGCTATTTCTGTGTTATGAGTTTGCAGAACACAGAGAGGATTAAGCAATAGGACCACACAACTCCTTGCTTTTAGGCTGGGGGCTGGGTTAAAGACTTGGGCCTAGCTCCCAAGTGGAGTTAGAGACCATTGGGTTCTTAGTCTCTCCTGAAATTTGGGCATTTTGGACCTTGCTCAGAGTGGGAATAAAGTTTGGGTACCTGCTGTATAACCCTTCTTGTGTTGTTTTGTTCAGGCACAAATGCAATGTTAGCAAGTTCAAAGCAAAGGGTCTCAGAAACAGGCTGCACAAAGAAGAAAAAAAGTGGCATTCTTTAGAGGGACTCCCAGCTTCTGCTTCCTGTAAAGAATGAAAAATGAAGACTGTTGGCACTAAGCTTTGCTAGGTTGCCTAAGATCTCCCACTTGGAATGTCAGACTCATCAGTAAATGACTTGCTCCAGCAACAGAACTAACATAATTCACACCATCGATACAACAAGACAAGTGTCTCTGCCCAACTTCAGTGCTTGTCTTATGAAGAAGACGAAGAAAAAGAAAGGAAAAGAGAAAGCAAAGAGGCAAGGGGGGGTGATTGGGGGATAGGTGGGGGACACAGTTTCCTTTTCAGTGTGGCTGTCAAATGGCGATCTAATTGTAGCTGGGCTGCAGGAGAGCAGATAGCTTTTCTGAAGCCGCAAGTATTTCTGCCATTCATGAGGCCGAAGGATGCCACACACAGTCTGTTTGTTCAACATAAGCAAACAGATTGTAAACTGGCTGATAATTTTTGTACTGACAATGTCATTTACAGCTGTCAGCCTTTCGTCTGCCTTGTTTGCTTTATTCAAATATGAACCAAGTGGACCTCCCTTCCAGCGCTTTCTTCTGCATTAAAATCACATCCATTCCCTTCCAAGCTGTCTTATCTAAAATTCATTGGAGGCCAATCAGTTGGCTGAATGCTTTATCGTTTCCATGGAGGCAAGAAGTCCAGTGTGGACTTTCGGGGATTAGGAAGTTTCAGATTTACAGCCTTGAAGTGCACATTTCTTTCAGCTGGCTTCTTTTGATTGCAGAGAGGCAGGAAATTTAAATTTAAATATAATTTTATGTCTGAGCTGGGAAGCAGTGCTTTACAAAATGTACTCGTTCTAGTTTGCAGCTGTATCACACCGGCACTTGGCCTTTTCTCTGCTGGTCTTGTCTTTGGAATGTGCCGCCTTTAGGACACATATTGGCATTTGTCCTGTGGGCCTCTAGGTCACTACAGCTCCTCTGCTGGCTGATAGTGCTCGATCTCACCTCTATTCCTTGTAAACTTTTACTGGTGTCTGCCTGCCACGGTATTGAAATCTCCTTTGTTGTTAGTGGAGGTTGCAGTACATTCCATTAGTAATTCACATTAGACAAGCTGTCTGGTGTTAGGTAGGAAGTTGTAGCTATTACTACTTTGCTCAGAGGGTGCAGCACATTCTAAAAAAAAAAAAAAGAAAGAAAGCAGTGTCATCACCTACCGCCCGGCATCTGGTACTGGCAATTGGACTTCAAAAGCTCCTGATTCCAAGATACGCCCCTCTTTGAGCTTCAGTCTCATGTTTTAAGGGCAGCATCAACCCAGAAGCATCTTTTCAATGAGAGCAGGGTTGCTGCCTTTGCTGAGTAAAGAGTGGTCCTTCAGAAAACCTGCAATTGCTAGTCTCAGTCCAGTGAGTCAGATCCTAAATGCCATCTACCATGTATTTATGTTGTAACCTTTAAAACATAGTGTCAATGGCTGATGCACTCTGATTTGAATCATGACTGTGGCAATTTGTTTAAACTCTCATTTTCTCAGTCCTTAAAATGAGCACAATGTTAATCAACCCCAATAAATGAATACCAAGAATAAATTATATTTCACAAGAAATTTATCACAAAACTTATACATATCTAAGATAAATATTAAGGTCTATCCCAACTCAAATATGCAACTTTTCCTTTAAGTCTAGTGCAATCAGCCTCAAATATGTATTTAGTACAAACTCTTAGCTTAAGAAACAAAATTCTAGTAGGTGTCCCAAATAAATAATAGACAAGAAGTCATTTGAGAAGAGTTCTAAATAGTGTTCATTCTGATGTTAGATGGAATCTCATAGAAAATATAACAAAATTAAAGTTTCAGAGAAAAGACGTCTCAGTATAGACTGAAAAAAGGGGGCTAGTTATTCAATCTATTTGGTAAACATAAGAAGAATATAGTGCATTTGGAAAGCTAGTAATTTTAAGTGATACCTGTGTGCGTTTATAAAATAGATCAAATTACTTACTGTTGAGTGAACCAGTATATTGTAAGGACTTGTCAATTTTTTAATACAGAATTTTATTACCAGTCTATGGTCCCAAGGATTACGTGTCCGGCTTCTAGAAGCCACTAGTACCCTCATTACAACTGAGTCCTCAAATTCGTATGACTTCAAAGGAGCCCTTCTGGTTGCGAAAGAAAGCATTAGTCTTTGCTTATGATCTTTAAGCCTTAAATTCTACTCTGGTGTGTGTGGAGAGGCAAATACTGAGCAGAATGTTATCAACATCTTTGTGTTTTAAGACTATTGATATTATTATATCATTTAATACCATTAATTAAAATAAAATTGATCTATTTACTAAGTGTTCCATGTAGTAGATACCATACAGTTGATCAACCACTAAAGTATATATTTAGTACCTATCCTTTACCATATTAAATACACAGTCCTTTACCCTTTATGAGCAATTCTAAAAAGCAAGAAGCTCTGAATATTGAAATTTTTACACCAAAACTCAATTGGTGGCTAAAACTGAGGTAAACTGAACTGAGACTGTGTGAAGTCTTTGTTTGTTCTGCATGCATTTGCTGCAGAAATATTTGTGTTTGGTTATAAAATTGCTCCCCCAGACCTCACTGAGAATGTTATTAAATATATACAGTGTTCCTCATCTTTTTGAAATCTTGAATTGGACCCAAGCATTTTGGACAACATAGTGCTTACCTATCTAAGGTATGTTCCATGAGGCACCGTGGGAAGCAAACAATTAAAACTTTGGCTAATTGTCCTCTGTTGGGAACAGACAAAAAGGAACATCATAATTGGAAAAGGAAGATGTTACTCTGTTCATATAAAAGAGTGCAGAAAGGAATTGAACAGTAAGGCAATGCTATAGTGGTAGATTTGGCCTGGACAATTGCCAGCATCCACTTGATGTCTGACACACACTAGGTAGAGAGGAAAAGGGATGAATGATAAAGCAAATAGGGCAAAATAGAAACAAATGTGTAATCTGAATAAAGGGTGTATGGTATGGTATTTCTTCGTTCTATTATCATAACACTCTATAAGCTTGAAATCAAAACAAAATAATTTTTTTAGAAGTCAGTAAAACCCCAAAGAGAGGAGCAAAGAAAGAGAGAAGAGAATAATCTCGTTAGATATTTTCTTTCCCTTTTCTTTCAGATGGCTGAAGCTCAAGTGAGGGAACAGAAACACAACAAGAAGGAGAATAAGAGAGTATGGAAGAACAAAGGACAAATGAGTGGCAGAAAAAGGAGAGAGAGAAGAGAATCACATCTGAAAACCATATTTTAATGTTATCTAAGTCTTCAGTAGTAGCTTACCAAATATCTCCAACTGTGGGGTCTTGGCCAGGTTTCTTAATCTGTTATGCCTCAGTTTCTTCATCTGTAAAATGGGAGTAACAGAACCCGAACAAGATTGTCATGAAGAATTAACAAATAGAGAGTTCAGAATATGGCTGATATATAGTCCACACTCAACAGACATTTACCATCTTTATTCTTTGTGATATTTATTGTCGTTACTATTGCTATGTGCCAAGGTTGTTGCACGAACCTCCATTTTTCCTTACAACAGCCCAAGAGAAGCTACATTTATGGGCAGGTGAGCAGGTAAGCTAATCAGTCCGTCTTTCTTCTTCCCTCTCTGGGGCATTTGCCCACAGGTAGTGATGTTCTGGTAAATCTCTAACAACTGGCTCTCTGAAAAAAGTGTGTGTGTGTGTGTGTGTGTGTGTGTGTGTGTGTTTATTTACTTATTATAGATTTTGCTGATATAATGAATAGGTAGCACACATTTACAATTATAAACAAACAACAATAAAATATAAAATACTCTTTATTTTAAATGCTATATAGCCAATTGATTCAAATAGAATGCTTTTGTTGATTATTGCTGAACTTTTGTATTAATAGCCAACTTACGGTTGTATTCAACTACAGTTTTTGAAAACTGGACCACAAATAAACCCCCGATTTTATCAGATTCATCAAAGAAGTTGCTCATCTCATTAATGAATTAGTGTTAGTTGATATTTTTGTTGATGTTAACTTGTAAAATGAAAAGGAAACAATGAAAACATGTGTTGGAAATTCATTTGTTCATCAATAATGTTAAGTGGCTTCTTCACTAAATTGGAGAATAATTTTCAAATACTGGAAGAATACTTCCTCAAATGTATGCTTTCACAGTACAGTGGCTGCAAATACAGTACACTTTAAAGTTTAAATTGCTATATTAACACTTTCCCCACCACTTCTTCAGTTAACAAAATAATATATCAAGCTCTAACTTGTAGCATTTACCTGTTTCCATGGTGTAAATATTCTCATCAGGGCTGATTTCAAGTTATTATGTCCCTGAACATGTATTTGGGAAGAAATGCTAGTATTATACCATTATCTACAAGTTTCCAGAAGGAAGTAACATTTAAACTTAAGTTTTTATAGATAGAATTTTTTTATAGACAGAAATGGAAGAAAGGGCATCTCAGGCAAAACACCTTAAATAAAAGCAAAATAGGGAAACCATTTTGACGTAGAGAGGTAAGGAAGGGCTTAGACAGGACACTAAGACAAAATGGGATCATGAAAAGGAAATCTGGAGTCAGACTTGGAAAGACTCTGAGTATCTTTCTTATCCTAAGAAGTTTCCCTTTATCTCACTAAAGTTTTTTTTTTCTGATTGGGTGAGGGATACTTTGCATGTTTATATTGTTTTGGTTTATCATTTTGTGGAATGGAGGCCAGAGGAAACAAAGAGAAAAATGTAAAATAATCAGACTCAATCTGTAAGGTCATTACCCTAATAGCCAGAGACCTGAGGGTTGGGAGCTGGCTGACTGTAGGAGGGGTGAGTTAGGAGGAATTTACAAAGTACCAGAAGGAAGGAAACTCTGTGCCAGGTTACAGCAACAAGAATGTCAGCTGCAGTGAACCTGGATCAAACTTGACATATAGTCATCCATGTCTCTAACAACCATGTCAAGGCCTGGCACCTAGAAAGTGCTAATGAATGAACAGCCGAAATGGGAAGCAGGGTCAATAGGGAGAGTTCAAATGTGTGAAATAGCTTCAAATAGCATCAAGTTCTATATAAATGCAACACATTCTTTATTAAAGTGTAAGCAAGGATTTTATCTGATTAAACCAGTTCTAGTGAGTAGTTAAAAGCATTAATTGCAATTGCTTCTCGGCCTTGTGGCTAAGATCAAGTGTAAAAGTGTTAATTGCAATTCATAATAGGAGCCATACAGGTGTTATTGAAATAATGTCGATAACAAGAGAGTTTTGGAATCTGGGTCACATTTTTTCTGGGTACCTATATTTTGTACCATCATTCCAGCACCACCTTTATTCTTTGTTACGGCTCCCTTTTCATGGAGTTAATAATCTGCAAACAGTCTATTAAATGCATTTATGGAAGCTCCTAATTAAGAAATGCTTTTTAGGAATCCATCTGGGAACAATTCAGGGCCTTTTTTTAATTCAAAGCTTCCTTTTCCTCCAGGTGGGAAGAAGTTGAGAAAGGTTATAGTGAAGTACAAAAATTAACTGTGAATCCAGATTCTGAAGCATATTAATAGCTGTACACATCCTTGTCTGAACCTGGGGCATGACTTTAATACTTTAAAGTACAGAGCTCCTGAATGATAAGAAGTCTGTGTCCGTGGGTTACCATTATATGTGCAAAGCTGGTTAATAATTACAGATTTCTCTGCAAATCACTGCAGTGTGGCTGATCACCAGGGAATGATGGATTTCTACCTATGACTAGGCAACAACTTAGCTCCACTGGTTTTATTCTGAATCTGATAAGAGATAGCACTCCTACCCCTGCCCTTATCAATTTTTATTCTTCTGATATTTGTTTCTTGGTGTTACCAGTAGCAATTGACTACTTCCAGGCCTGTAGGTGTTAACCTGACCTTCTAAGTCTTTGGCTGAGGGATTGGAAGGATGGGGGCTGATTCATGTCAAGTTTCACTACATGATGCAATGACTTAATTTACTGAATCATAGCTCCTAATTTTCCTGGAATCCAGGAAACATAACCTTGATTATTCTAGATTCAAGGGCTGAACTTTTAAAGACCAGTTGTTAGATAATTTCCCTCTTTAAATGGAGATCTCCAAAAAAAATGTGTCATTTTGTGAAAACTTTTATCAAAATTTAACATAAGTAAAAATGAACATATCATAAATGTATCATCCTGAATATTTTCACAAACCAAGCGTGTCCTATAACCAGCACCCAGATTAAGAAACAGAACACCCCAGCCCTTGGAAGGCCCAGCTGAGCTCTTTTCCAGTCACTTCATCCTCCCAAGGATCCCCACTGTCTGTCCAGCAACATAGATTAGTTCTGAGCTCCACATAAATGGAACCATACAATGTTTACTTTTTTATGTCAGGCTTTGTATACTCAAATTTATTGTTGTAAAAGTCAACCATATTTTTGTATTTCTATATATCCTATTATTTCTTATTGTTGTATACTATTCCTTTGTGGGAATATCACTATTCATTCTAAATGTACCATTTTTTTTTTTTTACCTTCAAAATATCTGGGAGAAGGATTGTCAACACACCCTAACACATTAAGATGTGTTTTTGAATCCTTTTCATTATCTTCTCCATCTCCAAAATCTAATTATTCTAATAAACTTACATTGATTTTGTGGCTTTATCCTCCTCCCCATCAGAGTCACCTTATAAACATCACTTAAGAGCACAGATCTGACTACATCTCCCTCTACTCAAAATCTTTACCACTGCAATCTCCACACCTAAGCACCAATAGCCTTTCACAGCTTGGCTCTTTCTTGTAATTTATTTACCCTACTTTAAAAATACTTGACCTAATTTTTGTTTCTGGGACTCTATCAGCATTTTCCTGCCTCTGGGCACTTACTCAAGGATTTTTTCAGCATGGAAATCATTTCTCCTCTGTATTCAATTGTCACAAATAGCCAGCCAGTTCATTCTTGAAGACCCAGATCACATTATCCCCAGCCTTGATGCCCAGGATGTCATTCTGTAAGGATCTGCCTCTCCTGATCTATTGTGAACTTCTAGATGGCTGAGATCCTTGGATTCCCCTCCAGGCTCTTGCCTTTGTTCAGGTATCTGCTCGATGGCAGTAGTGGGATATGGCAATAGGCTCTTTTCCACACTCCCTGGTTACCCTCTCTCTCTTTTTTCCAGAACAATACCTGTGGGATGGCATACCTTTTAAGGGTTGAAGGTCTTACAGAAGATGAGAAGTAGAGAGCTATTCTGGTGACCAGTTAAAGAAGATTCATATCCAAGCTTGTTTTTCTTGAAAAACTCTCACTGAATGTAATTTCTTGGAATTGTTCTCTAGGAAGAATGAAGAGCAGAACATTATATACATGAGGAGCTAAAATACCAGAAGTCCCATCAAAATGGAGGTGGGACCAGCAAAAAGTGGAGACAGAACAGAGAGAAGGGAGTATGAAGAAAAACAGAGCAAACTTTGCATCATTGTTGTTTTATTTATGCAAAATAGTCCTTGGTCTGAAAATAGTATCACCATTTACACTGAAATATCACAGTTACCTTATTTTTTTACCTAATATTCCTGTCATGTTTCTCTGACTTATGAATTTATGTGAAAAGTCTTCTAATGGTAGAAAATTTGAATTATATGCAGTTATACAGTCAATGAAGCAACTTTTCTAAAATTAATATGATCATGTAAAATTAGGATTTCCAAGAAAAATGTACTCTTGGTTATATTGTTACTGACTGTAAAGCCCATTCTATTTTTGATTAGACTTTCTCTATGATCTTGGAAAACAATTTCAATAAGAGGCTCTCTAGCTGGGTTCAGAAGAAATCAAGTGAATACGCTCAATATCCAGGAATTAGCTGAAAACAATTTCATTCAGAGGGGAGAAATTAAGTAGTGAATCCAAGTTATAAAGTTAAAAATTGGCCAGTTATAGCAATAATATATCAACTCTCAACACATCCCTTCCTCTCTTGGCATGTGACCTCAAGATTATCACCTGAAGAAAATAAGTTCTTTGAAAATAAAAGTAATTAAGAATTGGTTGGAATTTATACTGCATTTTAAACAGCTCATTCACATTCTCTTTGTACCTTAAAAGACCAAGTCAAAATCTGTGAAGAGCATAAAGCAAGAGGCAGCTGGAAAAAAGTCTTAAAATGATAAATGTAATGTTTCATGTAGGCAACTGGAATTTTTTTTGCAGTGTTACTGTCTTGGCCTGCTGACAGCATGATTTAATGCCCTGGTTGCTCCATGGGTTGACATGGCAACCATGGAAAATGCCATAAATATCTCAGTTGTGGACATGAATGGTATGTTTACATTGTGTGCGGTG
Organism: Pteropus medius; assembly: GCF_902729225.1. Taxonomy (NCBI): domain Eukaryota; kingdom Metazoa; phylum Chordata; class Mammalia; order Chiroptera; family Pteropodidae; genus Pteropus; species Pteropus medius. Next base: position 719,627 of record NW_024345601.1, on the reverse strand, counting down.
TATTGTATGACATGTGGTGACTGTTGTCCCATCTAGTTGGAAACGTCTGGAATTGACAGCCATTTTTTAGAGTCATCTGAGCTAAAATGACTCTCTTGACAGATACTTTACTGAAAGTCCAGAGCTGTGCATTTTTGTGTATATTTGAGAAATTAAACTCGGAATTTAATGGGACATAGGGCCTTAACAGTTTGCCATGTACTATAAGCCACTTTCTTTTTCAGAGTCCAATGTTGGATTCCTTCTGCATTCAGCATAGTAGCAAGCAAATAAGACATTTATTCGAAATAGAATTTAGTGAGGACTTTCATAGATTTACTAAAACTCAAATCCTAGAATTGGAAAGATTTTCTAAGTAACTTCAAGTCCAACTATTTTATTCCTTAGACAATGTAACAAAGACATGGCTTATTTGCTTCATGCTTCAAGTCCTCTAAGGAAAACACTACATCTATACTTCTATGAGCTTAGAATATTTTTATACATTCAAAGAAATGTGAATCATGTTTGAAACATAAAAGGAAAAGAATCTAAAAATGATCGTGTTACATTGACTCTCAATTCTCCCAAAGACCACCAGAAAAATCTACTTATCAAGCAAAACTATGTTTACAAGAGCTACTTGGTTTGGTAGGGGAAGCAAAATTTAGTCATTGAAGAGCAGACAAATCTATCACATTATAGCAAGGGAGAACATCATCTTAATGGGTCTTAGTGACTTAAAATGAAAATTAAGGTAGGATATCAATAGTAGCTTTAAGCTCCAGGCTGGTTCTTTTTAAGGTGGTTCTTGACAGGTGGAGAACTGGCTTGGGCTAGACAGAGTTTACAATATTATTTTAGATTAGTGGGCAAAACCAGGTAAGGATTTTGAAGAATGTCTTGCTAAGGAAGCTCTTAGTTTTGATAACTAAATTGCTTAATTGATTTATGGTTTCATCCTCCAGAAACAAGGATTTTCGGAACAAACACATTTCTTGGAACAAACAAGCTACTTCTACTTGGTCTCAGCATTATTTAACATATAGACAAAAAAGAGAAACTAGTTTTAGCATTGTTTAACATAGGGTCAAGCAATTACAGTGGTTTCTGTTCTCAGTAGCATTCTTAATCTTAATCTTTTTGAGCCTTGTTTATTCATTCACCCTTTCACTAATCATATACTGAGCATTAACTGAATGCACCCACTTAGGATTTAAAAGTGAAACTTGATACCTGCCCTCAAGGAACCCACAATATATATTCTTGGGTCCTTTTAATGTGTTACTATTCGGTTAGACTCTTCTAAGTTGCAAGGAACCAAGGCAGGTAAGGCAAGGAGCCAAATAACCACTGATGAATATTTTTATCAAGAGCTTTCCAGTAAATTAGAAACACAAGAACCTATCTCAGCAGTCACAAAGCCTGCTCTCCTAGAGACCAAAAATACTTTTGACCATAGTTCAGGCTATTGTAGAAGCTCTGGTGATCCTATAGTCACTTTGAGAGGTCCTATCGCATTTCCCAGAGGAGAAGATTTGTTAGTTGATTAGTCACAGTCTAGGGTAGAATATCACTACTTTCCCATATTTTCATGCCACAACAACATATCCACCAGCTCACTGACAATGATGTCCCTAAATCAGTGTCAGGACCTAGTTGTGTGTCACTAGATCATGGCTGAGTCCTTGCCCAATCAACTATGGCTCATGAAATAGGTTACATGACAAGATGTATAAGAAATTACCTGGAGCATATTGCTTTCAAAGCTCCTTGTATGGTAGGCTCTCAAAAATCCAGGGTGAATATATATTAGTTGGTAGAATCATAAAAGGTTAGAACTTGATACTAGAAGTAATTTCAACTACATGCATTTTTTTCTTTATAGATATTGTCTCATCGAATCCTACTTCTTTTAGTTGAAGCTCAAACCTTCACTAGGGTCACATCTAGGTGTCTTTACTAAAGTTACTTTGTTGCTTTGGTTTGTTTTTAAAATTTTTCATGTCACAGTATCTTATTAGATTCAAAATAATTATGGAGAATATCTCGATGAACAAACAAATAGAAACAACCAGGGAATTGAAATAAGAAATGTTTAAACGCTTAGTCTTTCTTTTCCTTTTTTTCTTTCACTTTAATCTTGGTTTTGCAGAAGAAGCAAAATATTGTCAGTGAAAAATAGACAAATTTGTCACATCTTAATTTGATGGTAAAGAATTGCCTTCAATCATTGACCTTTATTTCTTTGTCTTGGGATCAAATTGTAACTATGGAGCCTGGTGTAACATGACACCTGAGCGAAAAGGGTTTAACCTCGTTGTTGAAGGTAACAAGCATTGTCCTTCTCATGCCCATCAGGTATTGATGTGTTTGGTTTACAGACTCATTCATCACAATGCTGTGAGCAGTCATCTGTCACATCAAGAGGTGGCTTTGTCTCCCAGAGTTCTAATTTACCTTGTTTAAATCTAAGAATTGGCACTGAAAAAGTGAAAACTCCTCTGTGTTCTTCCACGTAAAACACATGGAGGCCATTTTTAACGTTTTGGAGGTGCAGCACACAGAAGACTCCTGGTTAAACCATTCCTGTCCTATGGAATATCCTCATTGTGAGAGACCAAATTTTCAGCTCACTTTATTCATGGCTGACTTCTGTGACTTCTCAAATGACACTGTCATGGAAGGGATAAAAGCAGAAACACAGGTAAAACGGTCACAAATGTAGTGCTCAGATGTGAAGAAGAAATGCCACTAGAAGCAACGATACTCCAAGTAGCAATGAGCACAGATAGCACCCAAATCTTGGTTTCTAATATCTTTTTCCAGTCAAAGGAACCAGTGCTCCTCAGAGAAATGTTTGATTCTATGATTGGGGCAGAGAATATATAAGATGATCCTGCTGCAATTTATAGTGCCTAGAAACATGGAAATGTTTTAAAAAAAGAAGCACACAACAATGGAAGAATATCAAAGGAACACAGGAGCCAACTGAAAGAGTTCCTATTGGCCAAAGCTGGAAAAATTTGAGCAACAAAACTAATAAAATAGTATTAGACTATAAAACAAAGCATTAAATAAACATCCATGAGTCTGATAAAATAAATCAATAAATTTGGTAGAATAGACAAAGTTCCCATGAAAAAAAATCCCAAATATTTTATGTAGGTTCTCTGCCCTACATGGAGCATAACCCCTGATTCCTTACATGTGAGCTACACACAGTGACTGCCTCCCAAAGAGCACAGTACAGAAAAGGGTAAAAACAATAACTTTATAGTGGATAAAACTGATGAACACCACCTCATCCAGGTAATCAAAGTTAACATTAAAAGTGATGTCATTTTGATAGTATGTACCATTGATATGATGGGATGAAAATGGCACTTTACTCTGTGGTCTTCTTCCCCAAAACTCTTAACCCAAAACTAACAAAAAGCAAATTATTAGACAAATCCTAAATGAGGGAAATTTTACAAAATGCCTGATCAGCACTCCTCTAAACCATCGAGATCGTCAAAAACAAGGGAAGTCTGAGAAAGAGGAGCCTACGGAGACATGACAAGTGAATGTAATGTGGTGTCCTGGATGGAATCCGAGACCAGAAAAAAATCAGTGAAAACTAAGGAAAACTAAATAAAATATAGACTTTAGTTAATAATAATGTATCAGTTATTTAAAATTATTAGAAAAACAAAAGAAATGTCTTTATTTTTCCAATTCACATAATCCCCCTCACAATGCTCCACTCTTTTGAATAGTGTGAGCTGAGGCCAGCACACTTCCCACTTTGGGCCTTAAAATAGCGCTGGTTATTCTCTCCTGAATGTGTATTTAGCATTGTTTGGACCAAGCGAAAATAACTTAACCTGCTTGTTGCAAGAATATTCTACCCTCAGAAATAAGACTGAATCAGCTAAAATAGTTTACTTATCAAAACCAGCAGCTTATTCATCAAGACTTACTTCAAGTCCTTCATCTTGTGGGGCTCACCAATTCAAAGTTGTTAGGTCATAAACTCTGCCCAGTCCCAAACTGCTCCTCACTTTGCAAAGCCTTCTTTAAAAATCACCCAGAGCAGACCCTGATATCTGAGAAACTACTAAGACCATCAGGGTGGTATTCTCTCACACAGCAATAGATCTAATAAACTTAGTTTTGCTTTATCAACATGTTTCCCTGGGGTCTTCTGAGAAGTTGATGGTCAACAGTAATAAGGTAGGTGAAAGAGAACTTAATCTTATCTTTCAGAATGTCTTAGTATCTTTCACCTTAACACAATCACATTTCAGGTAAATATTCAGTTGAATCAAAGTTCCGCACCTCTCATGGCAGTTTCTAATCCCCTCGCTTCTCCTGCCCAAGAAGGTGACTGTGAGTGGGCCTTGGTGCTTGCCAGAGGAAGGAAGAGCTTTGATTCTCCAGAACTTTGCTGGTCCCAGGCTTGTGTCGCTGGTCATATTTGCAGCCCATGAACATGTGTCTGCCTTCTTGCTAAACAGGCTGAGTGGTTCTCTCTCTAGCCCCACAGAATTCCCTGAGTTCTGATTTTAACTGCAGTTTGGTTTGCAGTGGAGATATTAACCTAAGCTAGTGGGTATTTTGTCCACATCATAGTGGTGCTGTCCCACAGGCCCGACAGCCAGTACCAACAGCTGTCTTCCATGTTTGCTGTGAAGCAGGCAAAGACTTCTGTATCCTTTCTGCTCTTCAGAGCTTCCAGCCACGACATTCTCCTTAGGGTGACCCTCAGACAGTGACTGCACAGTAGTACCGGGGTTGGCCATTTTCTCCCACTCTATGGCAATCTTAGTGCCAGAGCTCCTTGTGGATGTAGGAGAGACTTACCTCAGTCTCCTTCCCTCATCTCTCATTTCACAGGAGTCAGACCTACATCATAGTCTGAAGTCTCTCGCTGTAAATGCCTGCTTCTTTTCCTCTTTGTCATTCATAGGCATTAACCACAATAAATCTCTTGCCCTTTTAGCTTCTCCTTGGCATCTGCTTCCTAGAGGACCCAACAATGATGATGAATGGCATAGGGTAAACAACTATGAAAGAGCAGGTGAAAAATCCATCAGACTTGTACTTTCACATTATATTCACACTTCAGTTTATACAATTAGCCCTGTTAAGAAAAAAGCTAGACTGAATATTTTCCTTTTGTCTTTCAGATGCAATAGCCACCCTTCTTCACCCTACCCCTCTTAGTAGCCTGGTCCTTACAGACTGCATCATCTGCTCTTTTCCTTTCTGGCCTCGGACCATAGTAATTGTCAGCAGGAGATTAAAGGGTGAGAGAGAGTGAAGTTGGGTAGGTAATCTCCCAAGCTTTCTCCCCACTAAGGCACCATGGATTGGCTGTGTCTGGATATTGAAGGCAGAAGTACCTGGCTGTTGGACCAGTGGGTTGTACCTCTCAAGTTTCAGGTAAATGCATCCTCTACTTGTAGCATCAAGCCAGGGTCTATAATAGCTCTCCCTGTGACTGGCCCACAGGTACTGCATCATCCTATGGGTCCCCAACACCTTCCCCACTTTTTGTACATAGTTAGGTATGCCTTGGATATGTCAAGTCCTCCCTGACTGACTCAAACAGACCAAACACAATTTTATCGAGTTATCCAATTTCACGTGACACAAGGTCATTAATTTTGTCAAGAAAATTCTAAATTATTAGGCTGGAAAATCTTACTATTTTTCCAACACAAAAAAGAAAAAAAAAACATGAATAAAAGCAGATTCTGTTCTGTAAATGTGTTGAGAAAACTATTGAAATAAAATCTATTTGAACCTTATTATAGAGTTATTTCCACCATTTGCCATAATAAATAACATAGAACCTGTCAGAAGCAACAATCAGTCATATTTAAGTTTAGCATATGATGTGAAACAAAAAGGCCCATCTGAATCAAAAGTCTCTCAAGATTAATGAATGGGATCTTTCTGGTTAATATGGTTGTTTTCTGTCCTTGAACAAATATCTCCACCCCAAGTGGAACTCTGATTTCTCCCATATGTGGAAGTGTGAATTGAACAAAGTGATTTAAGACAGTATTTCTAAAACTTTTTTTTTCATTTTCCTTCTTTTTTTTTTTTATGGTTCCTTTGAGAAGTTAAAGCTTTGAATCTTTTCAGAGACAATATGAATACATACTTACTCACAAAATATGGCTACAATTTCAGAGAAAGTTGGAAAAGCTTGCGTCCCATAGTCCTTGGGCCTTAAATTATGAATTTCTGAACCACAGACATGTAAGAAAACAACATAATTCTAGAGGTGTGGGTTCAGTGGGCCACAAACTGGTGTAGACACGTCACACACCAGCACACTCACACATACATGTGCATGGATAAATCCCAGAATTCAATATCAGAAAGGAGAACTAGAACTGCCACATCTGAAGTTTAATCAAGGAAAACAAGAGACCAAATATATACAGATATAAGTAGATTTTGTGCGTGCACACACACACAATGTCATTTTTAAGTGAATGTTTCAAATCTGTTCTTGTTCTACAGATTTTCAGTTGGCAAAATTCAGTCCCAGGTTTTCTAATGGATTCTTGAATTATCCTAATGCTTATCCAATTTATAGAGATGATTTCAATAAATGTGAGTGTTTCTACCAGAACGTATCATGTGCCTCTAAGTCAAATGTTTTAATTAATCCATGATCTTCACCCTTGTCTGATGTCCACACCATTTTGACCTGATGTTAGCCTTCTGCTTTTGTACCACCATTGACAAATTGCCCAGGTTGAAAACATGAGTGGCTTTGATGATTTTTCTCCCTCATCAATAAACCTGAACAATTATGTCCCAGAAGAGTCTCAATGGGCTCTTCTTTCCTCATCCTTTCAGATAATTGTTCAGCCCCTTCTCCATACTGTGAAGTGATTCCTTTTCTCACTCCCCACTCCGTTTCATCCTCACACCACCACTAGCATCTCTTTCTGAGATGCACAGCTGATCTTACCATTGGCTACTTGTGCTAGAGACATCAGAAAGCCATTTCTTAATCTCTTCCAAGAAGAATGTTTAAGCTCTTTACATTACCAGATGTGAGGAATCCTGTCATGGCCAGGCCTCTGATCACCTCACCCCCTGTCCTCCCTGTCCTCTACTTATCTCCTCTACATATACCAAAGGCATCCAATCGCTATCATTTCTCAGCACATGACTTTTCAAGCCTGTGTGTCTTTCTAATTTGTACCTTAACTTTCATCTGTGTAGACGGGGCCTTCTCACCTCTTAAGTTTCAACCTAAATACCACATCTTCAGAGGTCCTCACTGATCATGGTAGGCCAACTAATAATCTCTTCTTCCTGCTGCTGGGGCAAACCTGGGTTCTATGATAGCATGTATTAAAGGTGGGGTAGCTGTTTACACCTCTCTGTTTCCCCAGAATAAGGTATGCTCCCTGAGATGGGGGTCAGAATTTAACTGATTCAACTGTATTTTCCTAGTGCCCAGCATATGCTAGGTACTCCGAATATATTTACTGATTGAATAAATGAATTAATTTTCACATCTCCTTCTTAAGAGAAATACCAGCTCATTAATTACTCACATATTCACATTAAAACAAAAGATCAAGTGATCTTATTCAATTACTTTTTGCATATTGTTAACATCTCTATGAATTGTTATAATTTTTCTGATGACAGGACCAAGCAGAGATAAATTAAGAAGTGATGAAAGCTCTCTTCTAGGGGATCTCTAAGGCTCTCCACAAACTCAAATCCTTGACAGCTTCAGTGTTGCCTCATCCTATACGTATGTCTAAGCATGCATACATCTGTATATTATATTCACATATGTGTACATATGAGTACACTCATGCATACATGTGTGCATATACCCATGCATGCACACTTACATCCAGACATACACCCATGTATGCATATATACACGTAAAGAAGTGCCTCTGGATAATCACTTATGAAGTGTTTGGTTTATTCTAGGTGCTAAACTAACAGTTTCACATATATTATCAAATTAAATATTACAACAACCTTGGGATAGCTGTTATTAAAACGCAGACATGTATTTTAGGTAAACTGAGGGTTAAAATGGTTAAATACGTGCCCTTAGGCAAACAGCCATTACAAGGTAGTATTGAGTTTCTTGGATGATAATGTTGAAACCCATTCTTTCTCCAGTCTACTATGTTTCCTATTTCTGTACTCACTACCCCTTCATAGCTTCTCTCTTCTGCTCTCTGGGTAACTACGCAAGATAACTTCTTAGTGATGTATGTCTCTGACAACAGGTTTGCTTTTGGGGGAGAAGTTCCTAGAAGAACAAGAAAAAATGATGACAATCCAGTCAAACAGAATTCTGGCCATTGGAGCAGGGACTGAAGGACATTTAAAAGGAGACTGTAATTGTGCATTATAAGTTGACATCAGTTTACTATTATATCAAATACTAGTTTGATACTTGATCCTTAGGAATAAAAAGTGCTAATAATTAATAGACCTGAAATTTACTTGCAAATAAATTTCTGAATTAGCTGAAAATTCAATGTACATCTATTTAATATTTTTATGTTTCATACATATATACATATATAAATTGTACATATTTTCTTCAAAAAATAAAAACACCTAAATCTACATATATGTGCACACACAGATGTTTCTCCTTGTAAGTCTTGACATATTCATCCCCAAACTATAGCTTACAAAATATTGGCCTATTTTCTAACAGACCTAAGAACGACCTCTTCTCTGAAGATCACAAATTGTTTTCAGCTAAAGCCAATATGAAGCACAAAGCAACTAGACTGTTTTACTAACTCACTCTGACAACACTAGAAGAAGTCACAATTTTGCTGACATTACAAAAGTTTCCATAAATCTAATGAGAGACGCAACAACCCTCCTGCAGCGATGAGAGGGAAAAAAATTCTAGAATACATTCTCTACCTCCAAAATAAATAAATAATGCTAAGCAAAGCAAAACCAAAATTAGGGCCCTGGAAATAAATCCAAAGTCGACTTTGAAATTTTGGAACATCATGCTGTTCCAATTTTCCTAAACTGAAGAATTTAGGAAATGTGTTTGTTGACTGTTGATCTAAAAGATATATTCATGAGTTAATCACTGACAGAACTTGAGATACTCACAAAGCCCTTGCAAATTGCCTCCACATCCCACCCTCCATAATAGCAGTGCAGGCTTTATAGCCCACCCCAAATGTCTACCACTAGTGATAAAAAACTGGGCTGGGAATGTGTGAGCCACTCAGGTGAAAAATGGGTAGATACCACAAAGCAGATAACAAATAACACTCTTCAAAAAAGAAAAAGCCATTTAATGCATTCTCTTATCCTTATAACTTCAAATTTTTTGTTCTTAGCCCAATCTGCCATAAGCATGCAGAGAAAGCATTTCATTTCTGTCACTGCTGCTGCCCTGAGGCACATGAAATATGAAGAGCAGTGAACTGGGACCCACAAGTCCAAGTTTCCAGTGGCACCCTGGGAGGAATTAGCTCTGTGAAATCACTCTAGTCACTTAATTTCCACATGTCTCAGTTTTCCTTTTTTATAGGATGGACTAGATGACTAAATAACACTTAAGCTCCTGTCTGCTTTAAAATTTTTACTCTATGATCTCCCTCCACCCCTTACCTCAATGGTATCATTAGAAAAGACAAAAATTAATATTTCTTATTATAAAAGTGCTTATGCTAAAGTACCTATGTACTTCTACATATAAGAAAATACACAGATATGAGACTAGCAAGGAATTCCTCAATCTGGGAAGGGAAGGGAAGTGGGAAATGTAGTAAGGAGGAACTTTTACAATTTATCCTGGTTATTTTTGTATTACTTTCAACAGAAATAAAGTCATGCATTACTGTTATAAAAATGAACAAACAAACCTTAATGTTTCTTGGGTTCTTAAGTTTGAATATCTTTCCATTTTTAACGTAGGAGCAGCATTACCGAAAAGAAAGTCTTAAGTGTCTGCTGGAGTGCAATAAACATGATAGCATTCTTCCATAATGAAAGTTTCTGGAGATACCATCTTGGAGAACTCATTTTAAGACAATTAAAATTTGTCCCTTTCTGGGCTGTAGGACATTTAAAATTTTATGATAATTTTGGGTGGAAATCATTTAAACAATCACATCTCTGCCTTTTTATACATAATATCTCACACCTGGATTAAGTTTTAATAATACTTCAGGACAATTTTCATAAACATTTTATAATTATACTTTTGGTGTGTGTGATAGGCTGAACGTTTGTGCCCATATAAAGACATATGTTGAAGCCCTAATTCACAATGCGATGATACTTTAAAGGTAGGGTACCCATGATGGGATTAGTATCTTTATAAAAGAGACACTAGAGTTTCCTTCCATGTAAAGGACACAGGAAACAGGTGGCTTTCCTCAGAACACAACCATGACAGCACCCTGAACTTGGACTTCCAGCTTCCAGAACGGTCAGACCCAGATGTCTCTTGTTTAAGTTGCCCAGTCTGTGGCATTCTGTTATAGCAGCTTGAATGGACTAAAACAGAATATTAGTAAACATTTTTCAGTGCTTACATGAAGCAGCCTCTGCCCACTTTTGGAAACTGCAACTGACAAAGAAGCCTAAAAACTAAGCAATCTAAATTCAGAGGACTGTGTAAAATATTGAAAGCAGGCTCCACTAAGTGCCCATTGATGTTCCTGCTGAATCAGTGCATGTGCTGAGCATATAGATGTGCCATAGTCTTGGCTACCTACATGTTGTTGCAGCTCTTGAATCTCTTCCAACAGATGAAGCAGGTCATCAGTGGTGTGTATGGACAAAGACCTGGTGTCTGCTTCTGAGATGCTTGCTGGTCCTCCTTGGGGACTGGGAGGGAAATCTCATGGATACCACTTGGCTTAGTTTTGATTGACTGGTTTTAGAACTCGTTTTACCTTCTCCTAAATAATTTATATTCATCAGGTTAGTGTCATTGTTGTGAATGAGGATGTCTCTGCTTTAAGATCCTTTATCACCCAAAGTTCTCTATTTCTGTGTAACAGCACTCCAAACTTAGTGTAAAACCACCTGAATCATTTATTGTTATTATCCCAAATGGTCTGCATGTTGACTGGGCTCAGCTGGGCAGTTCTCACTTGGGATCTCTCAGTAGTAACAATCAGATGGGAGCTGGGGATGGAGTCTGGGCATGGGAAGACTCAAATAGCTCTCTATAGCTCCATCTCTATGTGGTCATCCCTTATGGTTTTCACCTGGGGAGTCTCAGGGCTTGGAGCTGTGTGTCCTGAGAAAGACCAGTAGGTGGAAGCTCCATTACTTTTTCAATTAGCCCTGGACAGTACATAGCATCACTCCTGCCGTATCCTACTCATTAAGGGCAAGTCACTAAGGCCAGCTCTATTCATGCGGAGGGGATTTTGATGCCGCCTCTTAATGGGAAGAGGTTCAAAGGAAGCGGAGTCATGTTTAAACCACCACACAAGTTGATATTGGGCCTCTGACCAATTCTTTGACGCAGCCCTTTCTTCTGGTCCTCCTCCTTTTTTCTTTCCATGGCTCACTGAAGGTAGGACCAGAAAAAGGTTAGAAGATCATTGTTCTTTCATTAATGCTTCCCATCTCTGTGGCATTATTATAGCAGAAGAACAGAAACCAGGTAATTTGAATCCTTCAACCATCTTTAATAGCAGAGCCAGCAGTAAAACCCCAGAACTCTTCAATTTTCTATGGAAAACAAGAAAATTAAATGACCCAAACTGCTATTCCCAGGGTTGTCCAGAGGAACTTGATCAGGGACCAATGGGTCCCCACCTCTGTGGCTATGCTGAGGCTAAATGACCACGATATTACCAAGAGTTTATGGATGGGTTGGGTGTTGGGGAGAACAGTGGTTTCCAGACTGCCATTCCCCAAGCCCAACTAGTATAGATAGGATGCCCAAATGAGATGAAGTGTAATGTGCAGATGTTTATTGAGAAGAGGCTTTGGGACCAGAACCTGTGGAGGAGAGCCACAGTAGGCCCTACAGGATATTCTGAAATGGAGTGCCCCTTCAGAGTGGTACTGAGTATATAGCTCAGATGGCCAGCCCTTTGTAGGCATGACCAATGGTCATAGGATGCCATGCCTGAAAGGGGTGTGAGGTGGGCTCTCAACGGAACATACAGGGAAGACCATCTGCCGGTGACCTTCTCAAGCAGCTAGATTCCTCCCTTAACCAGGCCACGCGGAATATCACAGTGATTTAGTGTGGATCACAAATGACAAGGCCCTTGTTCCCAGAGATTCTGACTCAATAGGTCTGGGTTGAAGCCTGGGAATCTGTGTTTCTAAAAGACTTCCTGGTGATTCTTATTCACAGCCAGATTTCCTATGCATCACATATCCTGGGTGGTTCTGAGTCCTTCCCAAGGCAGATAGAGGTACCAGCAGGCTGAACTGAAGGCACTTCCCTGGGCTGAAGGTTGGAATGCAGTGAGCATCCAAAAGTCTTATGAAGCAAAGGTGAAAATCAGGCCTTGATTATCCATATTCCCACAAGTTCATCAGTAAATTATCTTAGCCAAGAGCGGTGTCACTCTCACAAAGCAGAGTTGGCAGAGGATCCCGGTTCTTGCCTTTTACAGCTGGCACACTCCAGCCAGCCTTGTCAGTCCCAACAGCAGGTTCTCCTTGAGAGCCTGCTGAACTGAACTTTCAGCTCACTGAATTGGCTTATTCCCCAGCTGGAGAAAACAGCCTGATTATAAACATACAAAACTTGAGCTAGGGGTGGGGGAAGGAGTTACAGCCTATTGCCTAAGTCTGGCCTGCAAAATTGACTTTTCCGTCAATGAGAACACAGCTCTGCTTCTACTTCTCCTGTGTGCTTTGGCAGTTTCAGCATGGCTGTAAAATTTATCCAAGGAAAATTGGCATTTATCTTTGGTTCACTTCCCCTGGCAAAACTGATAAACAGATTGGTTAGCACTTTACAAAATACAAATGTCACCCTATATTTCTGCAGGGATTATTTACTGCTAAATGGGAAGTTATCAGTCTGTTATATTCTAACAGGACTGTTCACATCATTTAAAGGACCCACTTCCCAATTTTTGTGAGGCACTATCCATCATAAAGGCGGGAGACAGGGAATGCCCAGAGTGGAAAGGGACTTTATGGTGTTGTTGGCAATAAAGGAATAAAATAACCCTGCTCGTTTTGTGTGTGCACACACACAGGAAACTTATTGTAAGGACTGTGGAGGGGAAAAAAAAAAAGTGAGAAGAAAGAAATCAACAAGCTCTGATGGGAAAGCTTGCAGAGGAGATCAGAATTCAGACCAAATGTCCCACCCTGGTGTCTCAGAGTTCTTTTATTTTTTCTTTTGTGTCTCAGCTAAAGGCACTGGGAGGATCAGAGACCTCATCCCAGTTCTGTTTACTTTGGGAACAATCGGCGATGTATGAATAATAATGCCTCCTTCTGACCAAGACTAATTGAATTGCAGCATGCAGGCAGTGGTGAGGGGGCTTTGCCTAGCCAGTCCATCATGCAGCTTCTCAAGTAGCCACAGACAGTGACTGATGCCACGGCGCTTCCCAAAGAGCATCCTTGAGCACCTACGAGCATGGGTATGAACCTGCATTCCGTGTTTCTGTTAAACAGGGCCTCCTAGAGAGAAGGCAAATGTCAGAAGTGAAAGATGGATTTTGCAGTGAAAAAGGGGGAAGACAGACTAGACTGCTCCCCAGTCTCCCAGTTCTCATCTGATTTTAAGAGCCTTGGTCCTAGGGATGAATGAGGAAATGTGGTCAGCCTAGTGACTGCACAGGCCACTGCTGAGGCCATGCCCCTTAAAAGTATTTGGCTTGTTTGGGGTGCAATGGGAGCCCTTGCTTAGAAGATAAAAATGACAGAATAGCCAAAGATTTGTCCTGTAAGAGGATGTTTCCATTCTAACACAGAAGGTAGAAAGGGAGACAGTAGACAAGAAAGAGGGAGAGAGCTATAGGGAGCAGCTGAAAATGGAGTCTATGACCATGTCTATATTCTAACAATAGATCTCATGAGGACCCAAACATTTGGCCAACCTGGTTGTCTGCACTGTGTTTACACAGCAGAACCATGCAGCTGGGACCCTGGCTCTGTCAGACTTTGTTCTCACAGTAAGAAGCTGACCCCTGGTGAACTGCGATCGGGGAAGCTTACTCTGCCCACTTGTCTCTCTGGTGGTCTGAACCCAGTAAAGTCATCCAACTACAGGGTCACTGGCTTCCATCTCGGTTGGATTTAGTTGGGCTAGGCCCCAGATTGGCACATTTTGATGAGAGCTGTGCATACCACTCTGGCTATTCTTGGTGGCAAGGGTTGGCTGGAACTCCCTGTTTTGCAGGCGCCTGCTGGCTGTCAGGGAGCTTGCCTTGGCTGCTTCCCTTATAGAGCCCCAGCAGAGAGGCACCCTCAGGGCAATCCAGGGAACCACGCTTGTCTGCTATCTAGAATCTCAAAGCTTTAAATTCCCTCCAAACTCTCTTATTCATTTTCTCATCAACTTCCTATGCTTTGAAATTAGCCATAGGTGTCAAGACCAACAGTTTATTTTACTGCACACATGTCTCTCAGCTCCATTTCCCATGAAAAAAAAATAATAATCATTTCCATTCTGACTTTACAGAAATAAAGGATATCTTGTTCTTACAGCTAGGGAGATATTTTTAAAACATCTAAAATGTTTCTATTTTGCTTATCTATTTGCTTGTCCATCAATCTATCTCTGTCTGTCTGTCTATCTACCTACCTACCTTGGTGAATAAAATAAAACCTGGAGAGAAAGGTGTGCTAAAGGAGCAGTCCCTACTGCTGCAGGGTGCAGGATGCCATTTCATGTAGACAGACCGCTGCAGATAGTTCTAAATCTATGAAGAAAAGTCATCTTTCCAGTATATCCCGTTTCTTAACCCCACTTGACCAAACAGACAAGAAGATACTTGAGGAAAATGGTAATTTTCTCATTCTTTTTACTAAATGTGAAATATTTTCCATCTATCAAATCCAAGCTGTTTTAGTCCCGGGTTTCCAATCCCAAGCCTAACTTAGTAAACAAACAGGATGACCACCCTGGTGTAGGTCACACTCCTGGGGTTAAGATATTCCACCTAGAATCCCTTCACTCTTTTTTAGCTGATATTCATGGCCACTGTTCTTGTGCTTTGAATACAAAACAAAGGGAGACAGAGCTGGCTTAACTGCAGCACAAGTGAGGGGTAGGGATGGGTAAGGAGAAGCATTTATCCCTGCAATTGGTATTTAGAAAATAAATATTCCAAGCCATTGCCCAGAAGACACGCTCCTCTCTTTGTTATGAAGCAGCAGAATTTCTCAAGAAAGAAAATAGGAAGCAATCTAATTTCTAGAAAGACTACAGAAGACAACCTGTCTGAGCCTGAGACTGTGTCCAAACCTGCATAATTGTTCTCCCTTTGGCACAGATGCCTGGAGGCAAACTGTGCCTCATGATTGAGGGGTTTTGAGTGGGACCACCATGTACTGTCTTTACCACCCCGATATTTCCCTATTACAACTTCATACTCTGGATCTAGATGTCATCTACACAACACCACTTCTCCACTCCACTGACATAAGGCTTAAAACAGTATGTAAGGAGAAAATGCTCAGGGTATGAGGAGAGCTACAGGGAAGATGGCAGGTGTTTCCAAGAGAACAGAAGAGAAGAGAATAAGTGAAAAAGAAGCAAGAATGGAAATCAAAGATACATTTGCATCACCACATAATTACCACTGAGCAGCCTGGGTTCCCCACACCTACAGTGTTGTGAGCAAAGGCAGAATTCTCTTGCTAACTCTTAATGGGCTAGCAAGTGAAACCTAGTTAGAAATAGAGGTTTTTTTTTCTGTAGAAGTCAACCCACGTTAGTTACTTGAGACTATAGAGAAGTAATGACACTTTAATCTATTGTGTTTCCTATGCACTGAGTACTTCTAATGTTCTAAGATCATTTTAATCCTCCCAACAATCTAGGAGGTAGATAATATTATCATCCCTGCTTTGTAGATGAGGCAGCCAAGGCACTGAGAGGTCAGGGCAATGCCAGCCAGGCTAACTGGGTCTGTTCTCAGGATCTCCCGGACTCAGCCTTAACGAAGACAGTCTTCGTCCTGACTGCCGAGAAGGGTGTTTGGAGTGTCCGAGAACATTCATCTCTCAGGCTTGACTACTCAAGACAGAAAGCACTTAATGATGAGCAGAATTTGAATACAGCAGATTATGAGACATGCTGAGGTTGTCTGGAAGGCCTCTTGAGTTCCTGGAGTGTTAGGCTAAGTGTAATAAAGACAGGATTCAGGCCTTCAAATGATAAGTCACCTTTCTACATTCCATGATAGTGAGGACATTTTGGTTTCCAAAGTGATTGCTTTTCAGACAACCTCAAACACGGTTAACTATCATGATATAAGTTGGTATAACATTTTGAGACATTAACTATTAAAATTTAAATAGACATATGCTTTTTACTTAGCAATTCTACTTATGTATGTATTTGTTCTATAAAAAAATAAAATTTTGCAGAGATTTGTTCAAGCTTGGTCATTGTGGCTTTATCTGAAATAGTAAATTTCCAAATACCAGAAATGTCCTTCCAAAGAAGGTTATTGAAATAAACTATATTTTATATCCTAGACATCTGCTAAAAGCAATATGATGCATCTGTATAGCCTAAAATGGAAAAGTATCCCAGATATTTTATTAAGTAAATAAAGAACTATATAGAGAAACAATCTCTTTTCATAAAATAATTGTTTTATAAAATAATCACACAGACAAATTCATAAAGAAAATTCTGAAAGCAAATATTCCAATCAGTTAGGAATAGTTACCTTTGGGATTGACATCAGAGAGGGTACTCTGTCTATATTATGTCTACTTATTTTCTCTAAATCTTTATTTCTTAGTCGATATATGCATTTTAGTAGAAAAAAGATTCAAAAGTCGTTTTTCTTAGAAAATACTCCGTGATCATCATCATCATCTAGCAAACATATTTTATAGCATCTGTACTAAGCTAGTTCTTCCTTAGATTTTTTTTTATTGCTCAAGAGATAATTATATCTGTTACTATTTCTTCTCACACCAGCTTCTAAACCCCCTTTCCCTGATGCATTGATATCTGTAACTACTTTAATAAAGTCAATTCTTATTATTCACATATTCCATATCTGTGAGTTGGACTACTAGCTAAAATTTATTTGTAATCCCAAATCAATATGGTGCTTTCATGGACATTTGCAGACTCGCATAATGAGACAAAAATTTTGAGTTGCCCGATGTGCACATTCCCAGCTAAGGTCTCACAAAATAATCCTCTACTTTCTCGTTTCTGTTCTCATATCATAAACAACTGCCTGTTCACAGTCCATTTAGTGCTATGTTGTTAGCATTTTTGTGCTTTCTGCTGGTGGTTTCCCTGTTTTAAATGACCCCTGAGCATTGTGCTGAAGTGCTGTCTAGTGTCCCTAAGCTCAAGAAGCCTGGGATGTGCCTTATGGAGAAAACATGTGTAGTAAATAAGATCATTTAGGCCTGAGTTATAGTGCTGTTGTCTGTGAGTAATGTAAATGAGTCAAAAATATATAAAATAAAGTGTCTCCTTATTTAATTAAACAGAAATACTCATAAAATGAAGCTATATATTGATCAATTGATAGAAATACTATGACCAGAAGCTACCAAGAACCTAACCCTGTATTTCTTCCAAGAGCAGTGGTTCAGAATTCTCTCATTCAGTGTTTGCAGCAACTTTAGTGAAAGTAACTACCAGAATCAACTTAACTTCAGTCTGAACAGTGTAATCCCATGCAGGGGCTTCAGAACATCAATCCCATCTTCAAACAGCCCAAGCTCCCTTGTTATCTGCACCTAGGTCAATGCCTGAGACTTTGCTAAGTAGCGTATTGTTGGTGACATCAGTAGACCTCAAGATCCCTGGATTGAATAAAAGAAATTTAGAAATGCCCTTCCACCCCGTCCTTCATGGGCAGGTCCACAGGTCTAGCCCAGCCCACTTTTATTATCCAAGGCAGCAGTCTTCAACCTTTTTGGCACCAGGGACCCAGTGTTCCCACGAGAGTCTAATGCCTGATGATCTGAGGTGGAGCTGAGGCGGTGATGCTAGCACTGGGGAGCGGCTGCAAATACAAATGAAGCTTCGCTCACTCGCCTGTTGCTCACCTCCTGCTGTGCAGCATGGTTCTGAACAGGCCACGGACTGGTACTGGTCCACAGCCCAGGGGTTGGGGATCCCTACTCTAAGGAGTAGCACCCAAATTGAGCTGGTGTCCAGTCATTGAGAGAAGGATTCTAGGTGTGTGGGATGACTCTGGGGGTAATGGAAGTCTCAACACTGTCTTGTCTGCCTTGAGTGCTGCCTTCTCCCCAGATGTAGCATGGAAGTGGAAGCACCTAGAAAAGCAGTGAGCTTCAACATCACACCTCCAGAGGAGGAGGTGCGCATTGTCTTGTGGCTCACTAGCCACAGGAAAAAAAAAAAAGGCAGTAAATGTCAAAAGTAGAGAATTTGTTCTGAAACTTGTTTTCAGAATAACTTGCCAGGTAACCGTGGGTCCCAGGCCTGGCTGGCCCAGGTCTGGCTGTGATCCAGGCTTGCAGCTAGGAATAGGACCCCAGATTTAGAATATTACATTAAAGCAGTAGGGCGCCTGTGCCTAACTCGTGTAAGCATGATTCAGCTTATTGTATCACACATATGTGGCAGAATGCCACTATTATACTCTGACATACAAAAAGCCCATGCGGTCCCCTAACAGAGCAGAAGCGCATTCCCTGCAACAGAAGCATGCTCCCCACTCTAAAGTTGATGTCTGCTGTTTCATTCTCATGTCAGCCCCTCATTCATTCTGCCAACTGGGTGTCTCACCACTGAAACCTTCCTTTCTCAATCAGCTCAGCGCTGACACTAACCTTCACGCATCAAGCTTGTTAAGGGTCCCATAAGAGTTAAGGGGGAGAGGGAAATTAGTTTTAGTCATTTAGGAACCTTCACTGGAAGAATTGAGGCATCTCTCTGGCCAAACCGTAGTCACTGTGGTCTTGGCAATCTATCTCCTCATTCCCACTACAACACATTTGAAGTTAGTGAAGTAAAAGTAAAGTGGCACAAAGTTGTCCTCCAAAAGTTACTAAGTCCTATGTAACTGGTTCACTGAGGAAAGCTTGGAATTACTGTTAAGGGGTTAGGATGAGTTTGGGTTATATAGCTCATTTCCCCCACTGTCCACACCCTAATGTAATATCAGTTTGTTTTTACCTCCCACAATAGAAGCATATGTATTAATTTATATACAGTTTATGTAACCTTACATAAAATTGCTATCATTAATATATTTAAAACCAAATAGCTCGATCTTAACTAATTGCCCTAAAAAGGGGGAAAAACTGAATGAAAATGCAAATTACAATTCTCATTTCTAATTTAAAATTCCCGTAGCCTTCTAAATACAGAGATTCTTATGGATTATCAACTACCCTCATTGGCTTCATTTTTCTTTTCTCTCTAGTCTCTGTTAATTCTAATGAAAATTCAGTCCCTTTTTATAAAAGTCCCATCTGTTAATCCCCACTCTGGCTCCATTTTAGGCTCCATCAGATAAGGTTGGGATGTGGTGACAGACTCTGTCCTCATCCTCTTTCAAAGTAGAAATTGTTGCTCTGCCTTCTGGAAGGCTCTTTCCAAAGCGCAGAGCTGCCCAGAGCTCGGGACTCAGGCCATGCACTGCTCGAATCCAGTGGTTGGTGATTTTGGATTCCCACAAGCCTGACCATCTGAATGGGGACACAGAATGACTCTAAGAGGCCTCTCAGCTCCAGAGCTGCACCTGGCTTGTGACAGTCTTTGTCCATATTTATATTCTTCAGTTATTTTTTCCTTCCCTCTTCATTTGCAAAATAGACAAAACATTTAAGTAATTTGAGGATGATGAAGAACTTGAGTTGTAGTGTTATGTTTTGTTTTGTTTTTTACTTCTTGAAACAAGTTTTATGTCATGAATTAATGACAACATCTTCCCTGTACTGTGTTTTGGAAAGTCAATAAGTCAAAACTTCAACACTTGATTCCACAATCAAACAGTTTTTTTTCATGGTCCCCTTCTAGTAGCTCTCATTTTCTTTTTCTGGCTCTACTAATTTTAAAACATTTTTTTTCATATCTTGATAAATTTTGTAGTAGCTTAACATTTTATCTTGAAATTTTTAGCTTTTTAAAATAATTTTTAAATTTATATTTTAGTAAATTTCAATATTAATTTTTTTCTACTGGATGAATAACAGCATATAACATAACAGCATATAAACTATTTATCGTACATTTATGTAATCCTTATTTTATGAATTATTAGTGATAAGCAGATATTAATTATTACTTAATGATTCTCTTATAATGACAGTAATTGTTAATTTAAATTGGACACCTAGCAATTTCATCCTTGTACCTTAAAGAACAACAATTATATGAATGTCAATAAGAATATTAAATATTGGCACTATGCCATTAATTATAATTTTTCTTTTTTTTTACATTTAAATGTCCTCTTGTATGAGTTCATTACTCATAGAATCCTTATTTAAAGCACAGGTTATTTAATTAACTAACCAATTAATTAATTAATTTTTAAAAATTATTTTATTAGTTTCAAGTATATAGTACATTGGTTAGACATTTATATAGTTTATAAAACGATCCCTCTAATTGCTCTTTCTCTCCTCTGGCTCTCCACCTAGCCAATACATTAATGCTAACTGCATACCCTATGCTGTAGAAGCACAGGTTATTTTAGATGTTAAATGAACATGATTATTTGATTGTTATACTAATTCCTTAAGTTAAAAAATAGAGTTACTTTACTTCCATTGTCAGAATTGTAATATTCTAACCTCATTAGACCATGACATCTATTGCCATCTGCTGGAACATTTTCATAAGAAACATGTCATTGACCTGTCCTAAGAGTCAAAAATGTTATGATAAAAAATAATGAAGAAAATAAAAAGAGGTAAATAATGTGAAGTGATGTCCATGGATGGGATGTTTTGTTTGGGTCAGAGTTTCAAATGAAGCCTGGTAGATGGCACTTCCTCAATAGCACTAATAGTGGCACTGATCAGTCTCATCCATAAAATGTGGCACTATTTGCCAGACTGCATGTCATGAAGTAAATACTCAAGAAACATTATTTTCTTTGGCTTTTCATTGGAGAAGGGAAACCCCCCTTCTAAATTTGCAAAATTGCAAACATTTGAAAAGAGGTTTCTGTGTATAGAACAATATTTGTTGAATATATACTAATATGTGGGTTGAAAGCAAGCCACTAATGGGCAAGATATAATTTTCATTCATTTAAAAATGAAGGAAATTCTGAACACATGCTATAACGTGAATGAACCTAGAGATGATGCTGAGTGAAATAAGTCAGACACAAAGAGTGCAAATACTGTATGATTTCACTAGAGTAGTTAAGCTCATAGAGGTAGGAAGTAAAATGGTATTTGCCAGGTGCTAGAGGCGGGGGAAAGCAGAGTTGTCATTTGGTGGGTATGGAGGTTAAGTTTTGCAAGATGAAAAAGTTCTGGAGATTGCTTGCACATCAGTGTGAATGTACTTAACCTTGTACACTAAAAAATGTTTGAGATGATAATATTATGTTGTGTGAATTTTACCTTGATAAAAAAATTTTTAAGTGACCAGAAAGTTATAGAATCTGTCCAAGATGTTATTAAGAAGGTGGGAAGGGCCGTAAAACAGAACATAGTTGGAAGCAGTAATTAAAGATAAAGAAAATACTTTTATGTTTCTAAAAAATAAAAGTAAGAAAGAAAGAACACAAGTGTTTACTGAGTACCCACTATATGCTAGACCTGAAGGATACTGTCAGGCAGGCAAGACAGGCATGTGAATGAAGCATTCAACATGAAAAAACAATGATAACCACTCTAATAACAGCACCAAGGGAGAGCTTTGAAAATGAGGAGGGTTACTCTTAGGCCACGTTTGAATACTAGTCAATAGGCCCTTCTCCACTCCACCTCAGCCTAACCTCTCTTCCCCAATGGCACAGTCTTTAGTGTGGAATTTGCAGGAGGTTCAAGCTGGAAGAAAGCTGATGGTGTCAAAGTCTACAGTGCAAACTTCACCTTATGGGGGAGACAAGGGTGAGGATCCCCCACAGAAACAGGAGCAATGCACAGGGCTCCTCAGTCTGCATCCAATGTACTTCCTGGTACTTTGCTTCCAACAATTTCCCAGTTTCTCACATTTCTTCAAAGATCAAACATTCTTATCTTTCCTTTGCCTGAAGAAGCTTATTTTTAAATAAAATTTCTAAATAGTCATAGACTTCATTGAATGAGGGACTGATGACTTAAACTGAATAGCTCAAACAGATGACTCTGTTTCTCAGAGGTTGGGCATAAAAATTTCAGGATGACAAATCCACAACCTGTTTTTGTTCCTAGCATTTCTCAAATGATAAAAATTAGTCTGAATGGAAAAAAAAAAAAAAGCCCTATATAGTTACTGCCATTCCCATAATCTTGGATTTTTACACTGACCTGACTCCATGGTTTCCCCATGTCATTCTCTCTGAGGTCTTTCCCTGGCCCTGAAGCCCACTCAGCCAGCACAGCACAGTACATCAGTCCATAATCCCTGGGGTTTGACACCCACTTGGAGGAGCCCTCAGCCAATGACTGACAGGAGTTGGTGGATCATACTTTAACTCCATCACGCCTCGGGTGGGATAACCAGAGGCACTTGTTCCACACTGTCCCCAGAGGTCCCCAGTGGAATGAATCTCCAGCGACCACTGTGGAAGTTGCATGCAAACATTTCCTGCACTGGTTGCCTTTCCTCCAGCTCAGCTCCCAGGACTCCCTGGAACCACCTCCCAAATGAACAATTTGCCTGGAATTCTCATATCGGTAAATTCTCTCCTCAATTAGATCCAGATACCTTCAGCAATCATTTTCATAATGGCTGTAATTTCTCTTGTTAACAACTAGATGAGCAGAATGAGTTCTTTAGCAAGGAGACTGAAACCCTCAAAAAGAACCAAATAGACCTTCTGGAGATAAAGAACACACTGCAAGAGTTGAAAATGAAATAAGAAACATGGGAAATAGAGTTGACCAAATAGAGGAAAAGATCAGTGATATCGAAGACAGAAATTTAGAAATAAATCAGAAGGAAGAAGAGAGAAACCGAAGAATGAAAAATAATGAAAGAGAAATTCAAGAACTAGCTGATACAATCAGGAGAGAAAACATAAGGATAATGGGAATTCTCAAAGGGAAGGAAAAGGAGCAGTGACTAGAAAACATTTTCAGACAAATAGTTGATGAGAATTTCCCAAATCTAACGAAGGAGCTGGAGCAATTCAAGAAGTCAATAGAACACTCAATTATCTCAACCCAAAAAGGCCTTCACCAAGATACATTGTATTAAAATTATCAAAAATCAACGACAAAGACAGAATTCTCAGGGTAGCCAGGGAAAAGAAGATGGTAACCTATAAAGAAAAATCTCTTGTTTAAAGCAAAAGCAGCTGAAAATGGTGGCTGCATATAGATATGGTGAAAGGGAAACATCTCAACTCTCAAATTTTCCAGCTGTTGTCATTCAGATATCCAGCCAAAATTCCAGGGTCTCATTATTTGGACTGGTTTACTCAACCCACGTATAGACACTGAAATCCCTGCCAACCCAGTTTGCATGACAATTTCAGATCTGTGTACACTCCATAACTTACTCCCCTGTAAAATTTCCACAGGGAAATCAATGTCTGCCTGTATATTTATTTGTTTGTTTTTTGAAGTCAAGTGGGCTGTCTATGTTTATTAACTTAGTCTGGCTTGCATGTATATTGCAGATAAAGACAAATCAGGATACTACTCAGTATGCTTTCTCCTCAGATATGTTTATTGTTTCCTAGTATTTCTGTGATTGGGAGGGAAACAGAGAGGAGAGACAAAGGAGGAGGAATGTGTCATTGATATTTTCAAAAAAAAAAAGATATTATTACCTTCAACGGAAAGCTATTATACAAGAAGAACACTATGGTTTCTTTTCTTAAAAGAAAATACAGCATCTCTATCTTTTTTTCAAATAATAAGAATGGAATGGAATAGTAGAGAAAGGTTAGAGAGTTGAACTGTAACTCAAAAGAGAGTGACAGATTCCCATGATGTCAGATTATTAAGCAGTCTCCAGGATGGGGCCACTCATGTCACCAAGCAAATGCCTGCTTCTCCCCTTTTTCAGAGTGGAAGATCAGAATGGAAAATGTCAAATCCTTCATATTTAGATTCTAGAAATACAAGTCAAATATGTATGAACTAGATACTATGCTAACATAAAGAAAACAAAGATGTTGAGGACATTATATTTTTACTTAAAAAACATACTCTGGTAGAGAAAATAAATCAAATATATGTGCAAATATATGTGTTAAAATATGATAGGATAAATTTTTTAAAAATAACAAATAAAAATAAATGTGTATGTTATATAAGGATAACAGAGTTGAGAGGTTTAATCCACTGGAGCCATTAGAAAAGTTTTCTAGACAGTCTCTCCTAAGGTAGGTTTTGGAGGATAAAAGGAGTTGTCAAAGTGAAGAAGGTGGAGAAGGACATTTCAACCTGAGAGAACAGCATGCACCAAAGAGCGGTACAGTGAAGGACCTATATCAAGATAGCTGGCAAACAACAAGCTCCTGCTTCCAAATCTAAAAATGACGAGATAGATAGTATTTTAGAAAATCTACAACAATGTTGGAAAACAAGAGGTAAAATCTTAGTGGACCTGAAATTTTGAGGAATCTTAGTAAGATGGAAGACCAATACAATTAGATGAAAGGGAAGACTAGCACCCAAAGCAAAGGCAGAAAGAGTCTATTGTAAAATAAAGACCAAGCTCTTTTTTAGGGTTGCAAGCTCTCCACAGGGAGACCCAGTGATGGACCACAGCAGGGAGGAGAGTGAAGTCAGGGTTATTCCCCACATCCTGACCTTCAGCTCCTGCCAAGCTGCATTCTCACAGAGCTCTCCAACTCTGGACCTGAAAACTGCCCCTCCTCTCTCCTCTTTAAGCCTAGGGGTGTCACCATCTCTTTCTTGAGCAACCTTAACTAATGCCATCAGCATTTTGCTATTCTTGATTCTTCTGCTCCCAACTCCAATGCATATATTCTTTTATTTGGGGAGAGAGGCTGTTTTATTGAAAATTCCAGGTATTTTCATTCCTGGTACTTAATATTCATCTCAAAAAAGAGAATTCTTTTGAAATAATCACCTTGCCATATGATCTTTAATAAAATAAAAAATAAATATTTTAAGTAATAAAATAAAAAATACTTCCTTGATAACATCTAATATCTAGACCATTTTCAAGTTTTTTATAATTAACCAAATATACCATTTTACTGTTTGTTAAAATTGGGATTTTAAATGTTTATTGATTGTATATATTTTTTATATGTCTTAAGTCTCTTTTTATCTGAAATCATTCCCTTTTTTTCTATGCTATTGTCTTGAGTTACTGGGCCTATAGAGTGTCACATTCTGAATTGACCTGACTGTACCCTCCTGGTGTCTTTTAACTTTATCCTCCATCCTCCATACAGCCCATGAGGGTTGGATACAAAGACCTCATTAAATGTATACTTTAAAAATAATTTTTTATTAGAATACTTCACACACTGGGCTGTTACTTCATCTCAAAACTTATGTAATACCCACTGTGACACATTCATGGATCCTAATGTCAATCAGTGTGTTCAAGTGAGAGTTTACATTTGGAGGTGTGGAAGGCCTTTGTGGCCTCTATATTTTATGTATTTTTAAGGAAGAAAATGAATACATTTTACTACATTAACATTCGAAATTTCGTAGTGACATATATCCCCCTAAATAAAATTAAGACAAACTATATACTGGGAGAAAATGTTTTCAAAATATAGAACAAAGTAATTATCTGAGACATAAAAAACTGCAAAGAGAGAAATAAACACAGCAACTAAAATTGAAGAAAACAACTAATAGAAAATTAAGCAAAGGATGTCAACAGGATAGTCATAGAAAGAAAAAATGATTGTCAATAAAAATCTGGAAAGGGCTCAATGTCAGTAATAATCAGGGAGTAAATTAAAATTCAAAGATACTATTTTTACTCTATCCCATTGGTAAATTTGAATCGTTTGATAAACCTTCATTCATTTATGCAACAAAATATTTTTACTTTCCAAATATATGCCAGGCCTAATTCTAGGTGTATCTGAAAACAAAGTAGGTGGCCAATCTTTAGGAAACTTGCATTATTGAGCAGGTATTAGTCAATAAATAAGTAAATAAATACAAGAACAGCTTAACTTCAGATAATGACATCTCTACAAATAAATAAACAACATAACTTAGTAGACTGAGGTGGGGGTTTAGTTGAACTGTACAGGAAAGGTACCACGAGATGAAAGGTGAGTAACTAAAATGTTGCCATATGAGTACTTAGAGAGAAGGGTGGTGTTGGGGTGGGGATGCGGTGGGCAGAACTTTCCAGAGTGAAGAGCTGGGCAAAGATACAAAAACTGGAACAAGTCTGCCATTTTGGAAGAGTAACAGGACAGTGTGCCCAGAGTACTGGGTATGGTGCAATGTATGCCATATTACATCATGTCAGAATTTACATAATATATCTATTTGTCAAGAGCAGAGTAGAAGTGAAGTTCAAAAGTAGGATGAGATTAGATAAGGATCAAGAGAGTCATTTTAAGAAGGTCGCATTTGATTCAAAGCACTATAAGAATCCCTGAGAACTTCGAAACAGAGGAGAAATATGATCTGATGTTTTTTAACTTTATTTTGGGAGTGTGGGGAGAAGGTACTGAGGGTGGAAGAAGACGGGAAGTAGAAAGACTAGTTAGGAGCTGAAGGGAAATGAATGGGCACAGGTCAGAATTTGGAGGTAGAGCCTCAGGTCTTGCTAATGGGCTAGATTAATAAATGAGAAAAAAGGAGGAACCAAAGATGACTTCTGATTGGATAATAAATGAGAAAAAAGGAGGAACCAAAGATGACTTCTGATTGGATAATCCCACTGACTAAAGTAAGGAAAAAGTGGTGGGAGGAGGAAGCAGAGCTTTCACCACGACTGCTGGCTGGTGAAACTACTAAAGATATCAGCAGGGGAGGAAAATAATCAGATTGGCATTTTTAAAAGATGGCTTGAAGAAGAGTGATCCTTGGTAAGCTTGGAGGTGAGTACAGGGGCCCTTGCAAACAGTTCAAGGGGGTCAATAGTGAGACTTAAAACTAAGGTCAAGGGAACAGTTGGAGAGTACAGTTTTCAGAAAAACAAGTAAAGTAGAATACAGAAAGCCATGTTAATAAGATGGATGGTGGGGAAGGGAGACAAGAAGGTAAATAAAGTGTCCATGAAGACTCCCAGATTTTTGACTTGTAAAAAAAGATATTGTCCAAAAATTAAAAAGTTAAGAAGGATGGAGAACAAATGTCTTTTTCCGATGAAGCTGTACATTTCTTAAGGATTGGGGTTAGGTTGACATGATGTCCAAAATGTGACCCAGAGTTTGTCCAACAGAAAGTGAGATGAAATAACATCAAAACAACAGTGGCCACAACAAGAACATTAAAACTATTGGATCATTTCCTGGTGACAAACTTTATTAACTTGTTCTAATATTCCCACTTACTACTTGAGGAAAAGAAATTTGATTTATTGAGGGTGAAGTAGAGGATGGGAAAATGAGTAGGGTAAAAGAATTGCTTTAGTTCGTTCATAAACATTGGTTTTAAAAATAAGAACAAATTTACAAAGAACTGTTTGAGGATGTATAGGGTGATTAACAGGGTTAGACAAGCTGCTGGGTCAGAATGTAAAAGAAGCTTGTTTTACAGAGAGTCCATCCTCAACACTGTCTTGAAGACACAGATACCAACATTTACAGAGAATGTGCATTGAGGATGTTCTAGCACACAGGTGTTTGACCACTATTATTGACTTGAGTACAGATCTATATTCACTTCTATTTCTTTCAACATTTCTAAAGGAATATTTTTAATGGAGTGATATATTTTGTTTTTTTACAATTCTTATCCAAAATTTCTATCTGGGGAACTGCTTAATTTCCCTTTGTTCTAGTAAGTGGATGAATGAAGCTCAAATTAACTGTCACATCCCTGTAATAACTATTCGTTACATATTTCTGAGAAATATTTCAAAAAGTCATGCATATACCATGTTGAATAACAACTTTAGAAATTATTAATTCAACAAATCCAAATAAACTTCCAATCAATAAGAACTGAAGTGACCTTCATTCTTCAACTTTTGGGTGTTTTAATAGCAAGATAAGGAAATACCAAGCAGGGATTAAAATCCTAGTGTTGTGACTATTACACATTGTGGTTTGTGTAATGATATAGATGAACTTGGAAATAGTGAGCACCAGTTAATCTGCTTTTTAACACCCCTATTATATTTCAGCTGGAGGAATTTCAGTTTTACTATTAACAATAAATATTCTTTTCCTCTTTGTATTCAAGAGGAATTAAGTATATAATACTCTGTTTTCACTTTAATTTGTATATTCTGACTATACTAAATATCAGATGTTGCAACTCTTAGTGACATACCACCTAACTTAGAATATCACACAGTCCCAGAAAAAGGGTCAACCAGATGCTCAAACACTGCAAGTGTGGCTTTTTTTTTATGATCAAAAATATTTGGTGTTATATCATTTATGAACTTACATTCCTACCTTGTATACCTCCTGGGTGTGAGATGACTTATACAGCAGTGTGTCTCCATGTTTTCTTCTAAGATCAGCTATACTAGAATCACCTGAATTTCTCATTTGTTTTCTGTAGGACTTTCTAGCTCCTAAAATAAACTACTATTCTTTTGTTTCTCTGATATTTAGAGTAATAGGTTATAGCATTTCCCAAACCTGTTTTGCTTGCTTTAACCCAGAATCTCATGTAATTAGTACATTTTTTTTCTCTAATACCTTATAAACCCTGTGTGAAAGTGAAGCATACTTTTACCAACATGAATGAGATCTAGACAAGGAATAGCCATGTCTTTATTAAGCATGAATGACTCAAAATGTCACAATTTTATCCATTTTGCTTTCTAAAATGTAAGAACCAATCATTAATCAACTAAGCCATCAATAGGCAGACACAAACAAATTACTTACAGGGTTGTCACTGTAAGTTTGCTGATGCTCATGACTGATTCTATCTTCTGAGACAAGGAGAAGATAGAAAAGGGAGAATCATTTTCTAAAGTAAGGAAATAATTGGACAAAAACACTCCAGAAAAACTATCTCCCTGTCACAGTTAAGATGTATTAGAAAATGCAAGTTAATAGGAATAAGCATATAAAAATAAATTATCCAGAATAATGCAATTTTTGAGCAATCTCATTCGATTCTCACTTTAAAGGTGAGGAAACTGAGGATAAGAGCAAACAAAACTAAAAAGTGACATTCCTGGGACTAAAACCCAAGTGTCTTGATTTCTAGCCTAGAGTTCCTCTCATGCAAAGATTCTTCCTCCTTGGTAGTTTGAGTAAAGTTGACCCTGGTTCAAAATGAAAGGCTTTGATATCAAGATAAAGGAGTGAACCTGACTTCAGAGACAGCCTCAAGAGCAAAGAAGGAGAATGAATAATTCTAAGGCTCATAAGATTTGGCCAAGAGTAAATGGAAGGAGAGTGAGGTTACCTGAGCCAAATCAAGTATGCATCACCAGGCAGTAGATATTCTGAGTGGCAACTAAGTCTTCATAGTGCTGCCAGGGTGGTAAATCATGTAATAATTTCTAAAAATGATTGGGCTATTTAAAAATGTGCCATTTCTTCTTTAGTACCTGCCTGTATATTTCTTGTTGGCAAAATAATTTACTTTGTACTTGGAATTAAGTGAGGTATATTTAAGACTAAATTCCAATGGCAGGTAGATTGTTCATATAGATTTGAATCTATATGTTAATATTGTTAATATTAAGACAGTTGGAAAATGCATGCTCCTTGTCATATAAAGCCATAGTTGTAGTTTTAGAACTGCTTTCAATGCCAGTGGTGAGGTGAAAGGGATTTTTGTATAAATTTGAAGATCGTGTGAAAGTTCTTTGACTATGTAAGATGGGACGTATAGTAAGATGTTTGCACCTCCCAGGCAGGGTGTAGAACAACAAAAAAATGTTATAAAGAAAAGTCACAGAAGAAATAAAGATGTAACAGAGGCAGGTAGCTTGATTTGTATCAGGTCAAAAGCACTTCTGCTGCCCCACCCACCTAGACCCTTCCCAATTCAGTGATTGCTCCTCCCTCCCAACTGCAAATCCCTATATCCCTTTGTTTGAGGACTTTGTCTGGTTGCTGCTGGCTAGAATTGCTGAGTAAGTAATTCCCCTGAGAGCAGCCCTTGATCGATCACTGAGAGAGGGAGTGGGTAAAAACACCAGCCCCCTAGTCCTTGGGCAGGGTTGACTCCAAGACAGATTTCTGCACTGGCTCATAGAGGTCCTTAGCAGGATTAAGTTTCTGTGCCACAGTGGTTACTGACTTGATGACACACTGTTTACAAATGCCTTCCTGTCTCACTTCTCCCACTCCCTGACTGATGTTTCCTGGGACGACCCCCTAAATAAACTATTAGTTCTTGGATCCTTGATTTTAGTCTGTTTCTCTGGGAACCCAAGCCAGACAATATGACTTGACCCACATTTCTCCTTAGATTCGCCTTGAATAGGGTTAGTAGTAAGGCCTGGGTACCATGAAGGCCTGAGTTCTTGCCAAGTGCTCTCTCACTCATAAGTTTTCTGAGTTCCAGTTGGGTGAATGTGACCCACTTCTGCCTCCCTTCCAACTTGGCATATCTGCTGCTAGAATCATAGAGCTTTGGAGTAAACATGACATTTCCCTCATGCTCAGCAAGACAGGAAGTTCATTAAATTTGGTATAAATCTTTGCCTTTAAGTGCCAGTTGGTGATTTATTTTCTCATTCTGTTTAGATTTTTTAGAGTGTAGGTGCCAACCTCTGGAATCCAATCCAAAACCCCAAGCATAGTCCTGTTGATAAATCAACAAAAGCCTTGTTTGCACAATGCAAGCCAAATGCAAATCCCTTATCCTTGAGAGTGAGTCTAATGATCATTTTTCAATGTTATGAAAGGTGCCATGTCAAAGCATCTTACTAATTCTCACCTTGGCTTCTAAAAAACATCCACTGGCTGCTTTCCTTGAAAGAAAATCCACAGATAAATAAAACTTCTAAAGGAACACTATGGAAGCAAACACATTTGAGGGGAAAGAAAATTGCTTCAGGATGCAGTTGACGGGCACATTCTTGTCATCCCTACATTGTATTCGGGCAGCACAGTTCCTTAGTGTTTCCTTTTCCATATACTAAATAATTTTAACATGGTTCTTACATGGGGTCTTAGAGAAACCTACATATCATTGCTAGGACATTGTTAATTTCTACTTGTTATTAGCTGACACTTGAGCATGCGACTAAATCTAATCTTCTATTTCTTCATTTTAGGATTGTTAAATGGATTAAATGTATTCACTTGTTTTGTTCATTCATCCAAGAAATATTTATTGAGCTACTCTGTGCCAGAATTGAGTTAAACTTAGGAATATACAGGTGAACTAATCCATTATGGCCAATGGAAAGAATGAAGCAATGAAAACAGAGACAGAGAAAAAAAATGAGGCTGACAATGTTGGCATGAGTCAAACCATGCCAGGCTTCAAAGCCTGGGATAAGGGGTTTGGTCTTTATACACAGAGCTTTTGGAAACCATTAAAGGGTTATCAAGCAAGGAAAGAGTAGCATGAGAATAAATTAGGGGGCAAGAGAAGACTTGAGGTAAGAGATAATAACATAAGGCACCCAGATCAGTGTGGCACAGGATAGGATTCAGTAAATATAAATTCTTGCCACACTGCTTTACTTCCTTCCTCTCAGAAGCAAGAGTTATCATCTTGCCCTTACCACCTCTAAGGCAATATTACCTGGTAACTGCTAAGCTGTCACCTAACTCCATGATCCAATTATCCACATGGGGACAAAGATCATTTATTCTTTGACAGGAGGAAATTGGGAATTAAATTTTATGAGTTAACATAGAAAAGGTTTCTGTTTGACAAGAATCATAATAAAATTGTTACACATTTCATATCAATGCATGTAGTAAAGCACAAAAGAAGTTATGGAATTTTAAAGTCATATTATATGACCAAAGATAACTCAAATGGGTAAGAATCAAAGAAGTATGCTTTCAAAAATATAAGGCAAATATCCTTGAAAAGTCCTCGGCAAGTTGGTTAAATCTATTTTTTGGTAAATAGAATAAGTATTTGAAAGAACAGGGAAGTTATTTAGGTGTAAGTATTGTTCATGAAATTCTGCAATTAGGTAAAACATAAAGGTTTTAATTATATTTAATTATATATTTAATTATATTTAATTAGTTTGGAAAATGTTGGCATACACAGATTTGTAAAGATAAAGGCATCTAAAGAATTGAATGTGATGGAACAAATGCACTTCTGTTGAGTGTATATCATTAAAATATACAAAGATGAACAGACAAACACAGAAGTATGTCATCATTGAAGAGTTTCAAGGACACCAGGAGACTAAATAATGACGATGCTTTCAAAAATAAAAATTCTAAGGGCTCTCAGAAGGCTTTATTTTGCTATATTTAAACCAAAAAAAAAAAGTGATGAGCTCATTACTGGGTATAGATTTAATAATCTATCGAGAAGAATGATCTTACAGTTGGAAATATGAGAGAGAGAATGAAAATCCAGAATTGGTAGAGTGCTAAGAAATTATTCAGACTTTGAAATATGAACTGAAAGAACTGGCAGATGAAATAACAGAGCTATCTTTGGTAATTAAAAAAATAATAATCATAAGAAATTTTGGAAGACTAGGGAGAAGTAAACTTTATCATGTTTTTAAAAGATTTATTAGTCTCTATTCTAGAAATGATAAACAAAGGAATTTGTGGCTGATCTCTGGGAAAATTCTAGAATAAAATTTTAAACATAATTTTTAAACTTTTAATAAGGGGCGAGCATCAGGAAACAAACTATGTTCACCAGAAACGAGTTCTTTCCCATGCCTGTTTCTTTTCTCCTTGTGTTACCAAAGAGCAAGACCAGGACCGTGATAGAGCACTGGGTTTACTTCTGGGAGACATGGACAATCACTTACTAAAATAGTATTGTGCCAGGTACCTCTAACTCAGAAAGTTTCACTGCTGATGTAAAATGAAGATGGACTCTCACTGCATTCAATCATATTCAGACATCCATCTGCTTTGGATTCAGGTTTTCATCCTGGATTTTATTTGAATGTGGGTGGACAAATCTGCATGTAAATTTCTTCATACAAATTAGACAATGCATAGTAAAGAGTTGCTAACCTGTGCGATTTCATATCACTATTCTTATTAATATTTAATGCTATATTTTCTAATAGGCGGACAATGTTATGGTCATTTTCTGCATAAAGGTAAAGCTTAGTAATTGTACAAAAGCAATTGTATTTGGAATTAGTAAGTGGTAATAACCCTATAGTCCTAGACTGATATTTCTGGGAGAAAGAAGTTAAAGTTCTATGATGAACACTGAGGAAAGCCCTCATCCCTTTTGTGAGAGTTTTAGCTTGGCCAGGAAACTAGCCAGTTTTGCTTTAACATGGACAATAGAGCCTGCATTCTTATCCCACAAGCTCCATTCCAACATGGCCCCGGGGAAGCTGTGCACGGCAGAGCCCTTACATCATCTGTACTATATGTACACTTGGTCAGGCTGTGTAAACTTTGACATGTGGGTGTCAATCTTTCTCATATTTGCAGATGGCTTTATCAGAGCGTGATTAGTTTCCAGAACAAATTTGAGCAAAAGAAAACATTACCTACAGTATGTAAGCCAACAGACCAGCTAGTTTTCAGATTTGTCTATTTACATGGGCACTGGATGTTTTGCTAAGGCTCTCTAAAACTGATGGTAATTGAACAGTGCCAGTGTGTTAGTGGAAGCTGATGAGTTGTAAAGGTTTTATAAACAACCAGGGTGGATTTGGCCATAGCCTTTCTAGTAATGTTTGTTAATCTCCCTGAGCAAGTGTGCACCTAACACAATGTAAATACTCCAGAATTTGGAGGTGTCAATAGTGTAACTTTTACTGTTTGTAAAATCATTCTTTGATATCATCAGTAAGTTTGCTGAATGTCCCATGGCCAAATATAATAAAACCTTAAGTAAGCGCTTGCAGAGAAATAAGGGAAAACATGTGTTTTATTTTTACCCCACTGCATGTTTGTTAAAGGATCACTGTAGACTGATAAATACAGTGGTGTCTGTGCCTGTGTGTATATTTCTGTTTAGCTTCCTGCAAAGTCTAGTTTTATTTCACTCTGAGAAGGAAAAGTATCTGTTTAAAATTATTACATGGCTTAGTTTATGTATTTTGCTGAGAAAGACTTACTATAGAACTTTCAGGGAACATCTTTATGGTCCCCAAATTATCAGCATCCAGGGCAAAGTTTCTTTAAGATTTATGTCAAGTAGAATTGAGGATGTGGGTTTGGGCAGTAATATCTGTGTTCAGATATAAAATTTCCTGTGCATACTCCTGTTTGTGGGTGTGACTGCGCTTTCAAATGATGTCAAATGTTATCTGATGAGGCCTCCTGTTATTTCTGAGCAACCTGGGAACCACTAGAGGGTTTTTCTGGACAAGGAGGAAATATTCTTCTGAATGTGAAAGAAAAATCTTTGAAATTTTTTTTCCTATTTATATGTATTAATGTATGTATGTATGTATATATGTATGTATTTATGTATGTATGTATTTTCGTGAAAAACCTTAATGACCACTCCCTAAAACCACTTCCTCCCCATTGTTGATATCTGTGAAAACTTGAGGAATCTGCACTGGCCTAGGGTGCATCAAACAGGACCGCAGTCATCGGGGTTAACAACCAGCCCCTCTGGCCGCACTATTGATGAATGGCAGAGGAAATGAAGCTGCAGTGACATTTTAAAGAGGAATTTGTGAACCACAGATATGAGCATGACTGGCACAGCGTAGCAGCACATAAAATCAATACAAATAACCCAGACCTTAATACCTTGATCTGGGGAAGAGTCTAGTTTTATCAGACATTGAGAGGGGAGCAGCCCAAGGCCACCTGCACGGGGCATGCTATTGACTTGTTCTCAGAGGCATTAAACCGACCACAATTAGGAGGCTTTTTTTTTTTTTGAGGCACTTCTTTCCTCAGAATTTTCTGAGGAAATGTGTGCCACGGTAAAAAATCATGTTTGAAAAGCATCCTTCCAGCAGCTTTGATCATTCCATGTTGTCATTGCAAAAACTAACTTATGTTTTTCTCTCCACATTTTACAAGTTGTCTCTGTTTTTGAATTTGTTAAAATAATCTGAAGACATGCACTGCCTTCCTCTGTGTGGTTTCTAAAGTCTTGGCATGGACCTTCCATTTTGTGAGCTCATAATTACACTCTCATTGTTTGCTGTGGGAAGGAAGTCATTTTCTCTTCTTTGTGGCATAAAACTCTAAGTTTGTGCAGCCATAAAAATCAATGGGAGCTAAGACCTGGCATTATAAAAGGGCGGGACGCTATTGATTGCAATATTAAGTTTTCTCTCTTTGCATAATTACATTTAAAGGAATGGGCTAAAAAAATACTATGGCCATTTCCTTTGGGAAAGGTATTTTTGAAGAATATGTTTTCTATTTCTTGTTATACTTCTTGATGTGTGATGGCAGAGTGACTATTTTTCAAAAATGTGAAAACTCGGAGTTAACAATGCTTTAGATTTATAAGGTATGTGGGGTGAGCACATGAAATATGGAGCCACAACGTTTTCAAGCACATTTTTTTTTTTTTGCCCTTTTTCTTGTGCGCAACCCTTGCTAGGTTCTATTTGGAAGGAATTAGAAGACCCAGTGAGCACTAGACCTACCAGCGTATAGTCGACTCCTTAATGTCGGGGTGGAAAAGTGAGTATCTACCGAAATCACTCAATCTTGTTTCTAGCTAGATGTCTTCATAACCAAGTGGCCTCATTTATAAGTAAAGATTTGGCTTACTAAAATAGAGCAATCTTTAAATAATGGGACTGAATCTCTCACAGAATAGAAAAAAATGAAACTATGAGAATTTATTTTCTCAATCATATTATTCAGTGCTTAGAAGGAAAGCAAATAATTGGCTTTATGAGGTCTGTGTGAGTAGGAGAAAATGGTAAATTCTCCTATTATTAATTATTTACTTTTTAAAAGGGTAACCCTCTGCCTTTTAATTATGTGGGATGTGCGATATCTGGGTACAAGAGGTATCTATAACTATGTGTCCCTGAGCTGTGAGGACTTGGAAGACAAATGGTCCACACACTTGTGGATGGCTTGGCCTTAAGGCCAAGTGCACCTCAACTCCGGCCTGAATTGGGGTTTCTCTCCTGCCCTTGTCTGCCCCATACAAGCCAGGTGTGAAAGTCCTAAAACTGAAAGATCTCAAGTTTCCAAAACCTGCTGAGTCCTGTACAAACGTGCGTGTGAACCCGGGGCCTTGCAAGGTGAAAGTCAGAGCTGCACAGAGTGGCATTTGTTAATGTGTGTACAGAGTAACTCTGTTTGTTTGTAGGTCCTTAGTAGAAGGGTGTCTAATGTTGACTTTTTGAGGCTAAAATTGTTTGAATTTTCTATCCCGACCCTAAGCCACCTTACAGAGAGCTCTTTTTTCCCATTCTGTTTGTACATTCATTACCTTTTAAAATGTCTTGAAGTAGTAAACAGTTCAACAGTTCTCCTATCCACCCATTGTCAAGAAGAATAGGGTTCCAGACAGCCAAGGGCGGTGTCAGATGCTGTCGCTTGCAGCTTTCCCTGGTAATAAATATTTGGAGCTTTGGGTCAATTATTCCCACACATTGTGCAGTCTTACAAATTCTTAGTTAAATGCAAATCAGATATTTGGAGAAAAACACATGGCCCAAGACAAGTTTATAAGACTGCCTTTCTAATAATCGACACAAACTCTGATTTTGTTGTTGTTGTTGATAAAATGTTGTGAAGGAAGGAAGAAAGGGATAAGAAATAGAGCCTCTCTGTTTTTATATGAATGTATGTATATGTATATTTTCTGTAACTTGAACAAACTCCTAAAAACCACACTGCATTTTTCTTTAGTTCAAGATACAATAAACAGGTTTGTAATTTTCTACTCAGGATAGAAAGAATATCATTTTATTATAGCCAACTTATTTCCAATCTTTGTGCATAGAGAAATGAACCCACTCTATTCTTTTTGCTTAGGACGGGGGTGAGAAAGGCACAGGGACAAGGGTTATATCTACCCTTCTCTTTGACATTCTTCCAGGGAGAATTTTCCATTGTTCCTGCAGGCAAGGGAGTTAGAGGAGGCTTGTAATAACTATATTCTCAGGTAAAATTAAATACAGTGCCTTCCTGGTCTGTCAGCTTAAGGAGCATCCATCTCTTTCTGGGCTCTTGCAGAGGCTCCCGAGAGCCTCTTACTGTGTCAGATAAGAAGCCAAGCGCGCTTCAGCCTATTCCTGTGTAGAGGCATTGTGGAACAAATCCTAGTGCATTTCAGCTTCAGTTTTGTGGATGAGAGTCCGGGTCTCTCCATGAGAGTTTTAAGTTGGAAACTAGACTGGCTTGACTTTTATACTATCTTGATGCAGAAATACATGTGGCAAAGAAGCAGTTACTCTGTGGAGAATGTCAACCCCTCCTAGTGAATGGAATAGAGTCCACATGCCCTAGGATGAGAAACAATAGAGAACAGGAGCAAGGTGTGTGAGGCAAACCGAGCAGCACCCAGCATCCTCCTCAGGTGAAGGTGGGAACCAAATGACCCTCTTTGAGGGCCAACACACATTTTCAGGGGGTAGAGTGCTGCATTATGGTGAGGGCTTGTCAGGCCTCAGCTGGAATTTATAGTATTCAGAGTGAGATCTGCGTCTGGACAAAGACTTTGAGGTTCAAGACTTGGTGTTAGAAGAATTAGGTTCAAACCCCTGTCTTCAAATGTCTCTGAGCAAGGACTTGGCAAGTCGCTTGGGCTCTATTAATCCCCTTCTTTAAATTTCCTAAGAGTGATTTACTACATGGTCAGGCTGTAGTGACTGTAAGCGAACTAACAGGTGTAAAAGCAAATGTTAAATTGCCAAGTATGAGGAAAAAATAATGATTTGGTGTTCAAGAAATAAGACATCGTAAGTTATATAAATGTCTAACCACTATATTGTACACTTTTGTACACCTAAAACTAATATAATATTGAATGCCAACTGTAATTGAAAGAATTTAAATTTAAATTTTAAAAAAAGTAAGAAAAAAGACAGGCTAACAAATGTGTTACCTGTCATTAGAAGGTGATAAAAGGAATATGCTCTGTTAAGGGAAGGAACAAGGTAAAAAGGACCCAATAAATTTTTTTTCCCCAGAAGTTTTATTGAGTCTCATTTAGGGAGTCTCTAACTTAGAAGAGTCTCCCTCTGACCAGAAAAAAACTGGTTGTCTTTTACCGCAGCTTATAAATAGTTAAGTTTCTAAAACTTAGGGTTATGGAAAAAAAAACACCTTCTGCCCATTCTTCATAAGTAATATTAGGAATGAGTGTCACTCTTACAGGTTGGGTTCTGTGGGAAGCAGACATTGAGAAAAGTAGGAGTGCAAAGTATTTTTTAGGGGATAGCAGTGTAAAAAGAGAAGGAGAGGAAGCAAGGTTGGGGGTCACTAGACCACAGTGCAGACCTGGCAAAGTTTATGTCCCTTAGAAGAATTGCACAGTAAGCAGAAGTTGTTAAGCCTTTGCACATGTGTTTTGCTCTCTCATTGACCAGGGGCAGCCCTAGAACTCAAAAGCTGGGGTGTTTCTGGAGGATGTCAGCTAACCCCAGTCCTCATAGCTAGACAGAGACCTTACTTAATGGGAAAGTGGGTGGTGCATCTGTGTGTCTGCCACACTGACCGACACCCTCTGTCCATCATTACACCTTAAGGCTCCACAGAGATAGACATTCTGGGGAAAAAAAACCTCTGCTGAGGACTTGATCCCATTATTATGTTTCACTGCCCTATGTGTAAAGGTGTGCACAACTGAATATTTATTTTAAGAGTTGGATCAGACAGATCTGATGAATTCTTGAAAAACTGTCTTGGTTCTTTTTTTTAACCACATGAGAATTGTACAATCCAATGTAAACTTTTCTTTTTGCATTGGCTGTCAAGAGTCTGACAACATCAGGGAATTTTGGCCTACATTTTTCACAGATTATCCTTGACCTCTTTATTCTGCATGATTTTAAAACTTATTTTTAATTTTTTAATTCCTTATATCATATGTGTAGTCTTCGTAAATGCTTTCTTTTGAAGTGTGGAGATATAAAATATAGATACAGATATGGATTTAGGTGTCTATTGTTCCAATGACTCATCCAGGTAATTCTACATTTTCATTTTGGATATATATTCTGGTCCAACCAATTCTGCCTTTTGTTTTGCTTTCCTGCCCCTCACCCCCTCACACACCTGCTTTCCTTTACTCACACTTTGTCAGGCAGCATCTGCCTCTACATCCACACCATCAATCTATGAAGCTTAGTTCAACTCTTGGATGTACCAACACACATAGAAACAAAAAGCCCTTCTCTGCATATTCTGTACACTGTCTCTCTGATTTGTCACAGCACATAGGCCCTGCAACTGAGATGTGACTTCTCATTCCGACCCCACCACTTATAGGTTGGCCCTCAGGGGAGTCATTAAGCTGAGATTTCTCCTCATCTCTGCTTTACCTGCATAATTTACACCAGTTTGGATGAGGCATGGATATTGGCTTCGACATCGAAGGAGAGCACGTTTCACTTTTAATTGATTACCTCATTCTGAAATGAATGGCACACACTGCTACTACCTACACTCTGAACTGCAGTGATCACCTAGGCTAATATCAGATAGTGTCTCCCAGACTCTTGAACACAAGTCAAATCACATTAAATCTCTACCTCATATCCTGGAGAAATCCAGAGCTCCCTGATATTTCCATACATTCCTGAAGGA
Source organism: Pteropus medius (assembly GCF_902729225.1). Lineage (NCBI taxonomy): Eukaryota > Metazoa > Chordata > Mammalia > Chiroptera > Pteropodidae > Pteropus > Pteropus medius. Next base: position 679,410 of record NW_024345601.1, on the reverse strand, counting down.
CTTATATTCTCAAGTGTAACTCTGCCTCCAGATTCCAGCTCCAATTCCTGTTCTTTGTTTCCAAATTTTATCCCAATATTGTGACATATTCCCCTTTGTCTATGTCCACATTTTTAAATCCACTGACAAACAGCACTTGATAATGAATTAGATGTCAGTGAATATCTGGACACCTAATGGGCAGAGGGTAGTCATATTGTGCTCAAACAAAGTGATATTCTAGCCACTCCTTTTCTAGTATCACTGATTCTCATGATCATATTCCCCATGTGGTAGCCAACTGATTAGTTCATTTCTTCTTCTCTTGTATGTTGTCCTGGAAGTCCATATTCTACTTATTCTATTGTATAAACAAATTCAATAGTTTCCAGCTCTGAATTTGTACACACCATCATATTTGGCAAAACTGAACCAAAAGAATTTCCATTTAATCCGAATAATTTAATAGATGGTGATTGTGGAATAAATGACAGTTTTTCCTGTTATATGGGTATATGATGTAAACAGTTACCATACTTCACTTGAAAGCTCTTCTTGCCCTGAAATATATGTACCCCATACTATACTACCCCCAAAGTAAGTTAGTCAATATGCAAATGCAGTGTATGCTTAGGTACCAGCAATTGAAGGGTACAAACATTTAAAAAATAATTTGGTATTTGCTAATGTTTAAAAGCACCCGGGGATGCTTTTCTGGCCCTGGGGGATTGGAGTTGGGCACCTTTGTACTATTACACAAGGGGCTGTTTTAATTTGCAAACACCAACTCCTACACTCCCAAGGCCAAAGGAAGTCTGATCACAGGCCAAAGGAAGTCAATGATCACAGAATGCCTGTGAACAAGCAGGTCAGGGTGAAGTCCCATTTGTCCATGCCCTGCCATCACCCCCTCATACACAAGGCTTCCCTCACCTGCCCCTTTCTCTTTACTTCTGAAGCTAGCCTGTCTTTCTGTTCCTTCCTTGACTTTGTTATCCTCCCTTAATAAAACTTAGGGCAATTTCTTCTACAAATGCCCCCATCCGACACTTTCTACAGGTGTTAAACAAGAATTCACAACAAGGAATGTATATTGACACATCATGTCAATAGTCAATATAAGATTGGAACCTCAGACTCTAAGATGGTTTGAGTGATTTTTCCCTAAGGAGGAGATTTATAGGGGATTTTTAAAATTCTATATTTTCATCTGTCTATATTTTCTATAAGAGAAGTTTTCTATAAGAACATTTTTTTAATAACAAAGAAAATTTAAAAATAAGTTATATTTAAAATAAGACTATTTGGATAGGTCACATGATAGGCTTTCTCAGGTGAGGGGCTAGAGGTCTGCTGACTTGTCTTTTAGACTGTATACGATTTTAAAAAATCTAATTAGTTATAAGCATTTAGCAATCAAGATACTTTGCGCATGTAGCTGCCATGCTTGCTTGTCTTGAAAATTCCCATTAGGTCTGTCAACATGGCCCAGATGTCAAAGCCCCAGTAGCCAGGTCTTGATCCACTGTCGCCTCGTGTGGGGGCATTTGGTTATTTAAATAAGGTGGGGGGGGGAGCAAATTCGACCATCTACCTATTTAGGGCAAGGGCCCCATCTTGCCTCCCCGACGCCTGGGAAGTACATAGTAGAACTGCCCGGTTTACCTGTTTTCAGGAGGAGGCTATTTGCAGAGAGGACCTCGCTGAATGGTTGGCAAAGGAGTTTTACCAGATCCCTTAGAGGAGAAAAGAGCAGGCTCAGTGGGTGGGCCCGACCCGTTTAAATAAGAATCCAACATCTCAGTGCTTATCAAAAGCAAGTCAAGCCTGCAGGCCCTTTTCAGGGCTGTGGATCTCAGTCCTCATCCAGGACCTTTCCTCGGGATTAAATGGAATTTAAACCTGCTAAATAAACACAGGCACAAGAAATCCTTGGGAGTTGTTCACCTAGCATCAATCATCACTGCCACAGTGTTTCTCCTCCTGACAGCTTACCATAAGGAAGGAGTCCTGAGCACTCTGGAACAAAAGCGTGAGAGAAAGGAAAATAGCAACAGAAAACACAACCTTTACATTGAAAGCTCAGGAAGGAAATTAAATGAAAGGAAACAGTTATCAACAATAAATAAATCTAAAATTGGGTGAGAGGTTTTTGTGGTGGACTTTGCAACGAGTGCCCCTTTTAACCCAATGGAATAAAATGTTTCACTTCACTGAGCTTTCTCTGTGGCAAATATTTCCTGAACACCTCGTTCATTTGTTTATTCATTCATTCATTCACATCTTCACTGGTTCATTTATTTATTTATTCAATAATGTATTCCAAGTGCTAGAGATACCATAGTGAACAAGACAAAGTTCCCGCTAAAGGTAGAAGACAGAAAAGAAACAAGAGAATACATGAATATATCAAGTTGAGAGTGATAGATGCCATGGAGGAAATAAACCCAGTAAGGGGCTAAAGACTCTAATGTCAGCATGTCAGAGGAGGCCTCTCTGAGCAGGAAGCTCCAGGATCGAGATCTAAAGACAGAAACCATCATGGAATGATCCCAGGCAGAATGTTCTAGAGGAAAGAACGACAGGTACATAGGCCTGAGGAGGACCTTCACCTGGCACAATTTGAGGGGCAGGCAGGAGGCCGGTGGACTGACATGCACCTGGAGCTCTGACTGTGAAAATCCAGTGAGTAGGAACACCTGGTAGTCAGGAACACACACACACACACACACACACACACACACACACACACACACACACACACACACAGGAGGGAATATGCTAAAAATACAGGACTGGGTTCTCACCTGAAATCAGTCACTCAGTCACAGAGCTTTCTTTCAGGGGTTTAGGAGGGCTATCAGATGGAAAATTATCTTCAGGGAGTCTGTAGGGCAGAGCTCTTCTCTCTAAATATTTTTTCACCCAGCTTTGTTGTTGCCATCTTAGCTAACCATCTGAGTTTCTTAAGCTCATGGTCTTTGGGCTGCTCCTTCAGCCAGGAATAGTTTGTGGTATGTGTTCTCTGAGTCCCTCCAGGAGATGTTCACACATCCTAGGCCAGCAAGTAGCCATTTCTGAGTGTGCTCCTGTGACATCTTTCAATTCCAACAACTTGCAACGCTCAGGTCTCCAGAGCTCAAGACAATCTGTGGGGCAGACCTGAGTTCCAGAAAATTAATACTTCTGATGGCTGTTGGTAGATAAACACTCACCTCTGTCTCCTCAGGTTGGATAACGCTGAGGCCCTCGGCAGGATAGAACCCCAGTTATTTACAGTCATCATACCTGAGAATGACAAATCTTCTGTTGGCCTCCTTCCTTTTCTTTCCCTGTCTCATTTCCTCCCCCTCTCCTGGGGCTTCCTAGCATCATCTTCCAAATAAATGCCCTGTCCTCATATTCTTATTTCAGAGTCTGCTTTTAGGGGCAGCAAATCCCAGGCACTCCTAAAGTGCTAACTGACTTTCATTCTCCAAGACTCAGCTTAGAAGTAACATCTCCCTGGAATCTTTCCTTTATCTCCTAGCCCCCCATCTCTTCCCACAACATGCAGGTTTGGATCAGCTGTCTTTTCAACAGGCTCGCTCGACACAGAAGATGCTCAATTCTGTTCATCAATAAATTAAAATAATACATTTCTAAATAACCAGCAAATGCAAAGAGTGAGACCTGAGACCACCCCAAGGTCTTCTGCAGAAGCTTCTCTCCAGCTCCAATCTGCCTTGGCCTTACCTTCTGATACGGATTGTCCCTACTTTAGAGGACATATTGATTACTGTTCTCTGAGGACAGTGTTATTGACAATTTGGCTCTTCTCAGAAAAGCACAGCAAAAACAACCTTTCAGATTTAGGCCAGTCTCCATTGCTCGATATTAGCTGTTTTTCCTGGAAATAGTTGTTGGGGAGGGGAGGTTAACTACCAATAGGGATTATTACCACAATAGTGACACATGGACTCAAGCATGCAATGGACAGTGAACTCCAAGCCTTGTGTTTCAGCATTTGGCTGTGTTCATGATGAAGGTATTTTCTTTTCCCCAGGGACTTCTACTGGCAAAGTAGCCTCCCCAAGTTTAAAGTATCCAGGCAAAGCAGCACTAAGTCACATCTCTCCAAATCAAAAAACAGAAATACTTAAAATAGACCTTCGTTGGTATAAACTTGAAGTTATTTCACCTACAAACGAAGCAGATTAATTTCTTGGCCTGAACCCAAAATAAATGGACTTACATTGCATTTTAAGGTAAATGTGTCTCTTGCAAATCTGCAGTAGTTCAATGATAGCAAATAGCTGATAATCCATTCAGAGATTCATTAGTTATTTTCAGAATACATCTCTAACAAGAAGTTCATCTACTGAGCAGTGCCAACATGTTCCTTGGGAACTAAAACCATGCTAACATACATCTATTTCCTGGAAACAAATCAGAACAAGAAAAAAAAATATATTCCACAATGAAAATCTGAGATGTAACTTCTGAGATCTTTGGAAAAAGAGAGATGACCTGTTAGCCATATTGCTCAAGACCATTAAATGTTGAAGAAGGTTCAGATACTCTAGATGGGAAAAAGAACTAGAAGGGTCATTTGGCAAATCCTCTTAATGAGCAGTGACTCTATACTAAACTTCCCATACAGATAAAGAGGTGAAATCAAGACAACAGAAGCCTAAGTGTGTCCAAGTTTGCTTGTTTTGTATGGCACATGGTTGTATAAAATGAGACATCATTTTTCTGAGGCAGGATGGATGGGCTGCTAGTAAGTTTCTTTTTCTTCAGCCTTATGATGCTGCTTCAGACAAATCGCAATAGTGGAGTTGGTAATTGAACTGTCAGAAACAGTGAGCACACACATCTACACAGTCATGAAAGATGGGAAATAATAGTCCAAAGAAAGGAGGGAAAGGAATTGTAAAGGAACAGAATGGGAATACAGTACTAGGCCCCATTGTGTGACATGGAGTTTAGACTAAAGCTGGAGACTGTCGTGAGAGTCCTGGGCAGGTGCTCAGAACAGCTGTCTTGCACACAAAGCTCATATTAATGCCACTGTGTTTACTGTACAATTATATTTACCTTTAATGTCTTCTGGGCATTATTCACATGCTCCGTTATTGCCCAGCAAAGATTTTATTTTACATAACGAGGAATTGATTCTACATTCTGTCTCTTCTGCCATCAATAAACTCTTTCAGAATTAAGGAAACTGTTGAAATTACTGGGTGGAATTCTGAAATTTTCTAAACTATTGGGTAAATGAGGTGAGAAGGCTAATTAAGCTTTTGTCCTTTCCCATCTGATTCTATGTCTCATTTTAGTCAATAACAAATTCAAGTTTGGTATGGCAGAGAGAGAGACTGAGCAGAACAGTGATCAAGGGGTTCTTCCTATTATATAGTACCAAACTGACTAGGCTCCACCCCTTCGAAATAATCACAATGGAATAACACCTCATTTAATTAATAAGGCAATTTTATAAGCATAAAAATATGACAAGTTTTCTGGAAGTCATATTGTAACTAATCTTGAAAAAACTACCACTTATTGGGCTTTGGTTGGCATCAAAAAAATATCCACAATTATCTGAAAAGTCTATTAAAACACCTCTTCTTTTCCCAACAACGATCTATATAGAGGCAGCTTTTCTTCATATACTTCAACCCAAATAATATAACACAACAGATTGAATGCAGAAGCAGATATGAGAATCCAATTGTTTTTATTAAGCCAGATATTAAGGAGATCTGCAAAAACAGAAAATGCCACTCTTGTCCCTAAATATTTTTGTTTAGAAAAATATAGTTATTTTTATTAAAAAAATATTATCCATGGTAGCATTTAATGGGCTCATTATTGTTATTTCTAGATGAATTAATGAATAAATGTGTTTCATATTTTCTCATTTTCAAGTTCTAATCTGGTAAATATCACCATGAATAGATGTAATCCACATTTTAAAAAAAGCCCCTTGGAGAGTCCAACAATTTTAAGACTGTAGAGAGGCTTCAAGATCTAAGAGTTTTATAACTGCTGATATCTAAGTTCTCTTCCAACTTAGCTTTATAATGAAAGGTAGAACCTTTAGTCTACCAAGATCTGTTTATCACTTTCAATTACAGAAAAGTCAAGATCTTGAAGGAATTTTTGAACAGTTTCCACACCAGTCTTTTAGACAAGCTGCAAGCTTAGTCCCTTGATTAAAAGTTCTTCCATGGGCTCAGCCAAATCCATACAGTAAGGCAAAGGCTTAGTCTTACTAACACTTATCCTAAGCAGCCCTTCTCCTTTAAGGAAAGAACTTCTATGATTAGATGACTGTATTAGGGAGGGACAGGCACATGTCAAGTCCCAAGGCCATGCTGCCTGTGTAGTCTGTCTCTTCACAGAGAATTTCTTTAACACCTCATAAAGATAAAGGCTGGTCAAAGGAGCAAACACAAAACGAGTCACAGTCCATAGCCCTGCTCTGCAGGAATTAGTGAAGAAAAACACCATGGCAGGATTTGCCTCTTAGATACTATCTGCATCTCTTTGTATTCCTTGAAGTGGGTGAGTTGGATCTAGAGGCTATACTGGCAGGATCCCCCAAGCACCCCACTGTCATGCCCTGCAGGGAGAAGCACCCCATATGTGTGTTCATCTACAAATACTAGAGTAATCCCACCACTAATTCCCCCACGGATTCTCAAATTATTAAAAGATGAGCACTAACTTGGCTTGTCATCTCCTCAAAATGCTGCTGCTGCTTCCTGGAAAGTTTCCTATATATTGTTTTTTGTATCTAATGTGGATAAAGAGCAGAAACTCTTGAGAGGTCTTCAGCTGCGGAAGAGATGCTCAAACTTAAAAATTCCAGAAGTTCCAGTCACGATGGTGGAACAGGTAAATGCTGTGCTTGCCTCCTCCCATGACCACATTAAAATTGCAACTAAATTATGGAACAGCCAACATGGAGAACTATCTGAAGACTGGATGAACAGAACTGCTATAAAGGATATAAAGAGGAGGCCATATCAAATCTGGTAAGAAAGGCAAAGATGCAAAACAGGTTGGTCCCACACCCACATGTGGCTGTTGAGCATCAGGACAGATATCTCAACTGGGGATGTCCCTCTGGAGGAGCAAGGGGCCCCAGCACAACACCAAAGATCTCCAACCTGGAGTTCCACAAAATCTGGCTGTGAAAATCAGTGGGGATTCTGGCCATCCTGGTGAGATGGAAGGCAGCTGGAAACCCAGATGTCCCCTTAATGAGTCCACACACAGACTTACTCTCTTGCAGGCACTTACCCTGGGCCCCAGTAGAGGGACAGCAGCTCTGGAGATGCTAGAGATATAATATACAGGGAAAAACTGAATTATGTGACTTCAGGGTGAGGATTAGAGGGATGGCTTCCATTATCCCTTAGTTGAGCCCTCCTCCACTGCAGTCTACAGGCAGGTACCATCTTGCCTGTGTTGAGCCTTCCGCCCACACAGACGATAAATATGAATCTGCACTGGCTTGGTGAGATCCACTTGCTCCATCCGCGTGACTCCTTGAGACCCTACCCTACCCAACTTGCAAATTGCTGGTGACAATTTTGTTTATGGGAAATCAGCCTCATCCAGTGCTCTCGTCAGGGGGCTCCTTCAGCAGCAATCAATAAAACTCGGCTTCTGGGCCTTGGGAGACACTTTAGGTGGCTGGTAACCAGCCCCAGCTTAAGCTGTAGTATTTCTTGAATGAATCTCAGGGGTCTGTGGGCCTGAGGCAGGCAGCAGTAGGCCTTGGTGTAATCTGAGACTCTTGTGAGTAACCATAGGCTCAGCACTGGCACAAAATCTGAATCGGAACTAACCTCTGGGGAAACACCACTTGACCCACCCTGGTGACTCCTTGAGACCCCACCTCAAGCAACTTCAGTACCTTCGAGGTTCATTCAGCTGCTGAGCCTTATGGGCAACCAGCAGGCAGCCTCAGGCCTTGGGGTGCCCTGGGCCTTTTGCTGAGCTGTCACAGGCCTGATAGTGGTGGCAGCCGGGCTCAGTTCACCACGTGGCCTCTCCCAAGTGCTCCTAGGTCCAGCACAGACAGCGACCAACCATGGATACCTTTATAGCTCCAACCAGTTAGCCCCAGGCCAGTCACAGGCAGCAGCTGACCATGGCCTGCATGACAGTACCTCCCAAGGGGCTCCAGAAACAGCACACTGGATATTGGCATTAGATTTCAACAGAGCACCACCTGATTAGCCCCATAAGCTACACAACCAAAGGGGGTTCTCAACAAGCACATGAATCCACTGGGGTGAATCTAACTCCATAGGGTCAGTTCCTACACACAAGCTCATACACTGTGGGTGTAGCCAGTATTCAAAGATGGTCAGCCTGAGAGTCAATTCCACTTACTGAAGTGCCAAAAGCAATCAAGGCTCAACTAAACAGGAGGACACATACAATACACAAAAGAGACACTCCTGGAGAACCTGGCACAAGTAATCAGGGAAATTGCACCACTGGGCCACATAGGACACCTACTATATAAGGCCACCCAGCTAAGAATGCATAGAAACAAACAAACAAACAAACAAACAAACAGAGAGGCAGCTGAAATGAAAGAACAAAGAAACATGTCCCAAATGAAAGAATGGGCAAAAACTCCAGAAAAAGAACTATATGAAATGGAGACAAACAACTTACCAGACACAGAGTTCAAAACACTGGTTATAAAAATGCTCAATGAACTTAGGTGAAGAATAGATGATCTCATGAGAACTTCAACAAAGAGAGAGTAAGCATAAAAAAAGGACATGGAAGCCATAAAAAAGAACCGGTTAGAAATGAAAAATAAAATAACTAAAATGAAGAATACTCTAGAAGAAATTACCACCAGATTAGATGAAGCAGAGGATTTAATCAGTGATCTAGAAGATAAGATAGCAGGAAAAACCCAATCAGAACAGCAAAAAGAAAAAGAATCTGAAAAAAATAAGGGTAGTTTAAGGGATCTCTGGGACATCAAGCATAACAACATTTGCATCATAAGGGTGCCAGAAAGAGAAAAGAGAAAACAAGTGATTGAGAACCTATTTGAGAACATAATAACTGAAAAATTCTCTAACTTAGTGAAGGAAATAAACATACTGAAGAATTTGCACTCGAAAGGCTAATCAGCTCTTTTTTCTGCTTCTGTAGATATGCTTGCTGCATAGGCCTACTGGAAATTAACTAAAGACTTATCCTCCCTTTTGCTTGTTCTGTCTAAGCAACAAATTTAACTGCCTATACCTCATAGCAACTCCCCCGCTTTGTAACTCTTTGTAACTGCCTGCAACCCATAGCAACTTCTGCGCTTTGTAACCTTCTGAGGACAAATTAACCATCAGCCCATGCCAAATAAGCTATATATAAACAAAGTTGCAACTGAGCTGGGGGAAAGGGTCCAGATCTTCAGAGAGCTAGCTCCTCTGGGACCCCTTCTCCCCACAATAAACCTGAGTTCTCCAACTCTCTGAGTGCTGCTTGGTTTCTGACAAGTCTGATTTTTGCAACATTTCTGCAACAATACAAGCCCAGGAAGTCAGAAAGTCACACAAAAGTTTAACCTAAAGAGGTCCACACCAAGACACCTCATAATTAAAATGGCAAAGGTTAAAGACAGAGAATCCTAAAAGCAGCAAGAGAAAGGCAGCTAGTTACTTAGAAGGGACTCTCATAAGACTGAGATTTCTCAAGAGAAACCATGCAGGTCAGAAGGAAATAGCAAAGAATATTCAAAATACTGAAAAGCAAGGACCTACAACCAAGGCCACTCTACCCAGCAATGCTATCAATTAAAATTGAAGGCGAGATAAGGAGCTTCCTAAAAAAAACTAAACTAAACTAAAGGAACTGACTACCACCAAGCCAGTATTACAAGAAATGTTGAAGGGACTTCTTTAAGAAGAAGGGGAAGGAAAAAAAAAATAAATGGAAATAATAAAATGGCAATAACTATGTACCTATCAATCAAGAGATGTACCTTCAATCAACAGATGTGGTAGCTGAATGGATAAGGAAACAAGACCCATACATCTGCTGTCTACAAGAGACCCACTTCAGATTGAAAGACACACAGAGACTGAAAGTAGAGGGGTGGAAAAGATATTTTATGCAAATAGAAATTTTTAAAAAGCTGGGGTTGCAATACTTATATCAGACAAAGTAGACTTTTAATAAAAGGCTATAATAAGAGACAAAGAAGGACATTTTGTAATGATAAAGTGTTTAACCCAACAAGAGTCTATAACCCTAGTAAACACTTATGTACCCAATATAGGAGTGCCTAAATATATATAGCAAATATTGACCAACATACAAGGAGAGATTGACAGTAATACAGTCATTATAGGGTATTTAAACACCCCAATGATATCAGCGAATAGATCTTTTAGACAGAAAATCAATAAGGAAATAGCACCTTTAAGTGACAGATCAGATGGACTTAACTGATTTTGTAAGAGAATTTTACCCCCCAAACAGCAGAATATTCATTCTTTTCAAGGACACATGGGACATTTTCCAAGATAGATCACATGTTAGGCCACAAAACAAGTCTCAGTAAATTTAAGAAGATTGAAATCATATCAAGCGACTTCTCCGATCACAATAGTATGAAACTAGAGATCAATTATAAGAAAAAGAACCCGAAAAAATACACAAACATATGGAGCCTAATTAACATGCTCCTAAACAATGAATGGAATAATAATGAGGTCAAGGATGAAATCAAAAGATACCTTGAAACAAATGAAAATGAAAACACAATGACCCCAAATCTATGGAACATAGCAAAAGCAGTCTTAAGAGAGAAATTCATAGCAATTTATGCCTGCCTAAAGAACAAGAAAAATCTTAAATAAATAATTTAATTTTATACCTAAAGGAACTAGAAGGAAAAAAAAAAACAGCAAACAAAACCCAAGTTGAATAGAAGAAAGAAAATAATAAAAGTCAGAGTAGAAATAAACAAAATAGAATCTAAAAAAGCAATACAAAAGGTCATTGAAATGAAGATCTAGTTCTTTGAAAAGATAAACAAAAATGATAAACATTTAATTAGACTTATCAAGAAAAAAAAAAGAGAGAAGATCCAAATAAATGCTATCAGAAATGAAAGGGGAGAAGCGACAACTGACTCCACAGAAATTCAAAGGATTATAAGAAAATACTATGAACAATTATTTGCCAGCAAATTGGACAATCTAGAAGACATGGATGCATTCTTAGAGACGTACAACTTTCCAAGACTGAGTCAAGAAGGAACAGAAAATCTGAACTGACCAATACTACTAAAAAAATCAAACCAGTAATCAAAAAACTCCCAACAAACAAAGTCCTGGATCGAATGGCTTTCCAGATGAGTTTTACTAAACATTCAAAGAAAAATTAACACCTATTCTTCTCAAAGTATTCCAAAAAATTTAGGAGGAGAGAATGCTTCCCAGATCATTTTATGAGGCCACCATTACCCTGATTCCAGAACCAAGGACATTGGAAAAAAAATTATAGCCCACTACTCCTGATGAACATAAATACAAACTTCTTAACAAAATATTAGCAGACTGAATTCAGCGATGTATCAGAAGTTCATACACTATGATCAAGTGAGATTTATTCCTGGGATACAAGTTTAGTTCAATATCCACAAATTAATTAATGTGTTACACCACATAAACAAAATAAAGGATAAAATAATATAATCATATCAATAAACACAAAAATTCATTGAACAAAACCCAGCATTCATTTATGATAAAAACTCTCAGCAAAATGAGAATAGAGGGAACATACCTAAACGCAATAAAGACCATATACAAGAAACGTACAGCAAACATACTCAGTGGGGAAAAGCTAAAAGCCTTTTTCTTAAAATCAGGAACAAGACAAGGATGCCCACTCTTGCCACTTATTCAACATAGTTTTAGAGGTCCTAGTCGCAGCAATTAGACAGGAAAAATAAATAAAAGGCATCCAAATTGGAAAAGAAGTAAAACTGTTATTTGCAGATAATGTGATATTCTATAAGGAGAACCATAATATTCCACAAAAAAATAGTTAGAACTGATAAGTGAATTCGATAAAGTAGCAGGATACAATATTAATATTCAGAATTCGGTTGCACCAATTCTTATACACCAATAATGAACAATCAAAAAGAGAAATTAAGAAAACAATCCCATTTACAATTGCATCAAAAATAAATAAAATACCTAAAAATAAATTTAATGAAGGCGATAAAAGACCTATACTTGGAAAATTATAAGACATGGAACAAAGAAATTGAAGATACAAATAAATGGAAGCATATACTGTGCTCATGAATAAGAAGAATTTACATCATTAAAATATCCATACTACCCAAAGCAATCTATAAATTCAATACCAATGACATTTTTCACAGAACTAGAACAAATAATCCTAAAATTTATATGGAACCATAAAAGACCCTGAATAGCAACGGCAATCTTGAGAAAGAACAAAAAGTTGGAGGTATCATGCTGTCTGATATTAAACTATACTACAAGGCTATAGTAATCAAAACATCATGGTACTTACATAAAAACAGACACATAGGTCAATGGAACAGAATAGAGTTCCCAGAAATAAACCCATGCCTATATGGTCATTTAATCTATGACAAAGAAGGCAAGAATATACAATGGGGTAAAGATAGTCCCTTCAATAAATAGTTTTGGGAAAATGACAGATATGCAAAAAAATAAAACTGGATCATATTTTTACACTATATAGAAGAATAAACTCAAGATGTATTAAAGACTTAAATGTAATCCCCAAACTCCTGGAAGAAAACATAAGCAGTAAACTCTCTGATATTGCTTTTTAAAAAAATAATACATATTGTTTTATTTTTCAGCTATAATTGGCATACAATATTATATTAGTTTCAGGTATACAACATAGTGATTAGACATCCATGTAACTCACAAATTGATCACCCCAATCTGCACTCATCTGACATCTTATATAGTTATTACAATATACTTGACTATATTCCTTATTCTATACTTTATATCTCCATGACTATTTTGTAACTACCCATTTGAACTTCTTAATCCCTCCCCCTTCCTCCTTTTTTACTATACCCCCAAGCTCCCTCCTATCTGGTAATCCTCAAAATGTTCTCTGTACCTATGAATTTCTGGTTTTTTGTTTGCTTGTTTTGTTCTTTAGAGTCCACATACATGTGCTATTATGTTGCATTTGTCTTCCTCTATCTGACTTACTCCACTCAACACAATACCCTCTAGGTCTATCATGAAATATCTTTTTCCATGCCGTTTCTTTTAGTCTGAAGTGAGTCTCTTGTAGTTATTATATATAAGGGTCTTGTTTTCTTATCTGTTCAGGTACTCTATCTTTTGATAGGAACATTTAACTCTTTTTCATTTGAAATACTTACTGATAGATATGTAGTCATTGCCATTCTTTATTTAGATTTTTGTTATTTATTTCTTCTTAAAGAAGTTCCTCCAACATTTCCTGTAATACTGGATTGGTATTTTTTTAAATAAAATTTTTAAAATATTATTCTTTAAGTGATGAATTCCTTTAGCTTTGTCATGTCTGGGAAGCTCTGTATCTACTCTTTAATTCTAAATGATAGCTTTGCTAGGTAGAGTAATCTTGGTTGTAGGTCCTGGGTTTCATCACTTTGAATATTTTGTGCCAAGCCCTTCTGTAAAATTTCTGTTGAGATATTGGCTGCCAGTCTTATGGGAGCTCCCTTATAGGTAACTAATTGCTTTTCTCTTGCTACTTTTAAGATTCTCCCTTTGAATTTAACTTTTGGCATTTTAATTATGAAGTGTCTTGGTGTGGGCCTCTTTGGGTGTATCTCGTTTAGGACTCTCTGAACTTCCTGGGGTTGTATGTCTATTTCCTTCAGCAGGTTAGAGAAGTTTTCCATCATTATTTCTTCAAATAGGTTTTCACTTCCTTGCTCTCTCTCTTCTCCTTCTGGTACTCCTATGACGAAAATGTTGTTATACTTGATGTTGTCCCAGAGGCTTCTTAAACTATCTTCATTTTTTTGGATTCTTTTTTCTTGTTTCTGTTTTGATTGGCTGTTCTCTACTATCCCATCCTCTAATTACTGATTCAATCCTCCATTTCATCTACTCTGTTGATTCCCTCTAATGTACTCTTCATCTCAGATATTTTATTCTTCATTTCTGACTGGTTCCCTATTACGTTTTCTATCTCCATTTTTATGTTTTCTGTCTCTTTGTTAAAGTTTTCACTGGGTTCATCTACTCTTCCCCTAAATTTCTTGAGCATCCTCATAACCAATGTTTTGAACTCTGAATCTGGTATATTGCTTGTCTCCATTTTGGTCAATTATTTTTCTAGAGCTTTGTTCTGTTCTTTTATGTGGACATGCTTCTTTGTCTCCTCATTTTGACTGTCTGTCTCCCTGAGTCTGTTTCTGTGTATTAGGTAGGGGTCCTAAGTCTCCTGGTCTTAGTAGAGTGGCTTTATGTAGTAGGTGTGTTGTAGTGCTCAGTGGCACAGTCCTGGAAGGGGGGCATTCCAGCTGCAGGCCGAGTTTAGCTGCAGTCCAGGGCCACCTGGTAAAAATCACCAAGCAATCCACATATTGCTGCCACCCATGCTGGGCTTATAGGTGCCTTGAGAGACCAAGTCTGAAACCATGACCAGCTGCCACTAATGTGGGGTTTGGGGCTGCTCAGCAAGAGATACAAGCATGCCAAGGCCAAATGCTGCTTCTTTGAGTTTTGTGAACCTTTGGGCCTACAAGTTGAGAGAGGCGGAGTCTCAGGGAATCCCTCAGGTGGAGTGACTTGTGCATCCAGGTTGATGGCACCTCCAATACGGCATTGCCTGTATTGCCTGAGAGAGGAGAGGGCTCAACAAAGGAACAATGGCTTCTGCCTGCACATCTGTTCGGGAGAAAGCTGTCCCTCCTACCCTCACCCTGAAGCCCAACAACTAAGCACCCACCCCCCACTATGTTCCTGGTGCCCTTCGAGCAGGAACTTAGAGCTAGTGAATCCATCGGTGAGTAAGGCTGGTTGTGGGCCCTTTAAGAGGAACAGTCTCCAACTCCCATAGCCCTCCAACTCCCATAGCCCTCCATCTCACTCAGCCACAACCTCCGCTGGTTTTCACAGCCAGAGATTGTGAGGACTTCTCTTTCTAGCACTGATACTCTGGGCTGGGGAGCCCAGAATGCGTCTGGGACCCCTCGCTCCTCAGGTGAGGGAGGGAGCTCTGCAGCCAAGATAGCCCTCCCGCTTCTTGATCACCACATGTGGTGTGGGACGGGGTTGCTTCGCATCTCCGCCCCTCCTACCGTTTTGAGGTAACCAAACAAAATGAAAATAGAAGCAGAAACACAGATCAAAATGGTAATTGCAAGATTGGAGGCGGGGTTGAGAGGCTCAGTTAAAAAAAATGAAAGAATTAAGAAAGAAATTTGTAGTTACAAAATAGTCAGAGGGATGTGAAGTACAGCAAAGGGAATATAGTCAACGATATTGTAATACCCATGTATAGTGCCAGGTGGGTATTGCACTAATCAGGGGGATTATTTCGTAATTTATATAAGTGTCTAACCACTATGCTATACACCCAAAACTAATATAAAATAATATTGAATGTCAACTCTAAATGAAAAATAAAAAATAAAGAAATTCCAAGGCACTTAATAATCATAACCTGAAAATGCAATTTTTTCAGTTCAGTAGAGCTGACAGTGTGGCTATTGGAATTGGTCAACTTGGCTAAGACCAAGTATTCATTCTTCACTCTTGGTAATGCCAAGTATCATCTTCCCTTAGCAAGAGTCTCAGTTCAAAACACTCACCTGGAAAACAACTAAAATGGTCTATGACAACTAGAAGATGACACCCAACTTTTCTTATGATTCTTGCAGAATACCCTACCATCTCTTTTGCATCAGATAATAACATTTTAAGAGCACTTTACTGCTTTGATTCTCAACCAAAGCCTACTAGTATTCATGTGATGTTTTATTATTTCAGGTTTGCATGTTTATAAAGCATTTAAATTATACATAAAATGAATCAGATGATTTGCTAATTTTAAAGAAAAATAGCAAAACTAAAAAAAGCTATTTTTATTCCTCATACTACAATGCTTCATCAATAATACTTTTTTCTTCTTAAATTTAAACATGCATATATTTATTTATTCAACAAAATTCAAAGCATCTTCTAAGTAATGGGATTGAAAAATTTGAAAGAAATATTTCAAAATGCAAGTCATGGGAAATATGACAGAAAAATTAATAATCACTTCATAAATATAAAATGATGTTACATCAAATAGCTAATTTTTAATGCATCCACATTTTACAGATGATTTTTTAAAAAGAAATTCAGTAACTTGTCCAATATCACACTTGATTTTTACAAGAATATAAAAAAATATAGAGATTCTGCCCCCCCGCCCCCCGCTCATCTCTAAATAGATATTCAATAAATATTAATTTCTTTCCCTTTCCTCTGAATTCACATCCTGGTCTTCTTCCATTTTTTTTTTCCTTCTGTCCTTAGTTGTCACACAGAATTGAGTATTTATGATGAAATAGCCCCTCTGACTCGGTTACAGAGAAAAAAGATGACGGACACTTCTGAGTGAGTGCAGCTGACAAATGCCTCCTAGCTCCGGTCGACTGTACTTAAAGAGATACACCTGCCTAAAGTGGTTAAGGAGTGATATATTTCTAAACAGAGATCTGCCATAAATTAGAAAAAATAAATAAAAGCATATAAAAACAACAAAGCAGGCAACATTTTTTGAGTAACTGAAACTAGTTTTAGAACACTTGAAATGTCTGTATCAGTCCTTGTCTATCAAACATTATTCTGTTTGGTTAAGCTATACAAACACCAGGGCTCTGATGTAAGGAAGACTTTTCTTTTTGTACATTGTACATAAATGTCTTTAATCTTTTGAGTTAGGGATTTATTGGTTGAGTCTTCATGAGTAAATTCATCAAAGCTCTGAAATGGTTTTTCCTCCAAAAAGAAATAGGGAAGTAGCAGAAAAGAGTCAGTGAGGCTCAAACCAGGAACCCCTACCCTGCCTGTCAAAAACAAAAGAAAACAAACAAACAAACAAAAAACCTGTTTTCCTGGTACAAGAGAGTAGTTGAGGGTCCAGCCAACCTTCAGCCAGCTGACCTCTGGGGCCTGGGTTAACGTGTCTTGGGTCAGGCTAGGGTAAAGGGACTGCGATTGAGCTGACCAGCTGCAAATGAAGATTTTTTTCCTTGGGATTTCAACAGCAACAACAAATCAAACAAAATGACCACATCATAGGTAAGCCTCACAGCTGTGCTCTGGTCACTTGCTCTGGTTCTCCTTTTCACTGCTTTGATCAAGGCGAGGTCTCAAGGTCAGCCCATGAACTAAAAATTAGCCAACTCTCCTCTCACTTGTGTGCTGTTGAGAACAAGTAAGAAGTGCTTCGTGAGTTGGTTGGGAAACAGAGATTGTGTAGAAGAAGCAGAGACTGCTGCTTCCGGTTTCAGTTTGATTCTCTCTCCACCTTTCCTGCTCCCATTCGTTGTCCCTACATCTGTGTTTCCAGCTCCGTAAAAGGATTTCACACAAAATGTCTTCAGAAGGCAGTTAGACCTGTTATGGTTTTGCTCGATTGTTTCAACAGGAAGGGTAACACTTTTAAAATTAAAATATAAGAAAGGGTCTTAACTTCCAGGATTCTTTAAATTTGCATTTTTCTGGGAATTTTCAAAGGGTAACTACAACATGTAAACCAAAGGACTTTTAGAAAGTAGGTATATTAGTTTTCCAGGGCTGCTGTAACTAGTACCACAAACCAGATGGCTTAAGCAATAGAAATTTAATATCTCACAGTTGGGAGGCCAGAAGTCTGAGGTCAAGATGTGGGCAGGGTTAGTTCCGTCTCAGGGCCATGTTCTATGCCTTCCTCCTAGCTTCTGGTAGTTTGCTGGCAATCTTTTGCGATCCTTGGCTTGTATGTGCATCACCTCAATCTCTGCCTTTCTGTTCACATAGTGTTCTTCCTGTGTGTTGTCATAATGAATTAGGGGCCCATCCTACTCCAGTATGATCTCATCCTAACTAAATACACCTATAATGCCCCTGTTTCCAAATAAAAATGCATTCTGAGGTACTGGGGTTTAGGACTTTGACATATGAATTTTGGAGAAACACAATTCGACCTTTCGACCCATAACAGTGGGTACGTAGGTGTGTTTATGTGTGTGCCCAGTGGCTCAAGGTCCCTTACCACACAGTCAATTATAGATATAACTTGAGCACATGTTATGTGTGTAATGTTAGACAGTGTGCTAGGAGGCCTAGAGGGTTCCTGATGTGGAAGTTTTTTGCTAAAATAACAAAAGTCCAGGACAAACCAGAATGAGCTGATCACCCCTGAGGGAAAATATGCCTATAACAAAAAACATTTACAAAAATCATCAGTTCATTCCATAGTCACAAGTCTACTGTCAAATTTAGATCTATGATTGGAGGAATATTCATAAACTCTTAGGATATAAAGGTACCTTGAAAACCTTTTGGAGAGGCTCTGTGGGGAAGAGATGCATGTCTCACATGTGTATGTGTCCTGCTAAGAGAAGCATTCCTGGCCTCATAAGCTTCTCAAAGAAACCAATGAAAACAAATATTTTTTATAAGGAAGTTTAAGAGTTACAAAGAGTTTTTTTTTTTTTAAAGAGTCATCATTTAGAAAAGAAATATTTAGAGATAATTAAAGATTTATAGAGGGATATAAAATTGTATAGAAAATATAAAAGGAAGTACATACAGACTTAGATTAATTTAAAAGGTTATTTCAGGTTGTATGTTAAGTTAGAGAATTATATAGGACTTATAAAGAATCATATGTAATGAAAGACTTTTTCCAGTTGTGTAGAGAGAGTCATAGAAATATATATAGGGGAATTTAGAATATTATATTGAAAATTTTATAAATTGTACATAGAGACAATTATAGAAAGAGCTGTATACAGATAAGGTTGCCCAAAAGCTAAAGAGACTAGCAGGAGAGAATTATGTAAGATTTTATAAATGTTGACTAGATTTAATAAATGAATGAATAGAGAAATGAATGAGTGAGTGACTATATTTACAAGTTCTTTTAGAACACTGGGTCTTATTTACCCAGGTCCTAAACAGCTTGAACCCTGGGGTAAGAAAACCTGAATTTAAATTCACCACAGTGGCCAGCTTAGGCTCTAACCTGGGATCCTGCAAAATGTAGTGTACAAAATGTAGTGTAAGTCACTGAGGGATGGATCAGGTGTTCATCCACTGGCACCGTCCTTTGGCCAAGCGCTATTTCACATGGATGTTAACTGTTCCCTCTCCCTCTTCCAGGCTGTGCATTCATGGATGACTGAAAGCCTCCCCAAAACTGAGCCTGAGACAAGAACTTGGTGTCTATAATTATTTGAGAGATGATCCCAAGAAACTGGAGTGTGGGAGGGAGGACAATGAGACAGAAAAAGAGGAAAAGCAATAAAAGGTGTATGTGCCACTGCACTGGTTACTGCTCAGGTACCTGGAGCTCCACTCCTCCAGACCCTCTGAGGAACCCTGTGGCATATGCCTCAGATCTGACTTCCAAAGGGATCCCTATGTATAGACCCTCCTCTATTATTAGAAAGGGACACTGGGGATGTTAGCTCCCCCAAACTTTGGGGCTTCTTTGCCAACAGCTGAGGGGGAAAAGCCCCTGTTAGGGGAGGGGGTGGCACCAACACAACCAAGCCCCAGGGGGACAAGGTTATAGTTTTGAGTGCCAGGCCCCATCTGCTATCTCATCCTAATAGCCCTGATGAAGTTTCAACATCTCTGGGGCATGACTGTGACCTCTTTCTCTGTCTCTCTGCACTCCTCTCATGTGCTTAACTCCCTCTCCTCCTTGTGCCCCAGCACCTTTACTCAGCTTCTTAGATGTCCCAGGCTTCCTTACTTTCCACGGATGAATCCCAAATTACTATCTGCCCACTGAAGTCTTTCATGTGGAGCCAGTTCATCTCGCCAACTCCCTACCTCCTTCCTTCTCAGCTCCCGTATGATGCATGCCTTCCTCCCACAGCAACTCTTGCTGATTCGAGACCACCACCAAAGCAATTATCCTCACCTGCACAGCCTCCCCCACCACCTTTTCTTCTGCGAATGCCTACCTATTTTTCAGACTTTGCCTCTTCCCATAAGCCTCCATGATCCCTGACATACCCCCAAAACACACATACACACACGCACTCACCCACCACACATTCCATGTATGCACACATCACACATGCTCTGACACCTACACAAATCATACATGCCACCATCACCACCACAACCTATGTATGCATATACTATACTACACACAAACCATGCACACACTGTTCACCACATACACACTGTACTACACACACTCCACCATGAAACACACATACCACACTCACCTCACACACCACACATGCATACCACATACACACACTTAATACACGCATCACATACAAAATACACACATGCACATATAATACACAACATACATATACCGTCTACTGCATACATATCATACCACACATACCACCACGACTATCACTATCACAGCCTGTGCACATGTACACCACAGCATACACACACACTCTTCACACCTCACATATACCACACACACATACAATACACGCATCCAACACTACACACGCACCACCCTATACATACACCCCTCATACCCCCAAACACATACCACACCACATACAATACACACACCACACACACATACCACACACACAACATACATACACCATCTGCCACACATATACACACTACATAAACCACCACCACAACACTCTAACAACCTGTACACATATATACCACAGTACACACACACACCACCCACCATACATCTACACATACACATCCACACACACCATGACACATTCACATATATACACTTCGCACATCACAACACACTTCCACCTCACACACCCCCACACAACATACACACACAACATACACATATTACCCATACATATAAACACAGCTTACCACGCCCCCCCCAACATGCATACCTCCAGCTACTTCTAGTGTGTTCTGTTTGTTATAGTTCTATTGATAGTCACCACTTGTAGCTTTGCATTGTAGTTATTTCTATTTCCCCTCCAGTTTTCTTATTTGGTGCTTAAGTAGGTTCTATATCTTGTTAATTTGTTTTCTACCAGTAAATCACTGTCACATGTGCAGTGGCCTCAGTGAATATTGGGCGAATTAAACTGAATACAATAATTGTAGTTAATTTAATAGGCAGAGGACGTGGAATGATTAAACGCACAGCAGTGGTAGCTCCATGGGCTGTTAGGGATGGTGAGCTGGACATTTTCTAAACTCCAAGATGGCAAAGACTCATTATTTGACTGACTGCCTACGCATTGAGACAGCCCACTTGCAGAAAACAAATGTCTGTGTCAAGTCCAGTGACTCAAAGGTCTGCTATGATGGCAGCATTAAAGGACCCAGAGTGGAAGTTCAAACACAGGTGGGGAGGCTGTGGCTGCCGAGCTCTGGACAAGTCACGCCAAAGGCTTATATTTCAATGAGAAGTCACAGGGAGCCACTACAGGTCTTGGAGCTAAGGTGCAATATGATTAAGGCTGCACTTTAATAACAGACCATTAGGTATGTTTATGTGGAAAAATCTTCACATTTTGCAAATAAGCCAGGTACGCATTGTCTGCCTCATCAGAAATTCCAAACACAGCTTGATGTGCTCACAAATTCACAATTCAGAATTAATTGGTTTTTAGGCCACGCATTTAGGTCAGATCACCCAGACACTCCATTTCATGTGGTGAAAAGAAATTAAGTCAATTTTCCCCCTGCCAGACCCTCGGCTTTCATCTCGCAGGCCTGGCAAGCCATCCCCCTGCATGCACAGGAGGAAGACAACCTTTAAAGGCATTCTCATTATTTCTCAGGAAGATGTCATTAAGTACTGTAAACATGTCCTGAATGAGTCCATGTCACAAAGACTGCAAAGTGTTTATAGAATAAAAACCTATAAGCACCAAAGTGAGATAAAAGGTGAGGGTATGGGGAGGGAGAGGGAAAGAGAGAGATTTAAAAAAAAAAAAAAGAAAACATCTTTTTAACCAAGTTTAGTTAAAGGTATAGACTATAATGTAAATTTGCCCCTAGGAGCTTTGACCACAGAGGAAAGCAGGGATGGAACCCACTTAGTTCAAGTGCCCACCCTCCCTGTTCCCCGGCTACTGGAAGACATCACTAATTGATCACACCCATCTTACTCTCTGAATTCACACCTAACAGACGTCACTAATTGATCACATCCATCATCATGCCCTCTGAATGCATACCTGGCGTCAGAATGCTTGGCAACAAAGCAGTCCAAATCAAGCAGTTTAAATTGCGTTTTAAACTTACTGATGTTTCTATTTGTGAAGGGCTCAGGTATCCTTATTTGAAGTCTATGATACTGCATTATTACAAGAAGGATAGTTGGCCAAGATGAGATGAGCACGCTCTCTTAGTTGAACATTGTCTTGTTATTTTACTCTGTATTGGTGTTTACAGTCAAGTTAAGGAGACAAGACGCTCAGAGGTCTGCATTGATTTTAATCCCTGAGAGTTGACACTGTGCACACACAGGCCCCAGGACAATGTCTGGAATATAAGGTGCATGGAATTGAAGAGGATCAGTGTGCTCATTTCCAAGGAAGAATGGCAGCATCAAGGCTTTCCTTTCAGACTCTGCCTTCAGCTACTAGAAACCATTTGCCCTCCTCATGCACACAGCAGAAGGGCCTGAGAGTTTGCATTCTCCCGGGGCAGGCCTTAGCCATGGATCGACAGCGTTAAAGCACAGCCACCTTGCCTTGGGGTGGAAAAATTCTGAGGTACACATTAGGTGCACATCCAGAGTCCCTGCAGGGTCAAGAAAAAGCTACCTTCTGCACAACTTTGAGATCACACACCTGCTTGGCTTCCTCCCCTCCTTCCCGGCTTTTCCTACTTCCTCACTATCCTTGGGAGTACTTTTTTAATACATTGTCACTGCACATGAATCTTTATCTTAGGCACAGAAAGAGCTGTAGATAATAAGCCCTTACTGGCACAATGCAAACCTCATCTGTGTTTCATCACTCTAAGGTGTGACAGATTTGTTCCTGGGATTCTACTTGACCTATTCTCCCAGGTTGTGCCTGGCCAGGTCTGCACCCTGGAGAACAAGGGGCTGAAACAGCTGGGGCAGATCTGATGGGCTGCACAAGTGTCTGCCCTTGGTAAGGACACACATTGTCTGCCTCACAAGCAAGGAGCAACGTGCATGTAGACTTTGTGCCAGGAAGCTCTAGGAAAAATGTCACCATATCAGTTGACAGGAAACCACTGAAGACTATCCAAAATCTGCCCAGAAAGAAACACAAGTAGAACTATAGGGAACCACCTCTCATAGGAATTTTTGGAAAAATTTTTAGGTATATAAAAATATTTGCCGAAGAAACTGAGAAATTAAAGCAAATTTAACTTTAAAAATTACAATAGACTTTTTGTAATCTACTTTCATTTCATCATTAATGATAGCCACAGAGTTAGCATTTGTGAAGCTACTAAGTAGTTTACAAAGTACTTTTACTTATGTTATTCATTATACTTCACAGGTATAATAATTTGTTCTAGTTTTAAATAAACAGGGAGAACTTTTGTCCTAAGATGGGTGTTAGTTGTTTCAAATCAATAACCTGAGGGGACTGTGCTCTGTTGAAAAGTATTATTCAAAACAATCTTTGTTATAAATTTACCCTACAGCTTATACTTCTTTAAAAAAATTCAGCATTCTTCATTTGTTTAAAGCAGTTTAAAATCAATCAGAAAAGGAAGATGAGAGAAATGGGTAAAGGCATCTGCAGTCAAAATTACAATGTGACAGGAAGGCAATAGGATCTGATGCTCCGAAGCTGGTTCAGGGAGAAAGTCCATGTTTTATGGAAGGACCACACACAAGGGTGAGTGAGCATCAACACACACTAGCATTGAAAGGATAATATCTATTTGGATTTATACTTACATTTTGTTGCATTCATTTATTAAACAGTGATTTCATTCACAGGATATTATTTATATATTCACAGGATATTATTTAGATTTTCGTTTCTTTCCTACTCTGGTTCTCCGCTTCAACTGCGGTCTGTGCCTGCAATACGCCATGACCCTATAAATCAAGGATCTTCTGACTCCCCTGCCTGAAGCAGTCTTCCCCTTGCCCACTCGGGACAGAATGCAGTGCCCCTGCCGCTCTGATTACTATTGGAGTGTCAGACGATGAGGAAACCCTACCTTTTCTATCTTTATTAGCCCCACAACGCCAAGAAATGTTTTTCTCAGTTGAAATTTGAAATTTTGAACTGAAAAGACCTGCCCCCATATTTGCACTTGAAAGAAACTGGAGCATATACTGGTCCCTCCCCACCAGCCAGCACTGGTGCTGGACCATGGCACTTCAACGCATGGCATGTGGCATTTGCTCCAAACTCTTGCTTTTTAAAACTGCAGTGCATGCTCAGTAACCACATGTCCTGAGTCCAGCAATGCTTAGTATTTCTTGGAGTTCCCTGTGTCTTGTTTTCCATCTGGAACATAGCTCTCCACATCAGAGTTGAGATTCTTCACCTGGAGTCCATCACCTGTGAACTCCTAAAATTGAATGCATTTTTTTTCTTTGCAAGAAGTATGTGTAACTTTCACCAGATTCTAAAAAAGGTGTGTATTCATTTTCTTGTGCTACTGTAACAAATTAACACACACTTAGTGGCTTAAAATATTAATTTCTCTTCTGCCGTTTCTGTAAGTTTAGAGATCCTGCATTGGTCCCAAGGGTAAATACCAAGATATGGCAGAGTAGTTCTTCGTTCTGTAGGCTCTGGGGACCATTTCCTTAGGAGAATCTATTTCTTTTCCCATTCCAGCTTCTAGAGGCAGCCTATGTTCCTTGGCTCATGGCACTATTCATCCATGTTCAAAGCCAGCAAGGGGAGGGTGAGGGGAGGTGGGGTCGAATCCTTTCTCTGTGCTCATCTTCTGTAGTCATGTCTTCCTCTGAACTCTCCTCTTTAATCACCTTTGTGATTTCATGCCCTCCACAAACACTTTTCTTAAGAACACAGATCAAAATAAGTGTAATAAAATGCCATGTGTAGTCATTCCTCAGTACTTCATCAATATGTCATTCATCAAGTATTTATTGAGGCCTTCTCTATACCAGTCAGTGTGCTTAGATGGTAAGATATAATAAACAAGAGAGGTGTAGGGTGGCAACCATACTGATATGCTAAAGCAGGGGTATTTCAAGATGCAGGATTTTCAGTGCTAAACCTGGGACAGTCCAGATTTAATCTGTGACCATTGGTCATTCTAGGTGTGGTCTCTGCCATGAGGAGTTTACACCTCAATGAGGGACATGAACAAAATGCAGTCAAGCAGACTTTGCAAGTTGCCATATGTACCTTAAAAAAAGAGGGGGCTGAGATAGAGATGAACAGAATGGGTGGCACACCTTCCTCTGCCAGCACCCCTTTGGGATAACACGGATTGCACTTCAAATGTATACCAGACCCCGGCTAGGTGCTACACTCATGATATTGTTTAAACCTCACAACAGCTGCATAAGTGAGGACAGTTATTGCCTGTAATTTGCAGAGGAGGAAACGAAGAAAGAGAAATAACTTGCCTAACATTACATAACTGCTGTCTTAGATCCCCAGAAACAGGTCCTGACACAAGGAATCATGAGTAAGCAATTTATTAAGAAAATGTTCCCAGGAGAAACCCGTAAGGTAGTTAGGGGAGCAGGACAGGAAAGGGGAAGAAGACAGCAAGGATGAGATATCAGGAAAAGTTCAGAGAAGGTGTCTTTGTCCTAATCTAGCAGGGGAACTCCAGGATGTAAATCGCCCCTCAGTTTACCCTGACAGGAAATGGAGTTCATTCTCCCACAACCTCAATTAGCTGGCTATGGGCCACTGAGGGTATGTTAAACTTCCAGGCATTTCTGGCTCTCTCTGTTGTATAGGCAAAGTAGCTTCTGCTCAAAGACTCATTGCGAAAGAAGAGTCACAGGTGTCAGCCGTTGAAAGCAGAAGCACCAAGGCTGGGAGAGAGGAGACAGAGAAAGTAGCCAAGGTGGTCTGAGTGGAGAATCAGCAGCATTCACTGCAGCTAGTAAGCAGTAAGGTTGACTGTGAACACAACCTAGCAAGTTCCGAAGCAAGGCTGCTAAACTTCTCTTCCATTTCTTCTATTTTCACATTCCAACACGTCTTCTTAAAACCTAAAATTTATGGAAAATTTTCAGCTTTTTTTTGCAAGAATACTTTTCATCCACCAGGATTGTTGACACAAATATTAAAACTCAAAGTGTGTGTCATTCAGAATCAGCAATCAGTTATCATCACGGCATATAGGTACTTGACTCTTCTTTCTTTCTGACACTTGACTTGCCAATAACAGAGGACTAATTAGATTATGAAGATTAACTACAACTTTCTGGATATCAGTGATTTTTTAAATAGCTTTTAGGCATTATAATCTATCTTAGAATTTTTACACACACAGAGATTGTAGTTATGTCAGTGCCTTTGTGTGAATGGGAAACTAGGAGGCAGTATTGTGCTCTTCAGAATTATTATAGGAGTGATAACTCCTAATTTCAAACATCAGAAGGCCTTATTCACTGCAAATGTTATGTTTTAGTGTGACCTTGGCTCTTTACTATCTCAGAGAGCAGATTCTTTATGAGCTCCAGATGGAAAACGAAAAGTTAATAACCCCTTGTAAGACTAGCACCCATATGTTTTCCATGTACTGCAGAGATGTACTTTGCTCACAGTATCATTTATTCAAATGAAATTAACACATAAATGGTGATAGATTGCTATTTCTAAATTTTGTGCAAGACATAGCAAAAAAACAGTAGTTAATATAGTCATCAAAAAGTCTGAAAGAAGAAATGGGTCATCCAAATGATAAGAATTACTGACCTCTCTTGTAATGTGTGTGTG
>NW_024345601.1:570880-651932 GCF_902729225.1 Pteropus medius | reverse complement strand
TGTATGTTTGTAATAAGCCATTCCCAAGCCCAAAAATAAGCATAAAAATTATTGCTCAAACCTGTCAAACATGTATGTATTTGTATTACTTAGGAATAGGTTTGACTGTAAGAGACAGAGATTCACAATGGATAACTAAAACAAGAAAAAAGTTTATTTCTCTCAAACATAAAATCCAAATTCTGTTCCATAAATTCCTTCTAGCTCACTAATCAACTATCTCTAAGCTACAGCCCTGGTCTTCATGATCTAAGATGGCAAACCATAATCTCTTTTCAGGCAGGAGGCTGTATCAGTTATTTTTGAAGGAAGGATCCACAAAGCAAGTAGCCACACAATACTTCTGTTTGTATTTTATTGGTTTGACCTTGGTCACGTGGCCATACCCAGCTCCAGCGGTGGATGGGAAATGTAGTCTTTTACTCGAGTAGCTAAGGACCTTGCTAAAACCTAGGGACATATTATTGTGGAAAAGGGATGAATGGATCTCAGAGAATAAAAACAACCTCTGCCATAGCATTTATGGTAATTCCTAAAGATCCCAATATGGCTAATTTCAGTAAGGACTATTCCTGTTTCTTTTAGCCCTCATCTTGCTTATATTCGGGTGAAAATTAAATCTGAGGTTAACTCTAATTGTAATGTTGAACGAAGGCCTTTTGAAACATGTGAAATTAGTCTATGGCAACACCAGTTCTTTCTAGCGGGACCAGATTCTGTAATGGATAATTTTATTGCTTTATGGGTGGAAAGCCTCCTCATGTCCAATGACTTATCCCTGTGAAGGCATAAAAGCCCGGCCTTCTTGCCCCACCCTCTGTCAGCGCCGAAGGGTCATCTCACCTCTGCCTTCAAAACTACCAGGAGTTATCTGAGGCTGCCTTGGGCCTGAATCATAGCTAGGCACCCCCTCTACCTGCCCTGCCTCTTCCCCATCCTACCCCTCCAAAAGCACTTCAACAATACATTAGTCTTCATCTCAGAGGCTGCTTCCCAGGAAGAGGAACAAGACAATAACCAGCTGAAATCCACTCTAGATCACTCTTCAGTCATCTCTTATACTTGACAACTGTCTTTATAGTGCAGTTCTTGGCTCGCTGTGCCAGGCAGTAGATATCTCTCTGCTTCTGATAGAGACTGGCTCTTCTTGGCTCTCCTCTCCCATTGTGGGAATCCTTCTGGATACTCCAGAAACTCTTTTTTGGAAGCAGATGTTTATTGGGTCATTATAATCTTTAGTGTGTGCTATAGCAAGGAGAGTGGAATCCAGCTGAGTCCCATCTCTGCTCTGCTATATCCAGGCAGTATGACGCTGACTGAGTCAATTTCCTCCTCTCTAAGATGAGGATAACAACCCATGCTTCAGAGGGTTATTAAATTAAATAAGATAATTTGGTTTAAGCACCAGGTTTTCAATGCCTTCCTTCCCGCTTCCTATGTACCTCAGGCTAACAAAGAATTTACTTGCCCAATTGGTCAAGGACATGTTTCGACTTTCTAGTGGAACTTTGCAAAGTTCAGGGGATGCTCAAAAGAAATATTCAAAACAACCTCACTACATTGAGGCCTCTTATTTTTCTGGTGGTGGCCAGCCTTTCCATCTAGTTCATGGCCCTCTGCTGTAGTGCGTATCTGCTGTAGTTTAGTTTTTGACCTTTTATGGCTACTCTAACTGCTGTGAAGTGCTAGATCATTCTTCCACCTTTTTTTCCAGTCCAAGAAATTCTTCTCAGCTCAGAAAAACATGGAGATTTAAAGTGCTTATTCTGAGAACATCAACGAAACCACTGATGTAAAATCTGCTCAACTGGAAAACTTGAGAATAGCAGATTCGAACAGTGGTTCTCAAAATAGTTTCCCTCCACCAGGAGGAGCATCAACATCAGCAGGAAATTTGTCAGAAATGTGAATTCCAGGGCCCCAACCCAGACTTACTGAATCAGAAACTCTGAGAGCCAGACTCAATAATCTGTGTTTTAACGAGCCCTCAAGAGGAGTACTATAAAGTTTGAGAATTGCTGTTCAAGGGTGGGAGTGGGAGGTCTCAAAAGATATAGATGGGAGGGCTTTTTTTGAGAGTCTTCCACTAGCATTAAATCCGCCTCCAACACACACACACATACACACACACACACACACACACACACACACGCTCCATATGCAAGTGGGTATTTGGGTGCTTACCTTGACACAGACAGGTTTTCTAATACTGGTCCTATGCCTTTGAAAAAAAGGAAAAAACTTCACATTCATGGAAATTTTAGAGTAAATAAATATGAGACTTGGCAAATCTATTCCTAGCTCTCCTCTGCTCTCTGCTGAGGGGGAAAAAAAGATTGTTAAACTTTTAAGCCACATGACCTGGAAATGACTCCAGCTGCTGACGGTGGATCTGACCACACTGCAGGCAATAAAGGGCTGGCTAACCTGCCTTTATTTGCTTTCTGCTCAAGATAAACATTTATCACTGGGTGTATTGATTAACACCATATCACTTCCCTCCTTACACTTTCACAAAGGGAACAAGCTACCCTTGAGAACTCAAACCTTTGTGGAGCTCAAAAGACGCGAAGTGCTCCTATGACTATGAAGCACTGTGAGCGTTAAGAAGGTATGGGACCCCCTCTGCCAAGAAGAAGCCAGTCACCATCCTCCAGAGCTGGTTTAAGTATTAGTGATGCTCTTCTTAGGGGAGTCAATCAGGGAGCAAAATGGTTGCTACAGCACGAGATGTGGAATTCACAGAAGGATGCATAAGGGCTTTAGAAAGTGGCACTGCTCAAATGCAGATTCCCTTCTAAAAATGTCTGTATAAACCTTGTAGTCCTTGAAATTTTGCTTTTTTGTTTTGTTTTGTTTTCTACTTTTGCCAGGGATGGAAAGGCAGGGCTTGAGAGAAATCAGCAATACTGGCTTGATTTACAATTTACAAGGCATTTAATGAGTAACTATGGTCCATGAGTGTTTTAATATTTGAGGCTGCTTCAATTTTCATCTAGAAGTGGCTGGAATACAAATTATAAATAAATGGATTAATATGGATTGATTCATCACCAACTCTTTCTCTGATCTTTTGGTTTTATTAATAACCATTTCTATAGCTAATAATGTGTTTTTTTAGTGTATATTAACCAGTGAATTAAGTTATCTATATTTTAAAATCACTAGGAAACTAAACAACACATTCTTCAATAATGCATAAGTCAAAGAGGAAGTTTCAACATTTGTGGTAGTTGTTGAAAAGATCCTGTGGATTGATGGTGTTCAGTTCTCTCTTTTTGTTGGTCACTCTAGCTGAAAGTTTATCGATTTTATGGACTTTCATACAACCTATTTGGGACTTTGTTTATTTTCTCTATTGTTTTTCTATTCTCTATTTTATTTATTTTCACTGTAATCCTAATTTTTTCCTTTATTCTAATTGCTTTAGACTTAGTTTACTATTCTTTAAATTATTGACTTGAGAACTTTCTCCTTTTTTTAATATAAACACTGACAATTTTTGAATTTTTGCCAAATCATTCAAAATTTGAAGAAAAAATATAGGTTCATGTATGTGCAATAGATTTTATCCTGTGACCTGAGATTTTATATCTCCCTTACAGCCCGATTTCTCTAAATATGCGGATTAATACTTTAACTGCTGAAGCAAGCAATAAATAATGTCTAATTAATTACAAATTTTAATACAATTAAAGTAGAAAAAAGAGAAAGTTTTATTTCTGTTATATGCTACCAAGATCTGCTTCTAAACATAGCTTCCCTCAGAATGGTGAAATCTCTAGTAAAGTATGCAATTGATGGTGTCATCCTACTCAGTTTTAGATTCCATTCTCTTCTACATTCCACATGTTTCTCTCATCCTTTTCTGACATTCTGGTGAATGATCCATTCTGTATTTGTTCACTCAAACTGATGAGTCATTTGTTACTTATTTGTTCATTCAAACCTTCATTCATTTATAAAATCACTGTCTCATTTACTGAACAAACTAAGTTTCTACTATAAGCAGGTCCTAGTATGGGAAGACACATGAAATAACCTAAAACTTGACCTTGAGAAGCTCATTGTCCATGAGTGTCCCATTTGCCCACTTGTCAGGAATCAATCCCGACAAGCTTAGGCATCTTGCCATTAGTATGTTAGTTACCTCTCTGCCACAGGTATCATATTTGTTCTAAGGTTGCCTGGACTACAGGGTATAAAAATAAAAGAAAGGACTTTTTAAGAAACTAACCAGAACACATCTATTTAAGTCATTGTAGAATCCTTCAGAACAGTCACTTTGAAAGGCTAAGCTTTTCTTCCTTTGGTGTTCAAATGGTTTAGGAACTTGTAGCACACCCTGTCAGTGCCTCTCCCATATCCTCTTGATGCATCCCAAGAGGGATGGATCTGAACATACATGAAACTTCCACCCTTCACCTGAAGGAATGCTCCAGCACAGGAGTGTGTTTCAGTGCATTTGGGGCATGCTGGAAGTTCTGAGGTGCTAACATCATAGAAGTTGTTACTAACCAAACATGGCAGGGATTTAGTAAATCAATACCCAGGTTCTCATTTTTGGTAGGATGATTCTGAGGCATATTCTACATAATGTCTCAAAAACTTTCTAGTTAATTTGAACCCTTATTGCCTACCTTTTGTGTTTTAAAATAACACATATATGTATATGTACATATTTATACACATATGTGTGTGTTAGTGTGTGTGTATATAGAGCAGGCATATATATATATATATATATTTTTTTTTTTTTTTAATGCCTACAGCACCTGGTATTCCTAGGTGGTCTCCCATCCAAGTGCTAACCAGGCCTGTCCCTGCTCAGCTTCCAAGATCAGACGAGATCGGGCACGTTCAGGGTGGCATGGCCGTAGACACATATATTATTAACTAGAAAAATATCCTGGTGACCATTCAAGGACTTGAGGCGCAGAGATGAGAGGGAGACTAACTTTTATCTTTTTTAGGAAATAGATTGTCTGGATTTTAATTCCAACCCTGTGACTGGCCATGTGACCTTGGACAAGTTTCTTAACTTCTCTGTAAACTGGGGATCATGACAGCATATGTCTTACAGTTCATTGTGAGGATCATATGAGTAAATAGATGAAAAGTGCTTAGAATAGTGTCTGGTACATAGTAAACATCATTAAAAGGCTAGGTGTTGCTATTATTTCTATGTATTTTGTTTCTTTTTGTTATTTTGAAATGTGTATTATATTTATGTATTGAATTATTCGAAAGAGAAATAACTTGAAACTTCAATAAATACATGAAAGAGTAGTTTTCTGACAAAAATTAATCAGTAATTATTATTTAAGCCACAATTTTATCAGTGGGATACTTTATCCATACCCATAACTTTAAAGAATTTAGAAAATGCAATTTTATCTTTTTATATTGTTAAATAACATAAAGGGGAAAAAAAGCCTTTAGTAATACACCAATAGATGATTTTTCAGTTTAGCCCCACAAGAATGTTCCTCTATGCCACTTTCACAGTCATGCTCCTCATATTCATTTATTTCTGATTTGGCTACTAAAGTGTTTTTATTTAACCCTGATTCTTATGTTCCAAGTAATTTAGGCAAAAGTGATACTATCTAGCTAGAAGGATTTGCAAGAGAAAAACAATTATTTATCACCTGAAAAATAATTAATTTTCCACTAAAATTTTCTGATGACACTGAAATTCACACTGAGTGGTGGTACTCAGAGGTAACCAGGTCTCCCTTGCAGCTGGGGCCTGTAACCATACCATCTTCATCTAAAAAATATCAAAGCCTAGGAATGAGGGGAAATGAGGGAGAATAAAAACTCCCACAAGCTCCAACAAACACACCAATAGATTATAGTAACCTGGTCAGGGTATTTAGAGCTGGAAGTTTTTTCTGTGATCAACATCAATTAGATGAGGAAAGAAGCACCCCACACACCGCAGCTGTGTTTGAGCTGACATTCACCAACTCTGAACTGCATTGGAGTAGAAAGACCTCACAGGGTGGTGAGCTTGGTGAGGGTGTTTTGTATGTTATTTTTTTCCTTTAACTGGGAATCCAGAAAAATGCTACACTTAAATATCAAACATTGATATTTCAAATCATTTAAGCAGTATTGTTAATTTGAATAAAATGTCTTTCCTATTGTAGCTAATTGCTTGAATATCTGCAAACTGATATATTCTTTGTAGACATTTATGCTGTCTTCTTTTTATAACTTTATTTCATTTTCTGTTCATTTCTGGTGTTGACTCAAAGGGCCTTTATCACCTCACGCTGATAATCTGTGCTTTATGGCTGCTAGTGTGATTGGAAGCAGTTGAAGCAGCATGCAATAATACACACATATAAATATTTGAACAGGAAAAAGAAAGTCTGTCTGATATAGGCCATGGAAGAAATGCATTTAAACAAATAATGCCACTAGAGGGAACTTGACTTTTAAACCAGAACTAGGCAAGGTCATTCTCTCCTTGCACTGCTTAAAAGGTGGGTTCAAGTGCTATGGACAATTGCAAAAACTCAATTCATTCCAGGCCTCAGGACATAGGGCGCCCAGAAGAGTCCACTCTGGCAGGCTATGATGTCATATGATGTAGCAGCTTGTTGGTCAGGATCACAAAAATTACCTCTCTGAGAAGAATAAATTTTCCCTTGCTGGGAGGTAAAGACTTGAGAGGTTTTAATCAGTCTACCAAGGCTTTGCATTTCGTCACCACACATTATTGTGGTGTTCAAAGAAAGTGATGCTGTGTCTTTTTTTCTCATTCTTGCGTGAGAGCCTTTTATCCCCCCCCTTTTTTTTTGCACCTCTTGTGAACAATTAAAAATGAATGCAAAGTGACATGCAACTTGGAAAGTAAGAGCACCAGGAAGCAAAACTGGAGACAAACAGAGCAGCTAATTTCTCCAAGCATAGCTGGTGCTGGCCGTGGTTGTCCCTGACAGCGGGGCGGACTCAGAACCACCTGTGTTTGCTCACTAGCTTTCCCCAATCTGCGAGAAAATGGCCAGGGCTGGTCACATGGCAGCCAGATAGGCCAGGCACCATGGGAATACAAAAGCCGGAGCTTTTAGCAGAGTTAATCATTAATGCGCCTTCTCTTTGTCCCATTCAGGAGTGCTGACAGGGCTTTGATAGCCTGTATTTGCCATCAAGACGTCTGCAGTCACAGCCAGGTACTAATGAGCCCACTGGCTCCCCTCGCAGTGGCAGTGCCCCCAGAGCCTGATTTGGACCTGGACACTGCCCTCCATGTGGATCCTGCGCCAGGGTGTGCCCCACCCCTCTGGAGCCTGTTATTGAATACCCACCCAGCTGGAGTCCTGCGTGTTCTGGGTATTTTCCTGCTGAAGTCCAGCGCAGCAAGTCTATGAGATGTGATTAGGAAAGCTCTGACCCTCCCTTCCCCGTATGTTATCTTTCCCTCAACCAGAAAAAAAAACATAGTAAACTGAATATGTTTTTGTTTTAACATGGACCAAGGATGCACTACTTTAGTATAACAGCAATGGAGTATTATCTTCTCAAAAATTAACTTAGAGATTCAGCCATGGGTGTATTCTGATACTTCTATCTTGGCAACTGAAATGCAGGTGTCCTTGACAGCTTTTTTTTTTTTTTTAATGGAAAACCCCACCTTAACATCCTTCACAGTAAGTAGTTCATGTGTCAACAGACTGAAGTTAAGGTAAATGGGAATCCCATGAAAACCACCTTACTACCTTTTTTCTGACTCTGTGAAGCTGCCTCCTTCTCAAGAACAAGATGTCCAAACCCCCCAAATCTATGCTTTTGCCTCCAGCTTGCTAAAAATGTTCTTTGGATTTGCGCAGCCATCTTACTGCCAGCCCCTTGAAAACATAAACTGGCTGTTAAGATATAAACTGTGAATGTCCTATTGTCTTTTAAGAATAGTTAAAAACACACAGATAAAAAATACATCTTGGAAGCCTGGCTTACAAAGGGACAGAGATTTTAATTTGGGAGCCATTAAAGAGCAGAGTTTTTTTCTAGGAACTGAGCACAGAAAAACTTGCCAACTGTTGATTGTGTATGAAGACATTGTCAGTAAAGATATTGCACTCAAAACATGGCACCAGCTATATCTCCCTTTGGCCAGAGTCAAAATTCCTTTAAAAATTTTATCCAAGTGATCATTACAACATCTAGGGCATGCTGGATGATGAAAAATTTTATTGCCATCTTTTTTTTTTTAACAGATGAGGAAGTGAAAGTTGACTGATTTGCTTCATTGTCTTGGAACTATAACAACAGACAGATGATTAGATTCTCAGAAGGATTAGATTGTGAGGCCAGTATTTTAGGATAGACTTGCTGCTTATTGTCACATCCTGTACCCTGCAGCCTGTTTTTATTCTCAAGGAAATTGCTTAACCTCTCTCAGGTTTACTGGTCATCTACTATGTACTACAGAACACTTAGCTCTGCAGGGAATAAAAATAAAGGCAGTATGGTTCCCACCTTTGAGAAGCAGCTTAGGAGATAAAACACGCACCACAAATAAAGCACCAGAAGAAAATCTGTGTGGCATGTAAGTGCCGGAGAATGAAATGCCTAAGTCCTTACATCCTGGTAGAGAGCTTTGCCTCAGATCTGAAAACTTGCCACAGGGAGGAAAAGCTGGTTGTTTCAGAATGCCTGAATGTTAGGATGTGGAAAGCATCCAATTCAAATAATGTTATCAGTTTTAACATAATGAGCAGGGTCTGTGGTATGATCAGACTTTACTTTCTTAAAATGTTCTTCACACAGGAAGGATAATCAAAACATATACCCTATATTGTTCATCTCATCACAGGTTCATCAACCACAGATTTGTGTGTAAGGTTAGAGCTGACGCTATGTAAAAAAATCCACCTTTGTTCTTCTGCATGTACAGTACTTCTAGAATACAGTCTTTTGCTTTGAAAGGGGGCAAAGCTGTTGGCTAAGCACATATTCAATCAAATATATTTCAGTGCATGCAAGGGACATAAAAGAAAACTATTCTATTTTTTTCAGAGCAAAATTACCTGAATTACTCCTTAAGATTTAGCCAGAAATTAAATGGCTGTTGGGGGCAAATAATGGAGGTTAAATTTATGTATTAATAATGATGTATTGATACTAATTGATATCGATATTCTACTGAAATTGTTAAAATGGATTAAATCAAAAGAGAAAAATGGCTCTTGTTGTGCATTGTCTCATTTCCTGGGGGACAAGAGGTCTTAGTTTAAGACTTCTGAAATGTAGCCCCTAAATCAAGAATTTAAGTGCAGATTACTTTTTTGGAAGGTGATCCCAGGAAACAGGATGAGGGAAAGGAGAAGTGAGACAGGGAAGGGAGGCCATATAATAAAGGGTGTGTTAATGATCACATCCACCACTGTGGATGACTGGAGCTTAACCCTGCAGGGCGCACCCTGAGAAACTGCCCAGAACCCACTCCAGTATTGTCTAACTAAGGAGAAGAAATCCTGGGTTATTTGACCACCAACTCCTATCCTTCATTGTTTGAGGGTTCTTCCTGGGGATGTAAACTCTCTAGCACTCTGATCACCCCCATCCACTGGGGAGAGCACTCCTTTGTTCCAAAAAAAGCCTTGCACAGAGGAAGCATCTGATATGTAGGGAAACTGTTTGCAAGTGACTTTTGATGGGCCAAGGAGATGTGGGTAGGGCTTGTACAGCATTAGCCACAACAGACTTTATGAGGCACACATGGAGAGAAGGGAAAGGAAGCTTGCACTTAGGGCCAGTTGAGATCAACACAGCTTATAAGCAGAGCTCTAGTCATGGAAACCTCTAAACACTGAATAATAAGATAAGATAATAAGATTGATCTTAGATCAACCAGAGGTCTCTCTTGTGCCTTCTGTTTGCAATACAAGTATACTCTAGCATGGAGAGACAGGCTTCAAAAGACCTAGAGGCTGCAAGTGTCCAATGGATTTATATTAAAAGTGTAAGAAAGCCATCGTCAGCTCTGAGAGGTTCCATTGTAAAGGGTTTGCATGTGCTCAAATGGGCCATGTGGCTCCTTGTTAGAGCTTATTTTCCCAGTAGCTTGAGGAGCTCTTTCAGGTTGGCCGTGATCATATTGAAATAAAGAACCAGAAAGTGAAGTAAGCAAATTTATATATTCATGTTCTTAGTATGTTTAAAGTCCTGATGCTTCTCTCTTTTCACAATGTCATTTTTATATGTTCAATTCAATGAAGCCATGCCCCTTGCAGCAACTTATGCCTTATAGCAATGATTCTCAAAATGTGGACCTTGGACCATCAGCATTGGCATTACCTAGGAATTTATTAGAAATACAAATTTTCAGACTCTATCCAATACCTACTCTTTCAGAAACTGTTACGGTGGGGCCCAGGAATCTGTGTTTTAACAAATCCACCAAGAAATCCTGAGGCATGCTAAAGCGTAAGAACCACTAGTGGAACTGCTCCAGTAGATTCCACTTTAAGAATCTCTGCTCCCACTTCTTACCCGCACTGTTCTCAGTTTTATGTATTTTCCTTCCATATTCCTCAGTTTTATATGATATTCAAAGATACAATAACAGGGTAATAACATCTTTCCAGAGGATTGCATTGTACACATTCCAAATTAAAAATAAACATGAAAAAATGAAATATATATATTTGGAAGCACAGAAACGCAGGTATTTGGAATTCCCCATATGTGACTTTTACAACCTAAGGCTTTTGAAAAACTGGTTCCTTCTGGGTCTGTTTCTCACAAGATGGTATTTTCTTCCCTACATTCTCTCTGGACCAATCTAGAGCACAAGAGAAGAGTCAAGAAAAGTTGTTCTTCATGCGGAATAACATGGAATTCCAGTGAATTCAGTGATGTGCTAAACACAGAAAGGAGGGAGACTATGTCAAAATTACAGGTACTAACCCTGCTGTTCTGCCTGACAGACTGCACCCCTCAGTGAGGGGGATGGGGACCTATATTTTCCCTATTACCCTCCCCAAGCCTATGCACTTCTCAGAATGTAAGTATCTCACTCCTGGGTGTTAGAAAGGTGTGTTCGTCTGCACAATAACCCCTAAATGCAACCCTGTTCTCCAGTTCAGCTGAATGCCCTATTATCTATCCCGACTGAAGGGAATACTGGCCCCTTGGACCCACTGAAAGGAGCAATGTCAGTCTCTAGTGTGGCCTCTTTTGATGGGATTTTAAAGGACAAATTCAACAGGTGCTACAGGTTGGGTTCCATGGGAAGCAGATGCTGAAATGGAAACTAACAAAATATAGGGTTGAGATCTACACAGGAAACGGAAAGGAAGGAAGCAAATTGGGCAGAGGGAGTCCCCCAGAAAAACCTTAGCTGTCCCCAAGGGATGTTCTGGAGCTGGGTTGGTCTTTAGGGTGTTTTCCACTTGAGGCAAGAAGACTGAATCTTTACCTCAGTGTTAATATGGCACAGGGTAGAAAATACTGTTGGAAAGGGGCATGGCCTTGGGCCAGAGAGTGTTCCTCAGTGTTTTATGTTTGAAACATAAAACACATTCTGGATAATTTCATGCCACATTCAAATTTAAAAGTTTACCTGTAATAGACCCTTATGATAAACCTATGAAATTGCCCAAGTGTCCATCAACAAATGAAGGGAGAAACTGTGATACATTCATATAATGGAATACTACTCAGCAATGAAAAAGAATGAACTGCTGACATATGTAGCAACAAGGATAAATCTTAAAAATATTATGCTGGGTGAAAGAAATCAGGCTCAAAAGGCTACATACTATGATTCTACTTACATAAAGTTTTAAAACAGGAAAAACTTAAAGAACGGCAATAGCCTTGGGAAAGAAGTACAAAAAAAAAGATAGCTTGAGAAGGAGCAGGAGAGAACTTTCTGGGATGATAAAAGGTTCAATCTTGACAGGGCCTTGGCTTATATAGATGTCTACATTTATCAAAATTTGGTAAATGGGAAATGTAAGGTTAGTGCATTTTACTATATGTAAATTTTTAAATTAAAAAACTACAAACCAATATTAAAATCTAGTCATAATAAAATGCTAGGGGTAAAATGCCTGGATGTGTACAACTTACTTTGAAATGTTTCAAAAACAATGATAGATGGGGTAGAGGGGTGCGTAAGAAAATAACTAAAAGGAAATGTTAACAGTTACAGAATCTGGGTGGTACATATGTGTGTGCTCCCTGAAATTCATTCGACTTTTCTTTGCAATTGAAACTTTTCATTATATCACCCTAGGGGAAAATCATTGAAAATAAGTTTGCTCATATCCCATTCCTGAACCTACCCTCCCTGCTAAGTGATCGCAATCCCTAAGCCATAATGTCAAAAACCTTCTTCTTCTACACAACACTCTTTGAAGCCTTTTACATGAGTGAGGGGAGAATTTCGTGATTACTGTGGAAGGACATAATTAAATAGCACTGTCTGGTTTGTACTAGAATAAAGCTTTGCATCTATTTAGAATGTGCTGGTTTACTCCCTAAAGCTCAATCATTGAGAGCCAAGTACAAATAGAGAGGTTCTTTTATAATCTCTCGACATGTACAGAGTGTGCCTCTCTCGACCTCCAGTGATGAGAATGCTTAGTGGAGCAAGCTCATGGACTCTGTTCCATATCTTGAAGTAAACAATTCTCATTTGGCTTCTGGTCAAGATGGCAGAGTAGGTAAATGCTGTACTTGCCTTCTCTCATGACCACACCAAAATTACAACTAAACTACAAAACAATCATCATTGAGAATCACCTGCAGTCTAGCTGAACATAAGTCTTATAACAAGGATATACAGAAGAAGCCACATGGAGACTGGTAGGAGAGGCAGAGACACCA
Organism: Pteropus medius; assembly: GCF_902729225.1. Taxonomy (NCBI): domain Eukaryota; kingdom Metazoa; phylum Chordata; class Mammalia; order Chiroptera; family Pteropodidae; genus Pteropus; species Pteropus medius. The sequence continues at coordinate 639,083 of NW_024345601.1, read as the reverse complement.
AATCAATGTGTGACAGTTAAAAATTGGGAAGGATATCTTGGCTGCAAAGGTACCCCTTGAGGAGTGAGGGGGTTCCAGCCCACCATCAGGCTTCCTAGCCCAGGTTCTAGTACTGGGAAGAGAAGTCCTCACAAATTCTGGTTATGAAAACAAGCAGAGATTGCAGCTGAGTGAGATAGAAGGTGCTCCTTTTAAAAGGCCTACATACAGACTTACTTGCCAATAGACTCACTGACTTTGAGCTCCAGTGGTGAGGCAGCAGCTTGAAAGATTCAGGGGACATATGGAGAGGAAATGAATTGTCGGTGGAGCCTTTGGGAAATAATTAGGTTTAGAGAAGTTTACAAGAGAGAGGTCTCCACAATGTGATTAGTGTTCATATAAGAAGAGATCAAAAAGCTTGCTTTCTCTTTCTGTCCTATCTCTATGTCTCTCTACCATGTGAGGATACCGCAAGCCAGGAAGAAAGCTCTCACCAGACAGAATCTCCCAACACCTTGATCTTGGACTTTCCAGCCTACAAGAACTGTGAGAAATATACATCTGTTATTTAAGCCATTGGGTCAATGGTATTTTTCTATAGCAGTCCAAGTTGACTAAGACATCATTTTTCTGAATGAAATGCCAAGATTAGGTTCATTCTAAAGACCAGGTTTCACTAAATGGCCTTAAAGTTTCTACTGTTTAGTCCAATTGGTATGTTAGCCAACATCTTCATTCTCTGTTTCTATAAGGTGGTGGTGTGAACATATGCCCCAAGGTGGCGTTTACTATGGAAAAGGTAGAAAGGGATGGGAGAGACAAAAGAATCCAGGACCAGTATCAGGTAATGCTGATTGGTTGTTTGTCAGAGATGCTATAGGAGTAACTTCCAAAGGCTACAGGCTGCAGCAAGTGATTATAGAGAAAAATAGAAACTGAGAGTGCCTTAGACATAGGTTCACAAAGTAAGAAGGTGTGGAGGGGACGCAATGGAGAACTCAGTTACCTTGGAAAGCTTGATAAGAAAGCATGAAGGAATATTGAGAGTAAAATATGCTAATACTTATTGAGCTCTTATTGGTGCCAAGCACTACTCTATAAACTTTATACTTAATTCTTAAACCTAAAATAAGTGAAATAGGTGTAATTATCACCTCCATTTGACAGTCAAGGCATGAGACTCACAGAGATGAGTGCTGCTCAACATTACACAGCCACCATCTGAGTCGAGTGGAGCTCTAACTCTGGGGCCAGTCCTCACAGTCACTCCACATGAGCTCAGTGTACATCTCCAAACCTCAGTTTCTCATCTGTTCAGTAGTGGTAATGATGGCAACTGAATAAGCGTGCTGTGAGAATTCAGTGAAATGGAGTAATGAATATGAACGTGTTTTGGATAATGAAAATATCTCCACAAGCATTGGAAACTGTTTTAGTTATTTTTTTTTTGTCTATTCTAGAGAAGAGAGGTCACTCTTTCATTGATTGATTGAGTACTCCAGGTATGACACAGTGGGAGTTCCTCTATACTAAAGGGGAATAGATGGCTGTTGGTCACACAAGTAGAATTAGTCTCAGACACTCTAGCTGGCATGAGTAATGATTTCACAGGCAGATGGCTCTGGTAATGAAATGCTGAGAGAATCTCCAAGAAACACCTGTCTGCAAATAGGGGCCCCCAGCCCTTCATCTTGCCATATTTGTGTCCTCAGCTGCAGGAAGCTCCCAATGATGACACTCCATAAACTAATTCTTCTTTAGAGCAAGGTCATGGGTGCTGTGCTTAGGTAATCTGATGGGTACCTCACCTTCTTGATTGCAGCAGCTGCCTTTCCCACGTGGTCTCCTTGTTCTCTTTAGAACATGGGTGGTGTGAACAGAGACAAGAGACAACACAGGCTGCTTAGAACACACCTGCTTCAGATCTTGTTTACAGACCTGCTTGTCCCCCACATCTACCAGGGACCAGGAGCCCTTTGTGCGCTCAGCAGATGTTTTGCCAATGCTCTTTTTACAGGCAAAACTTTTTCCTTTGCTTTTTTTTTATATCAAGGAATGCCTTCCCCCCTCCCCCCATAAAACCAGCTGTTCAATGGGCTACTAATTTCTAAGAACATATGTCCTCTGCAAATAACAGCATGCATCTGGAGCTGCCCTAGACCTGATCCCCTTCCTCAATGCTCATCCAAGCTTCTTCCCTTGCCAAAAGATTCCCCATGGAACAACAGAAAAAGTAGTGCTGAAGATGCACTTTTGAGCAAGTTTTGTAGTTTCTTGCAGCTCAACCGTGACTTTCATGAAGCCCCAGATAACTCAGCATGGGAAGCCTCTGCCTTCTCCTCCACATGGTGCTCCTGGCTCCTGAAAGGGTAATCCTTGCCACTGAAGGAAAGCAAGAGAAATTTTAAGAAACTTGGATTACCTCAGCACATCATTTTTGTCCTGTACCTATAACTGCCTCTCTGCTTGTCTCTAAGACCTTGGCGTGAAAGTGCTTCCTCTGTGATCAGAGAGGTCAGTAAAGCGAGAGGTCACAGGATACCCAGACAGGGAATATTTCAGAAGAGGAAGAATGTAGAGAGGCTAAAAAGATGTGTACAGATGATGTTGAGAGGCCCAAAACCATAACTCTTCTTATACCATCCTTGAAATGGCCACTATTTTCTCTTGTATGATTAATATACCTTCCCCTTCATTCTCTGTTTGGAGTCTTTGTTGCTTCTCTCCATCACTATCCACCACACACTGACCCTAGGCCTTGATGCTTCCCTCATAGGGCCAATCAGCCCAGGAGCCTGGACTATAGGCTTGGACTTAACAGCTCACTCAGCCCAAGGAAGATTTCTTTCACTTGTATGGATGCTATCATTGGCCAATTTGCAAAGGGCATTATGAGAAAAACTATGGACAAGATCATAATAATCCATTCTCAACATTGGAAAACCAACTCCAAAATCTTGCTCTACAAATAGAGTGACTATATTGTTGCTTTGGAATACAACAGACAGAACAGGACAATCAATGTCATCTTTTTACTTGGTGAAATGGACAAAGCACTGGACTTGAATCAGGACACATGAGTTTCAGTTCTAGCTTTGCCATTAGAAAAGCCACCAATCTTTTCTCTTTAACTACCTGAAAATAATTGGCATAATCATAATAGCCACCACTAATGCCACTATGTGTCTTATTTAACCTTCAAACAAGTTGGGAGGTAGGTGTTTATAGTTCAGATATGGAAACCAAGGGCACAAAGTGGGGGGAAGGAGAAATAGGATATTTGGGGATCTGTCTTTCCCAGAATTCTTTTGTAGCTACACCGCAGGAAAGCACTGATTCGTCTCACAATAGAAACCACCTGTGGTCAACTTAAGGCACTTACCTTCAAACTGTCACTCTTATCAATAGCCCTTAATACGCTCTATTAATCAAAGGTAAAGTCACAATCTCATAGCCTTGGCTTTGCACTGTTCTCTCAGACTCAGTGTCCTTCCTCTTTTTATCCTGCTTTGCTGCATGCCCAGTTGGTGCTATGAACTATGTTCTCACCTTTTCCCATGGCTTCTCTCAGCAGTGGCCCTGTTCACCACCTTATCTCTGCTGCTTGGGGTAAGCAATTCTCCTGGTTCAACACATTTGTGCTGGTATGAGCTGTGTCAACTTGATTTATCTGATAATTCTATTTTCTAGAATCGTCTCCCCGGTATTGCTCCAAGTTAAAGAAATTTGCACAAGATTTGGGCTGTAAAAGCAAAGCAATGACCATTACTCTCAGAAGATTGTTAAGAGGTTGGATACAATGACAGACAAAGGTACAAGAGCCTTATGGGGTTTGGCTTGTCCTGATTCTCCTCTGCTCTGTATCCAGCTCATCTTCCAGATTCTCAGCCCTGCTGATCAAGAAATGAATTGAATACCCAGAGTAGTAGCTACACAGAGGAAATATCTTCCTATATTTCTATCCCTAAACTCCTTCATCATGATCCCTCTTATATGGGGGATATGCTTGTCTACTCAGATTGACTGTCTGGTAATGCTTCTCTGACCTTCCAGCTCTCCATTCCAAATCTTCACTCCCCAGTGGCAACGAGAGCATACAATGTCCAATTCTTATCATTAAACCCCTTCTCCATTAACATTCACTGTAGCCATGCTTCCTGTCCAATGCAACATCCCTGGGGCACTCTTACCTCAGGCTCCCTGGGATTATGAAATGGGAAAAGAATAAAAAACATCATAGAAGACAATGGATACAAGAGAAATTTTATTCTGATGCACCATTTTTATAATAAAAACTTCATCTTGAATTGTCACTACATTCTACATTTTTTCAAAATACAGGAATCCTTTCGTGAGACCAATAGAGATATATCTTACCACCTTATCTTCTGAAACCTTCCAGGGATCAACCATGACAAAACAGAACTGATGGCTGAAGCCCAAATCAGTCACTCCCTGTAGCCACCAATAATTTCTGACATCCATAATATCTATAAATGTCAAGGGATGTTGCAAAATTCTAAAATGATAATTACTATAAATTCACTCTAAACATAAAGGGTTGGGAAAAGAGATGACCAATAGGAAATGAAGAAAGGGAAGTTGCAAAATAAAATGATCAAGAAGATACCTCCTCTGAGAGATAAGGAGGTGGGTTAGTGAAGGAAGAGATAGGTCTATGCTCTTGAAGAGTTGCTAGAAGCAATGCCAGAGTCTGTGTGGCTGTGCCCAACCTGGCTGTAAAGGTGGTGTGTCAGGTGATAGATGGAATCCAACACTATTGGGTGATGTTACCTGGTGCAGGGGAGGGACCCACGCTGGGGGGCCTTGAGGAGCAAGGATCAGCAAACAGGAAGGAATTAAAATGTCTCCTACCAGCAGCAAAGATAAGCCTTTTATAGGGGGCAGGCTGAGCAAGATTTTTAAAAGTTTGCCCCAGAAGAACAAAGGAGTCTTTATTTTCCTTTGTCATGAGGTAGGGTGGGTGTGGGAGCAGAGTGAGGAAACTTCTACTCTAAGCTAGCAGGAAACTAAGGCAGCCTTTGAAATTCCCAGCTTGAATTTAACAACCAGCATTTTTCCTCTATCTGCTTGGTGTGATGGCTGGGGAGACAGAGAAATACAAAAGTGGCTAGTGGGATAAAGCTGCAAGTTGCCTCTCACAGGACAGTGTGAGTGATACTGAGAGCAAACAAAGTTCTGAAGGAAGAGAAGGTACCAAGGCAGGAAAGGAAGCCCCAGGCCGAGACAAGGTAACACCAGTGGAGGCACAGAATGTGAACAGGGGCATGGCGTGTTTGGGGAAACAAGAGTTTGGTTTGCTCTCATACAAGAGAGTGGAGAGATATGAAACAAATTTAGAAGGCAGGGGGACTGTGTGTATCCCTTACATGATCAAGTTTGTGTTAGGAGACCAGACTTGCTCAGAAGTGTTGATCCAGAGAAAGAAGATACTTACTGTGAAAAAGGGGTACTGTAAAAAATCGTAAATTTCTAACTGAGTAGGTCATAGTGGATAGTCAAACCCCAGGCTTATAACTTGTTTAGTGAAAGGTTTTTAAAGCAAGTCCTATCTATTGTTCTCATGCATCTAGGTTAACACACCTTTGACATGCCAGAAGTACGACCTTCGGAGGCAATACCATTATTAAGAAAGCATGTAATCTAATTCAATACCTGCCTTGCTTTCTCTCACCCTCATGTAATCTTCCTTACGTTCCTTCCTAATTTCAAATGCATAAAAGAAACTGCAAAACTGTCATTCTCCAGAGCATATGAGATTTTTCTCCCTGGCATATGCCATCAGATTGGCTCAGATAGACTCTTACTAAAATTCCCTACAGGATTGGGTGTTTCTTATGCCAGCATTGCCAAGAATGGCTCCTGGTGGCTAATTGGGTTTAAATTTAAAAATAGAGCCTAGCCGTTTCTAAACAGAGGGCTCTCATGCAAGCCATGCTTCAGAAACAAAGATGCACTGAACTCCTTGCCTGCACTGTGTTTCTGCCGACTGAGTCAACCCTCATAAAAGAGTTCCTGAAATAACATTTCGACCAATAGAACTGAGATTTCCTGTGGAAGCTGGGCAGCTGGGCAGCTATATCCCCATTAGCATCTTCATCAACCAATCAGACCAGCTCCATTCTGGCCAATCAGGACAGTGCTTTTTAGATCAATCAAATTGTGAGGATTTGAAGCCCTCATTTGCATGAGGACAGACCAATCAGAAACCAGGGATGGTGACTTTTCTCTGAGTCAACTCCCCTCTGGTTCTGGAAGCCAACTATCCTTTTCCACTCAAGATTGTGTTTCTTTGCTGAAACTGAAACCTGAAAGGCATCTAGCCTAAGCAGAACAGGCAGAGTGGACCGGAGTGGAGTGGAGCAGTGTTGTCTGGCCAGAGAGGGGCCTCGCCCAAGAGCTGCCACACAGCATGCTCTTCCACAGCCATGCTATTCTTCCATAGCCATCATAACTGAGCTGTATAGCAATTAAGCTATTTGCACTAAATAAAGTTAACTTCTTTACCACACCCCAAACTGAGGATTCCCACTGGCATTGAACTGGTGCCAATGACCATTGGTTAGTAGACGAAATACCACAACTGGTTTATCCTCAACTTTTAAAGCATTAAATTGTTCTTGAAAATCTCAAAGCTCAAAGTGTCATTCCTCTTAGGAATTTGCTTGAAACAGAGGTTCAGTCCTCACAAATGTATGGAATGTCTCTCCCTGCAGAGTCAGGAAAAGCAGAGATGCTAGGAATCCAGGCCCAGGCCAGGGAAGTGGAGGGTCCAGATTCAAAGTAACATAGAAATGTTGGCATAAGTCAGAGTCCTAATGTTAGTGAGAGATTCAGAATTCAGCTTTAGTGAAAAGGTAGGATCAGATATTGATGATTATAAAACCCCAATGTAGACTCTGCTGGAGCTCAAACCTCTAGACCTGTGCTGTGACAGAAGCTACATACCAAGTGCTCAAGCCCATATGTAGTTAGTCTTATGTAGTTAGTGGCTATCACACTGGATGGGGTAGATATAGAATATTTCTGTCATCACAAAAATTTATATTAGATAACGCTGCCCTAGACACTGACATTTTCCATCATTACAAACAATATTAAATAAACAAGTGTTTGAAATCACAAATTTAGAAATAGAGTATTCTAGAAAAATTCCGTTGTCTGTAGAGCTTTTTTTAATTGGCCAGTTTCATCTCCAGGTATCCTTTCTCTTTTCTTATCTGGTTCATATACATGTGTTACTTTTTTATATGTCTCATGTGCATGTGTACACGTGTGTTCACTCCCACAATAAAGCAGTGTTCTATTTGCTGCTACATTCTAGGCATAACCAAATCACCTCCATTAAACAGGCTAAAAAAATTTCATAATCTTTAGTGAAGAGACTTAAGGCATCAAGGCAGCACATGTATTGAATATGCAGATAATTCTTCTAGGCCTCTGCCGACATTGTCTTGTTTTTGCTCTAAATACAGTTGAGTTGCAGCTTGTGAATTCTAAAGTAGGTGAGTAAGGCATGACTATGATTAAAAGTAATGCCTGAAAATATCTGAAATTACCCTGAAAGACAACTCTATATTGTGTCTCAGTAAGTGCAACCTTTCCCATCTCTCTTCCAGCACAAGAAGAATGGTTATCTCTTTACACATGCAGCTGGTGAAGTATTGGCTGGATTTCCAGTGTTTATTTGTCCCAAACACAAGAATCTGAACAGTTGGTGCAAAAAGATGCTCATGCTAGGAGAAACAGATGGGGATCCAAACCAAGGGCGCAGCAGAGTTTGCAGGTGACCCCTCTTGCTCGGTGGGATGATGGCTGAGCACAAGCAGGACCTGCTTGCTCTCTCTTATCTAAGGAGTGGGTTTTGTAGGCATTAAGTGCACATATGATGTGGTACCACAGTGTTGCAGTGCCAGTCACCTATGTGTCAACATAATCACCCCCACACCACACACCCCTGTCTCCCAAAGCCCAGCTCTTATCAAGCCAGGGGCCGGATTGCAAGAGTCTGGACTGCTGGGATCGACATGGCAGCATTTGCACTGCAGAGGTAGAGCTTACACAATAATTTCTTTCTGCCCCTGACCCACCTCTTGTCAGGTAAAGAGAAAGCATCTCTCTTTGACAAAGTCAGCAATACCATTCACAGTCTCAAAACTAATTGATGCCTTCTGTTCCAAGTGACAGAAATTAATAGTGTTATCAAGTAGGCATTGCAGGGAGCAAGAAAATGGCAACAGCACTGACCCTAGCATTCTGGGGACCAGACACATGGTCTGGGCATCTTAGGTGCAAATACCTAACCAAGGTATTTGATTAAAAGTTTTCTTTTCCTGGTAGTGAGAGGGAGGAGCGTGAGGATCCAGAAGAAAGGGCGGAGAAAAGAATCATTTCAGCACTAATTTGTTGCAGACTCTGGGATCTTCTATCAGAAATGGACCCACAAGGCTACATTACATAATCCTAATAAACATAGGATTAAAAAAGAAATAAAAAATATATTTGCAAGCAATGCCTCTGATAAGGGCCTAATATCCAAAATATACGAAGAACTTGTACGACTCGATAACAACAACAACAAAAAACCAAACAATCCAATCCAAAAATGAGCAGAAGACCTGAACAGACACTTCTCCCTAGTGGACATACAAATGACCAACAAATATTTGAAAAGATGCCCATCATCGCTAGCTATTAGGGAAATGCAAATCAAAACCACAATGAGATAACATCTCGCACCTGTTAGAATAGCTATAATCAACAGGACAAGTAACAACAAATGTTGAAGAGGATGCGGAGAAAAAGGAACCTTTATACATTGCTGGTAGGACTGCAAATTGGTACAGCCTCTATGGAAAACAATATGGAGGTTCCTCAAAAAACTAAGAATTGATCTACCATATGATTCAGCAATTCCCCCTCTACTGGGTATTTACCCCAAAGACTTGAAAACTCATCCGAAAAGATATTTTCACATCGATGTTCATAGCAGCATTATTCGCAGTGGCTAGGACATGGAAGCAACTGAAGTGTCCTACAATAGATGATTGGATAAAGAAGCTGTGGTACATATATACAATGGAATATATACTCAGCCATAAGAAGAGATGAAATACTGCCATTTGCGACAACATGGATGGACCTCGAGATAATCATGCTAAGAGAAATAAGCCAGACAGAAAAAGTTGAAAATCACATGTATCACTTCTATGTGGGATATAAACCTAAAAGCAACAAGTGGACAGGACAAACAAACAGAGACTTATTGGCATGGACAATAGACCAGTGGTTACCAGAGGGGAGGGGAAAGATGGGAGGAGGGAGGTAAATGAGGTCAAATATGTGGTGACAGAAAGAAATCTAACTATGGAATGTGAACACACAATGTAAATATATATATATATGCCTTACTGTTAAAATGTACAGCTGAAACTTATTGGATTTTGTTAACCAATGTCACCATAAAAAATTAATTAATTAATTTTAAAAATAAAATCAAATAATATAAAAAGTTTTATCACATGTTGAAATGGAAAAAAAAAAACCAACAGTTCATTGTCTTAACGCTTCATAGCTAATGTAAAAATAAAGTACCAATGTCAAAATATTTTTATATTTTCATCCAGATATTTGTTGTCTAGATCAGCTACTGACAGCTTGGGTTTAAAATTTTTCTGTTTATCTTTCCTGGGATGTGTTTGAGGAGCCCCCAAATCATTTCCTTTGCTTCTTTTTTTATATTCTTATTTTTATATTCTAGAAATAATTTTAAAACTGAAGTTGAAAATACCATGCACACTCCACTGAGTTGTGTACTGGAGACCCCACCATGTGAAAGCAGGTTGGCGGCAGCCTCAGAATGCAGCTCCCACTGTCCTTTCCTTGTCACTGAGGAAGCTGGAGATTGCAGATTGTTCTTCAGAAGTTTTACTTGCAACTACTCAGTGCTGCAAATCAAAATTTTATGGACTGTGCAACCAATAAAATTGATTTTAAAAGTTGTTTGCTGAAATTGATATGATTTGCAATTGTCATCTAAGACCCCCAGTTTAACTTTTTATATAATAAAAGCTGCATATTTATGTTAACCATAAAATAATTATATTATTTATTCTCTTTGACTTTATGATAAGTAAATGTTATAAATATAAACTAAGAACTACTATACCAGCTAGTTCTTAAAGTAATAAATATTTCCTTTTCTTTTCTTTTGTACAGATTGAGGTCTGTGCATAACAATTTATTTGAAAATAGGAGCATTTATCTTTTTAAAATTTTTGAGAAATCAAGAACAGTGCAACCTCTTCATCTTACAGATGAGAAAAATGATGCCCAAAGAGAAGAATTAGTAAGTCACAGACCAATTTATCAGCAGAGCTAAGACAAATCTTGTAGCTTCTCTCTCCCAGGTCCAATAAAATTTATATTTTAATCTATTGCTTCTCTCTCCTCAAGAAGCTCAGAAAAGAGCTGGGATTTCAAATTCATTTCTGAAATAAAAGTACACAGAGAAATACTGTGATATAGCTAACAAAACATATATAAAATCTTAAAATAGTATAAAATAATTTTTAAAAATTGAAAGCTAATTGAGATACCAGCTCTTCAAATGGCCTGTAGACAAGCTAGTCATGATCTGACTCCTGCCAGCCCAACACTGGGTCTCTACAGCACATGGTGACAGCCACTCTGCAGGCTCAGAGTAAATAGTTCAGCAGTGCTCTTTCATGAAAGGGACCTAGGCTGGCAGGCAAGGGTCAAGGTCTCACTCTAATTTCATCACTGACTTACCAGCCACTTAAGGTTACACAAACACATTTTGATCTGGATTTTTTTAAAACAAAACAAAACAAACCAAACAAATTAAAAAAAAAAAAATGGAATAGACGGTGAGGGAAAAGGCTATTTTCTCTCTGAACAGGAAAGATAATTATCTGTGAGAGACGGAAAACAAGGAGAAATTAAAATAGCAATGGTGGCTAATAAAGCTGTGTGTGTAACAGTTCTTTTGTATCCTTGTAGAAATCTAGTCCCTACTGGCTACTGGTGGCTACCTACTTCACCCAGCATGTGACACATGGCAGGGGTTATGACCGTAGCCCAGATAAAGTCAATACAACTTACCTGTGGGCTGTTCTGTGACTGAGGGACCTGTGGACCTCCAGCTCTGTAAGTAAAAGGAGGCTAAAAACACCTAAAAAGTAGAAGATGCCTTTTGGATCAGTAATTCCACCTTTCTGAATTTGTACAACCATCAGGCAAGAAAAGCAGAACAGAAACTGCTGCCTGTTTTGCAGGTCAGAGAAGTTATAAAACTTTCCTAAGGTCTTATAGATAGTTGACAACAAGACAAGCCCAAGCTCTCCCATGGCCTGTAAGTTTTCTTTGTATCACACCTGCCATTTCAGAGGAGGAAGCTCTAATTGGCAAAGAGATCTTGGCTTATTAACTTAATTTATATGCAGGGTAGAGAACTTGAGAAACTTAACAAATAAGCAAAGAATCAAACAATTGACAGAATAACTCCCAGAGAAGCAGAGTTTTCTCCATTCTCACTGACCTCTCTGTGACTACCCAAGTGGGCTCTGGGTACCACTGGCAACCTGCCTTGCTGGGTTTTGCTCTACTCCTGTTTACCCATTTTATCAAGATGGGGCAGTGTGTCAGTGCCTTACAGGGCATTAATAAAGATAAGAGAAGCCATAGCTACCAGTTTTCAAAAACCCTCCCCTGGTTTCCCTGGCTGCAGGGTTTCATGCATAGACACACGGAGCCACTGATGCAGGAACTATTATTGCCATCTGATTATTGTCATTGTAATGCCTATTCAACTGCCCCTTTGTAAGTTCCTAGAGGGCAGGGACCGTGTCTTGGGCTGCTTTTCATGAATTTATGCCTCCTGCTTCCATTCACTCATTCTACACACATTTATTGAGTGCAGCCCTCACAAGGTCTGCCACAGTACTGGGGACACAGAAATTATATCACATCCTGTGTGTCCTTAGCAGCCCAGCCCTCATCCACCCTTCCAAGACTGGAGTCCCAAATTGGGCTCAGGCCGTACTGTATATAGCAACTGTAAGGCCATGAGGCTACAGATGGCATCTTCAGCCAACGTCTTTATTCCATCCAAACTTCTACTGTGCCCTTATTTCTTTTATAATAAAACAACAATCTAATAGTCTACTTTTTAAACTTAAAATTCTATTTTTTTCTCATTCTTGGCTGCCTATTGGAATCACCTGGAGACCATCAAGATACTGAAACTGGGTGCTACGCACAGTGAATCTGATTTCATTGGCCTGGCTACTGGGAATTTTCAAAACTCCCCAGGTGAGTCTAATCAGAGGTCAAGATGAGAACCACCATTCAAACCTAAGGCAGAGGAAACAATTGCAGGCTTATGAGCAGGGATATTTCCCAGATATATTTCTTTGTATACCTGCCCATCTATTTTGGACCCCAAGATCTCTGTCTTGACCCTACATTTCCCGTTTGCCTCCCCATACACAAGATCTCACTGTATTCCATGCTTTCTTGCCTGCTCTTGCATGAGGATGTGCCTCTTGACCTGGGAACTCAGAACATACTTCTGTGCTCTCCCATCTAATTAAGGCTTCAGACTCTGGCCCACTATGGGATCATCTGCCTGGCAATGTGCTCTTTCTCCTGACTTCTCAAAGCCTGGCTGTCTCTACTTTCTGGACTCCAGGACCCCACTCCACTGTCTGGAGTTAAGAACTCTTTTCTATTCCCCTTACTGCCACTCCTCTTCCTTGTAGCAATGATGTCCTTTAGGAAGTAGAACTCTATTGAGTATCAGAACTTGCAGCCATATGGTGGCTTTCAGGAGATGCCAGTAGGGCCTGTGGAGGGCCCCACAGATCATTCCTTACAAACAGCAGAGTGCATACTCTTGTCCTTGACATTCATTCCAAAAGTCCTATGAACAAAAACCACTCCTGGAATGTGCAAATCAAAACCACAATGAGATATCATTTCGCACCCACTGGAAGGGCTATACATTTTTTTTTTTAAGAAATATAAATGTTGAGGAGGATGTGAGGAAACTGGAATTTGTACAAGGCTTGAGGAAAAGTAAAATGGGGTAGCTACTATGGAGGGCACTTTGGCAGTTCCTCAAAAAAATTAACATAGAATTACCAATGACACAGCAATTCTACTTCAAGATATATACTAAAAAGGACTGAAAAAGGGACTCAAACAAATACATGTACACACATGTACATAGCATTTTACACCATAGCCTAAAAGTAGAAACTGTCTAGATGTCAGATGAATTAATATGTTCATGAATAAATTATACATATTATTTATATATAATTTTATTACTGATTATATATTATATAAATATATATTATTGGTTAATGAGCAATATGTACATTGTAATAAAATATATTAATACAACATACATTTAAGATTAGGTTAAGTTACAAAATGTGTAATGTATACTGAAATTGAAATTGAAAGATGAGATTAAATATATGAAGGAATTCCTTTTTCCTCGAGCTCCCAACCAATCTTGCAGAACACTCCCACAGTTGTTTCCCTTTGTTAAGAAACTGTGAGTTAAAATCTGAAGAGGTTCCCCCATCCCCACCTCTGCGTTGCTTCCTGGCTTCAATAAAACTTTAGATTTAAGGACAAAATTTGTTGTACTGCTGTCTTTAAGATGACTGTTTTGTTTTCCAAATTTCTTCTGGAAAGACAACATAAGTATTCGAATTCTTTCAATTAGGTCTATCTGTTCTAAAGGCCTGTGCTTAGGGTGTGCCTATGAGAACAAAGAAATAAAGATGGACCGTCTAACCGAGGCTGTGGTGCTAGGACATAGAAGTAGACATATATATTCCAATATCTCTAAACACCGTGTTGTTTCCAACTTTATACTCTACATGTTTTGAAGTTCCCCAAGCATCTAACCTCTTAACAAATCTAATCCCTTCGATAGATAAGAATCTCTTGTCTTGAGAGCTCAAGTGAGGGCTAGGGATAACACAATTGGGTGGTGCCTGGTGTCCAGGCCTCAGTCTCCAGTTTGCTGGTGTAAGGGCCTGAAGGGTGAGTTTCAAGGACTGCTTCAACTGCAAAGGTGAGTCTCTCTGTTGCCATTGTGAAGGTATGCCTGAGATAGTCATAATTATGTGGATATGGTGACATCTGGAAAAAGAAAATGGGGACATTTTACTTCTGAGTAGGCCAAAGCAGAGCAGGAGAAATAAATTCTGAAATGAGAATTTTGCTTGATAAATTTTTTGTTTTTACAAAATGAAAACCACGTTTAGTTATCTTCTCACTCCTATAAAGTCGAGTGGTCACTTTTACAAGGAAATATATATGCCGAACCGTATGAAAATGTTAAATATCTGACTGTTTTAGACCTATGAAAACAGTAAGTTCAAGTGGTTCAGCCTAACACTTATGTAACATAATCAGTAAACTCCTGAAATTGTGCTATTTAAGCAGAAATACTTTTTCTGAGCAATAAAAAAAATATATACCTCAGAAAGAGAGAGAAAAAAAGTTTTCTAATTTAAGAACAATTAACAAGAATAGAAAATAAAGCCAAAAGCAGTGGAATTTGAATGAATACTGAAATTCTTCTTAGCAGAAGAAAAATCAGGGAAAAATCAAATAACCAAGTAAGGCTTTTATGCACATGGTGGTATGTAAAGTAATAGATGGATAGAGACAAGATCCATATTCCGCTTTCAAAACTGGTCTCCTGCAGCAGCCACTCCTTAAAGAACAAACCATAATCAAGAGACTTGTGAAATTAATACAGTGCAATGAAGAGATTTCACTGGTGAGGAGAGAGCAGACATGCTGGATGAGGCCAGGGTTCAGACAAAGGCTCCTGTTCAGTGGGAACAGGTACAAGACAGATGGTTTGTTAAACATTGCCAGCATACTTGAACAGTGCCATTGGGCGGTCAGAGCCTGGGTAATGGTCAACAAGGACATTGTGTAGCCGTGTGTTGGCTAATTTCAACCCAGCTAAAGCTATTGCTTATCTTTGTTAGTTTTGCAAAGATTAAGGCTGTTTCTCTGCTTTGAATGCACCACAGCTGCTCCGCAAAGCATTCCTGAAGTTTTGTCTGAATTCCCGCTGCTGAGAGGGGCCCGTAGGACTTGGTACATGCAAAGACTTGTTTTGCTCACAGTTGGAGTTACATCTCCTCAAAAGATCTGGACCACTCTGTACTCTTGCTTCTAGGGGACACTCTAGATGGGTGGTGGCCTTCTTGGTGAAATCTCTCCTGTGGGCTTCAAAGCGCATCTGCTGTTGATTTATTTTTCCTATTACAACTGATTCATTTGCTACTTTTGTGGAAAAGGGTTAATGCCATCGTAAATTCCATCCGGTGAATCATGGGGAGGTGGTGGTGCAAATTAAACATGTTTGCTTTTGAAAGGGGCCCTTGGCTTCTTATCTTTATGTACAGAAGCAAATCGAGCTCAACCTGGCCCATGCGCCCAATGGAAATGCACCTGGCAGTCAGCTGGTGAAGCGGAGGCTCCAACCTACTGCCCCTCTTTGCTGTTCACAAAGGGAGCCTGTGACTGATGCCGTGGGGATACGCCCTGTGGTCGTGCCTACAGATCCAGCGTAAAGGAGGGTATGACCATTATCTGGATACATTAGGAAAAAGAGATGCCTTGATCAATTGGGTATTTCTGACAGTTCAGATTTCTTTATCCTCTTTTATAGGTGGTGCATGTCTCACCCCAGCTCTTTGAACAACTGCTGTATTTAGTTTAAGCATATTCTTCTGCCTAAATTAGATGATTTCCAACTATAAAATTAAGATACTGTGCCCAGCAGATAAGTCCTAAAATTAGCCTTTTTTACTGTATCTTCAGAAGCAAAGAAGAAACCAAGAAAGTTTATCCCTCCCCTCAGTCTCTCTCTCTCTCTCTCTCTCTCTCTCTCGGCTCTCTCTGCAGCTCTCTGGCTCTCTCTCCGGCTCTCTCTCTCTTTCTCTCTCTCTCTGCCTCTCTCTCTCCCACCCCTTCCTGCTCTCACACACACACACACACACACACACACACACCCCTAGACCTCAGTGTCTTTACTCAGCATCAGGTGTCATGTAGGATCATTCAGTAGCAGCTAAGCACTACTGGTTTAGTGCTCTGAGAATATATCCTGGAGAAATAAAAGCCACTTCATCTCTAAAGAGCTTTCTATTTAGAAACCGCAGAATGAGAGAAACCAATGGGAACTGATGTGCTAAATTTTGTTATCATATTTTTGGAATTCAAGAAAGGAGAAAAGCATGGGATAGGAAAGTCATGCCAAACTATTTTATAACATTAAAAAAAGTTATAATATTTTATAACTTTATACATCTCCTCAAGTGCAAAGAAATGAAATAATGATACCCAGGCCATGGCACATCGTGTTCACACAAGGCCCTTCTCTTGATTTACTTTATTGTTTCCCCTTGATCTTCCATCTGTGTTCTGGCTCCCAAACCACTCACTACATAGGCACCTACCTGAATGTGTTTCATATGCAGTGTGGAACATGTGCAGATCCCTGAAGGATGTAGTGCCATCTCTGCTGACAGTCATGTTTTGGGGAGTGGAAGTGCTTTCTTTGATTCATGTCAACTTCTTTTCTTTGATTCCTCTAGTAAAGAATTGCTTTTTGTGTGTGTGGTTGACATTGTCTACTTAATCTAATTATAAAGTTTATGGGTGTATAGAATTTCATGCTCACCTTTGTCATCTCACTTTTCAAAGAATTTGATTTTAGTAGGGGGTTAGTCTGTTTCATTGATTTCTGATTTTACTTCTTTTACATCTTTCCTTCTTGTTGCTTTGATTTTATTTTCTCTTTTTTCATAATATTTTTAATTATGCCCTTAGGTCTTTGGTTTCAATATTAATGTATTCAAAATTATGCAAAACTTTAAGTGCTACATTAGCTGTGGGCCACAAAAGTTGTCATTTGACACTTTCATTCTTGTTCATTTCTAAATATTTTGTAATATACTTAAAATTTCCTCTTAATTCCAATGACTATGTAATGTATGTTATATATCATTTTTTTATGGGCCAAGGAGATGTTTAAAACTTACTCACTGTTCTTATTTCATTATGATCAGAAAGTACAATCTATATATATGGATTATTTGGTATTTATTGAAGCTTCCTTTGTTCTATGAGAATTTAAAATGAATACTCTGTGGGTATATGTTCGATATATATATCTATTATATCAGTGCTGTCCAATAGAAATATAATGGAAGCCACATATATAATTTTATATATTTTCTAGCAATCATATTAAAGTAAAAATACACAGATGAAATTAATTATATATTTTATTTAAATCAGTATATCCAAAATAGCATAATTTCTACATATAATCAATATGAAAGTATTAATGAGATATATTTTTTTTCCTAAAAAAAGTTAAGTAATAGAAATCTAGGGTGAATTTTACATTTAGTGTGCATCTCAATATAAATACTAAATTCACATCAGATACACTCGATCTATATTTAGATTTCATCTTACAATTAAAATAATAGATTCACATACCCAATTTGTTCCAGAGACACTTAAAAGTTTCCCAATACCTGAATCAGGTACAGTAGCCCCCTATTATTCACAGTTTCACTTTTTGCAGTTTCAGTTCCCACAGTCAGCCACAGTCTAAAAATACTTAATACTATTAAGCACTTGAAAGTTTGTGGCTATTAATCACTTCTAAGATTGCTGGCTCAAACTGAGATGTGTTGTGATTATAAAATACACACTAGATTTTGATGATTTTATATGCAAGAAAGTAAAAATATTATTAATATTTTTATTTTGGTTACATGCTAATATGTTTGAATATATTAAATAAAATAGTAAAATTAATTTTGTCTATTTCTTTTTAAGATTAATTATATTTTAGAGTTTGACTCTAAATTTCTCTATATCACTCTATATTTATCAAATTCACTCTATATTTACCAAATATTATTTTTTAATATCATTAACAAATATTATTTGTTCAATTAAAAGAAAATAACGTCAAACATTTTTAGTGCAAACTGTACTTGGAACGCTTGCTTTGTTAGTCTGGTGATAATTTTTGTGGCGGCAAAATGATTTCTGCTATTAAAGGTATAACTTGTTAACTTTCCCCATTGAGACTGACTGCACTCAAAACCCAACATTTCAAAACTGCTTAACATAAACAAAAATACTAGAAATAAAAAATTACAGTGAAAAATGTCCTTGGTTCTTTTTACTTTCATGAGAAAAGACAACAGTGGTCACAGGGTCATGATTCGATCCATGGCTTTACAGGCAGACTCCGTGGTCCCCGACGCGGCGTGGGTCCCCTCTGTCCTGGCAGCACAGGGACAGAGGCCACAGCACAGCACACTCGGCGGGCGGCGTTCAAAGGATCACACAGCAATTACTCTCCCCCATTTTCTCCCGATTCCTCTGACCCTGAAAGTTTGGCTCCAGCAGCATTTCACTGGCTACCAAATGCATCACTGTTGTTTTACCAAAAGGAAGTTTTAATGCTCCTAATGTGACATTTCCATGTAGAAACCATCCTTGATAAATAAGGCGTGGAACGTTTGGACTGTTGACCTGCTCTTCTTCCCAGTCCATTGGCGGGTTGTCATACACGTGCTTTGCAATGTCTAAGGCAGAATCATTACGAGAAAACAGGAACTCTTTTGTCTTCCCGCTTACCAAGATGAGGTGCAAATTTATCATATCCGCGGGGACATTACTGGACATCTTGCCGATGGAGACAGACCCAGATGTTCACGCCAAAAAAAAAAAAAAGGAAAAAAAATGACAAAGAACATGTCATTTGCAAAGGCTTCTTAGAAACCTAAGGTGATACTCAAGTTATTTCAAAAAAAAAAAAATTGTACCCATTCAATGGCTTATTCACTTGGGAAAAGGTACTGACCACATTCTATGAGCTAGACGCTGCTTCTAAAATTCACCATTTCTTTGCAATTGTAAGGTTATTTTTGTGAGCAGAGATAGCCGGTAAGCAATAAAAATAAGAAATAGTGAATTTTAGTGTACAAAGCCAATGAGTGCTATGGAAATAAAAAAAGAGGGAATGAAGGAGATATGGGCAAATGGACTACCACTGTAAATTTGGTGTTTTCATTAAGACATTGATATTGAAGCAACAACATGGAAGAGGTGAGGCTGTAAACCATACTGGGAAGAGATCATTCCAGATGGACTAGAGGCTGGTGGTACTAGAGCAGATGAAGGGGTGAGGGGAAAACGATCTCAGTAGGATAGTGGAGCTGAGCATATAGGAATTTTTACTTTAATCTCAGTGAGATTGGAATGTCATTGGTAAATGTGGAAGTTGGGTGTGACTTAAATCACCTTACATTTTTAGAGGATGACTGCCTGCTTTATTGAAAATAGACTGTAGACAGGCAAGGGCAAAAACAAAGGAGCCATTGAGGATGTTCCTGTCATAACGCAGGAACAAGGTAATGGTGGAGCACATTGGAAATACTGGGGGTAGTAGGCAGTGGCAGAATTCTATATGTACTTTTGAGGTTGCACTAACAGGATATCTTGATGCATTGAATATGTGAGGTATAAAAAAAAGAGTCAAGGATGCCCAGCTTTTGACCTAAGCACCTGGAAGGATATAACTATTGAACACCCACTTTTTGTACCAGACAGAATATGCATGAAATATGGAAATCCAAATGCCTCCTGAGCTGAAGGAGACCAAGCAAAGTGGCAAGAAAGACACATGTATATGAAAACACACAGCACTTCGTATGATAATACCAGTGTGAAGACAGAGAAAGACCTCTCTAATGTGTCTGTCAGGGGCAGGCAACGGAAGTTTCAACTAGGTTATTTGAGGATGTATAAAAATTCATCAGATCAAAAGAACTAAAAAGGCGTTGTAAGGTCAAGAAATAGCATGTGCAATGCCCAATGTTAACAAAGAAGGTAAGTTATTTGGACACTTTCAAGTAGACCATGAATGGTGGGTGACCTGTGGGAGGAAGCCCATTATGAAAAGAGAATCAGAATGGGGCCTGCCCACAACAATGTGTGCACAGCTAAGGAGCTTGGACCTTTTGCAGGCAGTGGTAAGCAACCATATTTCTAGGTAGAACAGTACATGGTCAATTTGTGTTTTTAAAGGATAAGTCATATAACTATGAATAATTGACTGGAGAATGAATAAATTAAAAATATATAGAGGAGTTAGGAAGCTATTAAAATTTCTCAAAGTTTTGCTGACAATTGAGAGTAAAGGAAGGACTGATTGAAAAGATTTTTGGGTTTGATTCATAGGAATTGGTGACCAACTGAAAGATAGGCTTTCCTATATGGAAGAAAGAGAATAAAAACAATCCTCTGGTTTCTGGTTTGGGAGCTGTTGGGATATTGTCATTAATCAAGATGGGAAAAACAGAAGGGAGAGAAACGTGTTTCAGGTATGCAAAGTTTCTTCATTTGGGTTCCCCAAAAGCTAATTCTGAAAGAAGAATTCATTTGTAAGTAGTATATTTGGAAGGTCACTTTGTGAAAACATTGTAGGTAAGTGGGGAAACAAGATGGAGAAAGGAAGGCACAAACGTAGAATTGTACAGGTTATTGTTGGGGTCGGGGAGCAATGTTGTCACCCCTGCTGGGACCTCTGAGAGAAACAAAGAACATGCATCAGAATTGTTCCACCTAGGGAGCTGGGCATTTATTCACAAATTATCAAGGAGCCATTGATTCCTGACTTCCTCTGATTCAGGAGGCCTAAGAAAGCCTTCAGGAAGAAAGAAAGGTGTCCCCCAGGAGGAAGCTCTTGGTATCTTGTGCAGGTCATTGGAAAGCCAAGTGTCAAGGGGATACACGTGGGACACTGACAACATCACCTAAAAGGTGCCAGTTGAAACAAATCTGCATGTGGAAATGCCACTATAGACACAAAAATCACAAATATGAAGTTCTAAAGAGAAGTCAGGCAGGAGACAGTTCTTTGGGGACTCCAATATATTTGGTTTATATTAGCATAAGCCTTTTCAAAGTGGTTCCTTTTCCAAATATCCCTTCCAATGAAGAGAGCTTCATTTGTAAGAGTTATTAGTATGTGCCTCCTTTACCTCTCCCCAGCAGCAGCAACCAGGGTAAGGCTGGATTGAACTTGTGTGTCAACTCTCTACCCTTGATAAAATTCCACTCTATTGGACTAGAAGCCATGGGATTTTATTCCTGCCTCTTCTGAGAGGAATATTTTTCTAAAATTTCATTTCTTAAAAGCAATTTCACTCTATTAAATAAATGGGTGTTCCAGTGATTGAGTCTAGCTTTCTAAAGAGTAAACATAAATTATCATGGACCAGTGTTATGAGTATTTCTAAATTTGAGCTGGAATCTTAGCTTTAAAAGAAAAGCTACGGGCTCCATTATGAGAGTGGGGGGACAAAGAAAATTGGGAAACTCCTATGTCTTTTGTGGCAGGACCAGCAAGATAGGAGGAGGCTTACAAATGGAGTACTGAGTGGAGGTAAGCACTCCTATATGTTTCCATTTGGGCCTTCTTTGTCCAGCCCTACCGATCTGCTGCCTTGTACAGAAGCTTTCAAAGTATTTTAGGCATACACCAGTCTGTATCCATAAGCTTTCATATGACTAAGAACTATCTTCTAAAGATTATGAATAGAGCCTTGGAACTATCTTTAAATCAAATTTCATCTCTGTCCAGTTCATAGTGGGCCCTTGCATGGATTATTTGGCCTTTCAAAGTCTCAATTTTCTCATCTGTGCAATGGTAATTAGACTCACTTCACAATTTTTTCAGGATTGGGTGGGATAGAGAATAAGAAACTGCCATGAATGCTGAAAAGCTTTCAATAGTATTAAAGATTTGGTCTAGAATGACTCATTGTTATCACATCTCTGGATAATTCTTAACCTTCTTGTTGGTTTAGTTATAATACATAGATAATAGCCTGAAGGCCTTCAGTATGAAAGGCAAACATCCACCTCTGGGGTCCCTTAGCACATGGCTCAGGGTAACTCAGACACTAGAGGTCTCACTGGATTCTGTCTTTCAACATAAGCACTGGCCCATAGAGAGACCTCAAGTTCTAGATCCATTTGGACTTCTCACAACCGTATGATCTTAGGTGGGTTATTTCATCTCCCTGTATGTGGAAAATATATGAATTGAACATAACTCCTCAACCTCAATGCTTCCACGACCTGCACTTAAGACTTGGGCCTTGACTAACCCATATTCCCATTACTCTAGTTGACCAAGAAACAGATGTGATGGAAGATTCATGAGCCATTATCTTTCTAATGAGTGCTGAGTGCCCATCCTTAGAAGCATTCCAGTTTTCTCAACAGATGACTCTAAGACTCTCACCTCCAACATTCCCCTTTTAGGCTCTCCAGTTTGGGCTCTCCTGGGTAGGCTTTGAAGAGGTTAGAAGAAACAAGCACCCTATGGGGATGCCATGTCCCAATCTCAACAGGAGATCCTTTAAATTAAGCTAGAGTCAGCTTCATTTTCATTTTAGGGTGATAATCTGTTCCAGACTGATAATCAAAGAAAATGGGTTAAGAATTCAACATTTCCATTCAATTCACATCCTCGAGGGCAAGTACTGTGCTGGACACTGGAAGGAAGGAATGAAGTTGAACACTGTTAAAGAAAGCATGTTTTAAAAATAAATATTATTTAGGATATGGCTAACAGATGCACACTCCCTATATATGTCTCTTTTTTTAATCATTCTACCTTCAATTTTAAGACATATTTCCTCCAACCCACCTCCCACCTTGGCCCAGGAGAGCATATGCCATGTAGAATGATGGTGATTCTGTCAAGCACGATGAGTCAGGGACATATGGTGTCCTTAAGCTCTCTGTTTACTCTTGTACCTGGGTAGATTAGTCAGCCAGAGGCACAGAATAAGCCTGAATGCCATCTGGCTATTCCCTGGTACAGACCGAAGGTGACAGGTCAGCCCTACATACCTTGATAGCTAGGTGAGGGCTTGAACTATTCAAAGTGGAAACTTTAAGCTGCAGCACTGAACAAAAGGCAAGGCTCCTGTTGCACACAGGACTGTCCTGTCAGACAGTCCTTTCTCTCTAAACATGGGGAGCACTGCATTCTGGATAAAGAAGACTGGCCTTGAGTGGTTTGGGATCTGGTTTATTCAGGGATCCCATATGAACCTCTTCCTGTCTCTAAGACACTAGGTAGCTACTATCACTCCTTCTCCTGCTGTTCTGCAGGTCTCAGGAGTTGATGTAAGAGGTGTAGGTATTCTGCATTTAAAGCTGGTACTTCATCAGTGGAAAGATTCTAGACTTTGGCCTTGTGTCTGCCTGCTTTTAAGCTCTGGTTTTGAGATCTTGGGTAACTTTTTTAACCTCCCTAAGTCTCCCTTTCTTCTTCTGTTGGATGACAATCCTCACAAGGCTGTTGCCTAGGATAAATTTATCTAAGATAATCTGTATAAAGCACCTGGACTTAGAAGGAGTGCAATAAAAGTTAGTGCCCTTCCCCTCTCACTGGGTTATCTGATTATAGTCCTCTCTGCCAGAGATTCCTTGGTGAACAGAAAGCTATTATGTAATTTGCCTGTAATCTTCATGATGAAATAAAATTCTCATCAAATTCCCCTTTTAGGCTCTCCAGTAGTGTTAATGTCTTATTGGCATGTCTAGGCCACAGAAATAATGATGCAATGAAATAAAGTTGAAGTTAAAGGCTGAAGGAAGAGGTTAGCAGATCACAGTGTGAAGAGAGATAGATTGGCACTTGGGGGGCCTGAACCCTTCTCCATGATGAGTAAAATTGCACCCAACTCTCTGGGGAGGTGCTGGAATTTGTGGGCCTCCAAGATATATGCTTTGGGCAAAACTCTCCCCAGTGTCCAGCATCCCAGGTTTACTTCTCTCTAATCCATCAGAAATGATCGTGCTTCCCTGCCCACCAGCCCCAGAAAGAGCCCCACTCAGCAATAGATTTCATAACCAATTATATTTGGGGAGGTTTTCATTGTTAATCTTAGGACAAAATATTAAGTTATAAGTTACAATGTTCCAAATTATAGAGGCATCTCCACTAGATTTCTACTGGACCATTGAGTTTTGTTATAGAATTTGTATTTGTTTCTGAGAAGAGGTATGTCTTAAAAAAATAAAAATCTTCTGCTTGGAATACTGTCCCATTGGCAGCCATCAGTGGATGGTTCATGCAAGCTCCTAGGTGATCATGCAAGCTCCTCGGTGCTATTTCTACCACAGAACTTCCCCAGCCCTGTTATGAGGAAATTGTGACAACATCTGGCCAACTTCAGAGAAATCAATGAGGGCTAAAGGGTAGACTTTGTCGCCCATGGTATTCCAATGAATATTTTCAGGCTTAAGGAACTGACTGTCTAAAAATCAAATTCATTGATTTTTCCAAAGGGCAAGCAGATGGCCCCATTAAAAAAGGTCTTGATGGATTTCCAACACTCACTCTTTATTCCTTATGTTGAACAACTGCTCTTCTGGAGGCTGAAAAGAAAAATAAAATAAAACCATAAGATTGGCTACTGTAGAATACGCAGAGGGCAGAGGGTATTTTTCTGTAGAAAAAGCTGACCAGTTATAGAAAGCCAAACTTTGTGCCCTGAGTTCAGCCATCTCTGTGAGCTCCCATTCCTAGTGGACCTTCTGGCTCTGACTTGTGGCATGTGTTTCCATACTATAAACATTTGTTGTGACCAGTATTGCTCTGTCCAAGCAAAATGAGAGTGGTCTCAGTGTTCAAAATGACAACAAAGCTGGAGGAGTGCCAAGTTGCATAAGCACAGCCTTTTCTTACATGTGCAAAGTGGGAACAATGAACAGGTGCAAAAAGACAGGGCTTGAGTCAAGAGGAGTGGGTTCCAGCCCTGGCCAGATAGCTTTTGAGATGAGTTGATCTCTTTTGAGATGGTCACGCCATTTAATCTTTCTGCTGCTCATTTTCTTCATCCATAGAATGGAAAAATGATGACCATGTTGGCAGTGGGCTCAGTGCATGTTAAAGGTGTTATTAGAGCAGGAATGGAGACAGTTGACTTGCTCTTATGAAAGAATAAAAAAAAAGGAAGTTGAGGAAGTGCAAATTCAATGACAGTGTCTCCTGCTCAAGATCCCAGGGCACTTTGCCATGTCACATGAGGGCAGAGATTTCATTTTTGGTTGTGTTCTTGAGCCCTAATGACTATATCCCGAAGAGAATATAAAATCTGAGAAATTAAAATCTGGACCATTGCTCTATTCTGGAGAAATCACCATTAATGAGGAAAATCTACATTTGAGTTGGGGGCAAGGACTTTTGTCTTTGCTAGTCCCCAGCACAAGTCTTGGAGAAAAATGATGTTGGTGGTTACTTTTTCAGCACAAACCCCTTGCCTCTCAAACCATCCAGATTCTTCCTGAATTTTTCTTCCAAGGAAAACAACCCAACACATAAACACAATTACTTTTTGGGTCTAATTGTTGTCCAAATTAGCCCTACTTGTACACACAAAGATAAATTGTGCCCTTCAAAAAGTATTGGGGTTATGTAGAGCTTTGAACTCTCTTTGTAGCTGGTTTTTAATCTTCACATTGACATTTATGGTGATTGTACTACCAATGCCATATGCCTCTGCCCTAATATCCTTAAAAGGTCCAAAGCCACAGACAAATAGAATCAGGGAGCTAAAAGGACCATAGAAAATCTGTAATTCATTAATTTGTCAATTAATTAAGGGGAAACATTTCTGTAAGAGTGTGGTTTAGCTGAGCCGTCAGCACAGGTATTGCAGTAGGACCTCTCTTGCTGTGTGACATTAGGCATCCTCCCAACTTCTCCGATCATATGTTTCCTCATTTATGAATACAGAAATAATACCTAATAACATCTATTTTGTCTATACTTTGAGGGTGTTAGGATTTGGCCAAAAAAATAAAATAAAATAAATAGACCTGAAGGCTTTTTGAAAAATACTACAGCCTATAAGATATTATAACAATAAATTGCCATGATTGTTATGTCCAAGGAGCACTACCTGGCAGATGACATATTTCTTTATCTACTGGTTAATTTCTGCTCAGCATCTTCGAATATATTTGCACCTAAAAGTCACCCTGAATCAGTATATGGATGTCTATTATAAAATTATTTCAACTTTTCTATTTGTTTGAAATATTTCATGATAAATTATTGAGAGACTTTTAAAAATTACCTTAACTGAAAACTGCAATCTTATAATGCAATGAATGAATTTAGAATCTTCATTTTTAAGGGGGAAGATGACAGCATTATTAAAATGCAAAACAAAGTGAAAAAAAAGTTATAAATTCTGACCCAGTGAAACATGTTATAATCCAGAATATTCATTACTCTTATTTATAATAGCACATTATTCTCCTCTCACACAAAAGAAAACAAAAAAGGTTTGAATTTGTTATAGCATGTTACTCTGAAGGAATGCTCTACACTCCTTAAAACAGTAGGTAAAAAGATAATATAGCAACTTTATGCCTATTATAATGCTAAGAAAAACAAGCTAAAGAGAAGCAAATTTTTATATACTTATTACAACAATGTTAAATAAAAAGAATAACAGAAAAACTAGAAATAGAGGCATCTAAAAGATTGATGATTTGCTAAAGAGGTTAGGATTACAGGAAGACTTTCTCTTTCTTTTATGCAAATTTTTCCTTTGATGTGGTTATATGATATTTATTTTTTAAAATTAAAAAAAGATTTACATTATTTTCATTTAGTGAATTTTTTTTTAATTTTGAAAAAAATAAATGGAGGTTATTATACCCAGGGCTCTCCACTAGGCACTGTTGGCAAGAGTAACTGTGCTTTGAAAGAAGACCTAGTTGGGTTGCCAAATGCATTGTTCAACTGTGGGCGCAGCAATGACTTTGAACACAATAGTTACCAAGTTAAGGAGCGCTTCTTGGGCAGTCCCACTCAGCCCTAATTCAAGTCCATTGTTGTGTCCAATATTTCTGCAAGGAGCCCACGTCGCCAAGCTTTGAAGTTGGGTTCACAGAGCCTATTTTCTCAGAGCATGAAGTTTGTGTTGGAGACCACAGACTTGGGGGTGAGGGATGAAATGTTTCAAAATGGTCCCAAAGATCAACATGGTCCTCCAGAAATGTACCAGGAGAGCTGGAGGCAAAGGCTGGGATGTTACCAACAAGGATTATTGGGTACAGACAGGGCATTTATTTTACAAAACAAGCCAGTGATCAAGCCAGTTTTTGGTGAACCAGCACTTTGGTTCCACTTAAAATGCCTTTTACAAAAGAGGCATAATTGCCCTTTGTTCTTAGGCAGCAGGAGCCAGGGTCACATCTCAGAAGGTCATATCTAAAGCTCCTGGTTTTTCAACCAGGGCTGGACAAGACTGAGAGGTCAGAATTTAAGAGCAGCAGTGTGCTGTGTACTCTTTCAAGGCTGCAGACCTGGAATTCTGCCCCTGTCCTGTTCCTGGGTTGCCAGCGGCCTCAAAGTCCCAGAGTTTCAGCTCTGGCCCTGGCCCTCCTGGGGCAGGGCCCTAGCTATCCATTTTGTTTTAAGAGGATATTAGATTCTTTCCAGGGAACTTAGCTCAATGAGTCAGAAACAATACTTTTTGAAGACCTTCCGTATATAAGAAGCTTAGGTGGTAAATATGGACAAGATACATTCTGGCCCTCAAGGAATTCACAGAGGCATAAGCCATGCAATAATAATAATAATTAATGTTTTCTAGGCCTTACTCCTTGCCCTAAAATAACTCATTTAATCCCCACAACAATTCTATAACATGGGTTCTATTATCGTGTACATTTTATAAAGAAGAAAACTGAGGCACAAAGAAACAAGCATAAACAGCCTGGCTCCAGAGCCTGCAGTCTCAACCTCCCATGCCCATCCCAAGGCTGTCTTTCACACAATGACAGGTATTATGAGGCTGAGTAACCTTTCCAGATGTTTTGGAAGTTTGCTGCTCCAATGTGGACTTTTCAGCATTGTCAGACTAAAGATTCAGAGAATACAACTTCTCATTTATTTATTTCAAAATCTGTGAGGGACATTATATAAAAATATTACTTTTTCATTATAAAACAACATAGACTACAAAATTTTTTCTTAATCAAAGAAAGAACATCTTTCTGTAATCTCATAGCCCTAATCCAGCGATATTTTGGCTGCTTCTTCACCTTTATTCCCACATATTTAACAATTGCAGTAATATGGCATATAACAATTTGCCTCCCTTGTGTTCCTGTCACTTAAATTTATAGCAGTTACAAAGTTGCTAAATAGTTTTTATGTTTATCACATTAGTGTATTCCTTCCAGTGGAATCAACTTGACCATTATCCTATTTCTGAAAACATTCTTTATTGTAAATAACTTTGTGATGGACATCTCTAGGTCTAAAGCATATTTTATATAATACATTGTTTTCCAAGCTTGAATTATCAGAGGTGAATTTACAGAATTAAAAGGTAAAAACATTTATAAAATTTTTTGGTATCTGTTATGCATTATCTCCCAAATTGTACTACAAGGCTGAATGTTTTACTTGTCAACATTTGTCGAGCAGAATTTTGAAAAAGGAATTAAGTATGTGGATGGCCAGGAGTATAAGATGAGTCCAAGCTGAAGGAAGGGAGATCTTATAGAGAGAGGGAAGTTCATGGAACCTCTAGGATTGGGCAGGATGGCCTGAGAGACAAGCTGAGGGAGGCCGAAAGACTTCCTCTCATGCAATGTTGAAGAACATGGACTTGATTCTGGAGATAATGGCGACCCCTTCTGAGGTGCCAGAAAGAGACTGTAGGGTCAGATATGCAGGTATGAAGAAATCTATGGAAGGAAGCAGCTGATAGGAGGGGTAGTGATGAGAAAGCTATGCACACAGAAGGCCAACAGAGGAGCAGATGAGGGATGTGGGATTGTAAGACTTGAATGTAACTGATCGGGAAGGAGAAATTCAGATGTGACTGGACTTGATGTCACCCACTTAAAAAAGGCACACAAAAGAAAGGGAAAGCTTAAGGACAAGTATGGAAGAAGGTAATTAATTTAGCTTGAACTTGAGGCACGAGAGTGTCTATCGGGAGGACTATTGGAGAACTGTACATAAGGATCTGAGCCCAGGGGTAGGGTCTGGGGAAGGAGCTAGACTTGAACACCCTCCCAGGGCTAAGTTGAAGCTCCATGAGTGAGGTGACCACCCAGGGAGAGGCCCTAAAGGAGACAGAAGAGAAAAGACTGACAGAAATGTAGACATTTGGTGAAAAAATAGATGGTAAGGATTCAGAAAATAAGGAGTCGTCTGAAAAATGTGAAGAGAATATAACATGGTGCAGCCAAGTCACAGGAGAATTTTTAAAATATGTTTAAAAAAATATCTCTTATGACCTTAGGAGAAATTTTTTTAAAGGTGATGGGGGCAATGGGGAAAGGGATTAAACAGAAATATTGCAGAGATCAGGTACCATCCCAGGACAAACACTATTTGATAATGACCCCATGACTCTGACTCTCAGTTTTTTCATCGATAAAATGGAAAATGTTATTCTGTCATTACAAAGTTTTTGAGAAGTATGGTTGAACAAAAAAATTATAAGCGTCAAAATTGCCTGTAAGCCAGCATTCCCAAAAGTGTATTTTGTGGAACATTCCTTGAGATGTGAGTTGTGAGATGATGAATTTTCATGGTCTGAGAGAACTAGAATATGTTAGAAAATATTAATCAGGTTTCTTTGCTACAATTCCTCTGACCTTTAATGGACTCACATGCAGACTGAGTTTCCGAGAGAAGTGTACAGTATTTCCCAAACATATTAGGCCATGAAACACTTTTCACAAAGTACCTGGAGGGATCAGTGCCTGCAAAATTCACCTTGGGAAACCAGTACATTGGGTACAATGATTTCCACTTTACCAAGCTGGGAGGATTGAGTGTGATAATATGTGCAGGTCCCTGGGAGAATTGGTGATCAGTCATCGTTAGTTTCTTTTCCACACCAGATAATGGAAGCAAGGGAGTCATTCTAGAAAACTGAAGCTAAAATGCATAAAAGAAATCTTAAGAGACACGCCGAGACCCTAGCTTCATAGTCTTTTCTGAGAAGTAGCTATGAAGGGGTTCAAGTGCCAGATTCGTGACTTTCCAACTATATAATCTGGCAGTAGTTACTTAACCTCTCTGAGAAATGATGCAAGAATGAAATCAAATAATCTAGTGTGTGCTGTTAGTTACCTCCTACTGTATAACGAATTATCCTAAAACTGAGTGGCTTGATCAACACATATTTATTATCTCACAGTTTCTTTTGGTAGAAAACCAGGCCTGGCTTAGCTGGATTCTCGGCTTCAGGGTCTCTTATAAGACTGAAATTGTTGTTCAGGACTAGGGTCTCATCTGAAAGCTTGACTGGAAAAGGATCCACTGCCAAGCTCACATACGTTGTTGTTTGTGGGATTCAATTTCTTGAGGACCTGAATTCCTCTCTGGCTGTTGGCCAGAGGTAATCCTCAGTTCCTTACATGGCAGCTTGCTCAGTCAAAGCAGGAAGAGGGAGAGACCACAAGCAGAAAGTCACAATCATTTGTAACTTTATCTTGGAAAAGTCATCTCACTGTGCCCATTACTGTTTGTCAGAAGCACATTACTTAAGAGGAAGAGATCACAAACTGCCGTGAATACCAGGAGGTGGGGCCACTGGAGGTCATCTTAGAGACTGTATGCCACATAAAGAGAAGCATTTTTATAGTGCCAAGTTCCTATATAATGGTTAGTTATTCCTAGTCTTTTTCAAAATTCCTTCAAAAATTGATTAGTCAATAATAACAGCTGATTACCACCTTAGAGAACCAAAACATTTAGAAAATATGGCAATGGAGCAAGAAAAAAGAAACTAAAAAATAGAATACAAGATTCATCAGTGGACAGTTGCGTTATAAAACATCCTGAAATGATCTTAGATCATGAAGGACCCAGAAAGTCACTGCTTCATAGTTTTTATCTTCATAAACCAAAGTTCTTAGAATTACACAACTATTTATCTCTTTTTGAATGGCAAAGATAATGATAATTCATCATTTTAAGCATTTTACACATAGTAACTCATTTACTCCTCAGAATAACCTTGTGAATTAGGTTCTATTATCCCAATTTTACCAAAGAGGAAATTCAGGCACAAAGAGGTCACAGACTGGGTCAATCATTCTGTAGCTTGTGAGTGGCAGACTGGGGATCCTAACAATTTCCAAGACCCTACACTCCATTTAACCTTTATGGTTTATGGCGTTCTAAGAGTAGGGATATATTGTCTCTTGTGGCTCAGTGGGAATTAATTAAGGAGAA
This sequence comes from Pteropus medius, assembly GCF_902729225.1. Lineage (NCBI taxonomy): Eukaryota > Metazoa > Chordata > Mammalia > Chiroptera > Pteropodidae > Pteropus > Pteropus medius. The sequence goes on along the minus strand of NW_024345601.1, from coordinate 607,678 downwards.
CTAGCCTCCAGATAAATACTAGAGATTTGAGGTGAGGGATGAATGGGAGTTAGGAGGACAACAGATAGATTCACTCGCACCTGGTTTTGACTTTGTCCTTGCATCCATTCAGCATATCTGCGGGTGTCTGTTGGCTAAGGCCAGCTGGGGTCCTGCTAAAAATTAGAGGGAATTAGGATCCTAGTTACCCTCAGTAAGCTCAGATGGATTTCTTGGCCTTTCTGAATCTCGAGGTAAAAAAAATAAGATACTGAAACTAAAGAAACTCTAAGGGCTTTTCCTATGGTCAAGAGGCCACAAGTAAATAGTCCTGAGTGACCTTCAGAGGTAGAGTTGGGTAAGGAGCTCTGCCCCAATCTGTAGGGATCACAATGGACCATTTTACAGATTGATGATTTGTATAAGTGTAGCACAAAGCTTGGAAACCTGACGACACACATGCATGTTTCTAAGCCTGGGCAAGACAGGGCCCCACAACATGATAAGCTTTTGGAAACAATATAAGATCAAATATATTATCATGGGGTACCTGGTAGACTCTGGTGGTCCCCTTGCCTTCTCCAACCTTACTGAGCCTCAGTATCATTCTATGTGAAGAGGATTATCACGCAAATTTGGCTGGTTTGCTTTGAGCACTGAATGATACAAGGTATATGACATGCTTTGGTATTGATCCTTCATTTCTGAAGCATTTCTGCAAGAATTCTCAAAGACGCTCTTGTCTTGCCTTGCCCAGCCAGATAAGTAAGTGTTTTTACTTCCTTCCTAGCATCCCTAGCTGACAATACTTTAGTTCATTCAAGATTCCTAGAGGTAACTGCAAGCATGGCCTGGCCCCTTGGAATCTAAGCTACTTGCCAGCTTCTCCAACAAAGCAGAGGCTGAAAACTTGATTGACTGGCTCAGTGCCAACCATCCTATACTAAGCCTCTATTGCATCTTAGGACTGGTTGTTAAAGGTAGACATTTGTAGTAAACCCTTTATGTGCTGGGTTTCTAAATCTCCCATTCATACATGCCACTGGTTCTTGTCCCTGAAGTAGACTCCTGGATTGGGATCCCCACCTGTTTCTTCTTGTTTTTTTGTTGTTGTTGTTGTTGTTTTGTTTTTTGTTTTTGTTTTGTTTTGTTTGAGGTAAGTTTGGTTAATAACATATAAATTTCAGATGTACATTATAATTTGATATCTGTATACCCTAGTGTGTGTTCACCACTAAAAGTCTAGCTTCATTGTTACCATATATTTGCAAACTGCAAAAAGGAGGTCAAATATATGCTCCTTCTTGTCTTGCTGTTCCATTTCTAGCTTCTGGTGCTCAGAGTTGACCCCCATTGAATATTTCATAATTGTGGCTCAAAAAAATCAGTCTCAGACCAAGGAAGGGTCTTAAAGCACAGATATCATGTCTAATTCCTTAGTACGAGAATCCTCTCTAAAGCCAGCCAGCTCGCACACCTGTGTTGAGCTCCCATTATACCCTAGGCACTGCAGTAAGTCAGGAAATTCAAAAATTAATAAAACTTCAAGAAACTAATTTTCCAGTGCACGTAAACGTACGTACATGATACAAGGTGACTGTTCCTCCTAGAGGCTATTCATCCAAACTGTGCTCCAACATCAACATGATGGACCTTCTTACTTTGTGATATGGTTTAGTCCATCACCAGATGTTTGTACTTGCTAAAATGTTCTTTCTAATTTGAGCCTATTTCTCTTCCCTTCTACCTTTATCTATTGGATTTATAATTACTTTTTATTAGTTTCAAGTATATAGTACATTGGTTATACATCTTTATAATTTATAAAATGATCCCCCTAATTGCTCCCTTCCTCCCCTGACCCTCCACCTAGCCAACATATTAATGCTAACTGCATTCCCTATGCCATGCTCCCCATCTCTGTGACCATCCATCAGCTACTAATTTGTACTTCTTTAACACTTCACCCCATTCTCCCAGCCCCCCAACTCCCTCTCCTCTGTCCATCTCCAAATTGTCCTCTATCTTTGTGAGTCTGTTTTTGATTAGTTTGTTCTTTTTGTTCCTTAGATTCTGCATATAAATGAATTCACATGGTACTTATCTCTCTCTGTCTGACTTATTTCACTCAGCATAATAACCTCTAGGTCCATCCATGTCATTGCAAACGGTAGGATTTCATTTTTTTAACGGCTGAGTATTAATCCATTGTATATATGAACCATAACTTCTTTATCTAATCATCTGTCGATGGACATTTAGGTTGCTTCCATATCTTGGTTATCGTAAATTGTGCTGCCATGAATATTGTGATGCATAGATATTTATAAATTATCGTTTTGCTTTTCTTTTTGGAGGTATCACACTACCTGATATTAAACTATACTGCAAGCCTACAGTAATCAAAATAGCATGGTACTGGCATAAAAACAGATACATTGATCAATGGAACAGAATAGAGAGCCCAGAAATAAGTCCATGACTATACACTCACTTAATATATGACAAAAAAAGGTAAGAATATACAATGAGGTAAAGACAGTCTCTTCAATAAATAGTGTTGGGAAAAGTGGACAGAAACATACAAAACAGAGAAACTGGACCACCTTCTTACACCGCATACAAGAATATACTAAAAAAATAGATGTAAGACTTGAAACCACAAAACTTCTAGAAGAAAATATAGCCAGTAAACTCTGTGATATTGCTAACAGTAATTTATTTTTGGATATATCTCTCTGGGCAAGGAAAACAAAAGAAAAAATAAACAAATGGGACTACATCAAACTGCTGTATAAAAGGTTTTTATACAGCAAAGGAAATCAACAACAAAACAAAAAGGCAACCAACTGGGAGAAAGTATTCGCCAATGATACATCTGAAAAGAGATTAATGTCTAAAATATATAAAGAACTCATACAACTCAACACCAAAAAAACAAACAATCCAATTAAAAAGTGGACAGAAGACCTAAACAGATACTTCTCCAAAGAGGAAATACAGATGGCCAATGAAAAGATGCTCAAGGTCACTAATCATCAGAGAAATACAAATTAAAACCACAATGAGATATCACCCGACACCTGTCAGAATGACTATCATCAATAAATCAAAGAACAAGTGTTGGCAAGGATGCAGAAAAAGGGAATCTTCATACACTGTTTATGGGATTGCAAATTGTTATAGCCACTATAGAGGTTTCTCAAAAAATTAAAAATGGATTTAGAATTTAAGCTCAAGTCAGTCTGAGATCAGACTCCATTCTAAACAGCTGTATGACCTTGAGGATGTCTTTCAACCTCTCTAAGCCTCAGTTTGTTCAGCTGTAAAATGAGGATAATAGCCATCTGGATATGTTGTATTATATGAGATAACATGTTTCGCCCTATACGAATAAGGAAACTAAGGTTCAGAGTGCTTACGTAATATGTCGATCAGTCAGAGAAGTCATGTAAGCATAAGCTATTTGGTTGTTGCTCAGTCTGTCCTCACTGAAGTTTCTGTCTTCCCATCTCTTGACTTTTACCATGTTGGCTTCTCTGGGGCCATCCTTCCTTTAGGCTCTAGACCTAAATATTAACTGCCCATAGGGCTTCTCCACTTGATGGACCATAGTTACCTTAACATGAATGTGAACATTTTTTTTTCCCCTACAAACTTTTTGTTCCAACCCATCTTCTCCCATTACACCCAAGTCAGATGCCTGGAAGTCATCCGCACCTCCACCTCTCATTCATCTCACAGTCAACCAAGACTCTAGTGCTGCCTCTTGAATGCAGCTCACTCTGCCCTCACTCTTTACCCTCTCTGTCATGGCTTCAGTTCCTGCAGTCTTCATTTCTTACTTGGATTTCTGTAAGTCTCCTAACTACTCTCCTTGCCTCCAGTCAGACCTCCTGAAACTTGTTCTGTCCTGTGCCGAAGCACTATTTCTAAAATCTGTACTCCTTGCTTAAGACCATTTCCTGGCTAATCATTGCCTTAGAGATAACATCCAACTTCCTTAGCACGCAACCCATTTATCTTCTGTCCCTGCTGCCTTTCAAGTCTCCCCCACCATCCTCTGCTTCATCCTCTGCTCCATACTAACTGGATCACTTGAGTTATGAGGATAAGTAGAAAAACAGTGGAGACAATTAGGAGCTCATTAGGGGCTATGCAAATACTTTCTGTCATCTTTACATCCAGCTGGGCTGCAGAAATTATTAATGCCTTATGAGTGAAGTGAACGGAGTTCAAATAGATTAAGTCACTTGCCCAAAATTTTCAAAGTCAGGCCTATCTAGCTTCAAAACCTATGCTCTTCATCACCATGCTCTAGGAAACTGGTTGACTGTTCAGTGTGGATCACGTTCTATGTCCTCTCTCTGTCCCACTCCAGGTTGGCTGATTTCTTCAGGTCTTAGTTCAAGGGTCAGCCCTCTGGGAAGCTGTGTCTAGCCTTTGGCCCCCAGGCTGACTCAGATGGCTCATTTCTCTTTTATTTATCATACTTCTTTCACTTGAAGATTTCATCGTCTGTAGAATGCATCCTTGGCTTAATATTATCTCTGCAGTAAAACAAAAATTCCACTATGGAAAATGTACACTTCCTCAGTCATATCTCACACTTCACGCAGGCGCACGCACACGTGCACACACACACACAATAGCTTCTATGCAAGTTAAGTTCAATCTCTATTAGCCTGTCTCCATTGGTTCAATTTCTAATTCTATTAGGATAAGCCTCTTAGGGAATTACTATCACATTTTGATATGCCAAATGCCTGATACTTGGTAGAAGCTCAATGAATGAAACTTCAGTGAATAAAGAATAAATACCAAGAATAGCAAGCATTTTTTACACACATGCAAAACACCAGTCATTGAGCTAGGTGTTTGGCATGCATTATCTTGTTTTAATTGCTCACAATAAAAACTATGAGATAGAGAGTTTTCTTATCTGCATTTTATGGATATGGAAACAAAAAATCAGAGAGGTTAAGCAAGCCCTTTAGAGTTCCAAAGCTGGAGTGATAAAGTATTGGAATTTTAAACCAGTTTGGCTGATGTCAAAGTTTGAATTTTAACCTTAGGCTGCCTTTCCAAAGAACAAAGACTTTATTGCTCCTCAGAAATGATATTCAGTCACTTACCTCCCCTGCTTTCCTGCCTCTACCCCTAGATAAAACCCACCAAGATCATTCTCATACTTCTTTCTTTTTGACAATATCTCTTTTAAAAAAATAACACAAAAATTTAACAGCAAAAAATTTAATAGCTTGAAAACAGTAGGATTAATATTTCCTTTGGCCTGGATGCCATGATTTTAACAGCTGAAGCACACTGTCGATATTAAGTGAGCATGTAGTTTACCTTAACTCTAAGTCTTTCTTACGAAAACTAAGCCAGGCTACATTAGTCTTATATTTCTTGTGCTTCTTTCAACTGAAGACTCTATTATATGTAAGATGCATTTTTGACTTAATATTATCTTTGCAGGAAAACAAATAAAAATTGATCATGGTAAATATACACAACTTCATATCATATATAAAAATAAACTTAAAGTAGACCATAGACACAGATGCGAAATTATAAAAGTTCTAAAAGAAAACATAGCAGAAAGTCTTTGTGACCTTGGATTAGATAACTATTTCTTAAATATGACACCAAAAATACAATACATGAAAGAAAAAATTGATATATTGGACTTCACTAAAATGAAAATCTATTCTTAAACACACTGTTAAGAAAATGAAAATACAAGTCATAGACTGGGGACAATATTTGCAAAACTTACTCAGATAAAAAACTTACCTAGACTATGTAGAAAACTTTCAAATTCAATAGAAAGAAAACAAATACTCCAATAAAAAGTTTGAACAAACACTTCACTACAGAAGATATATGTACAAATTATTATATGAAAACATGTTCCACATCATTTGTCACCAGGGAAAGCAAATTTAAACCACCATGAGATACCAATATGCCCATGTTAACATTTCTTTCATAATTCTGACAATATCAAAATGCAGAACTCTCATACATTGCTGCTGGGAGTGCAAACTGGTGTGGCAACTTTGAAAAACAGTTGATCAGTTCCCTAAAATGTTAAACATATACTTGCCATATGACCCAGAAATCTTAATCCTAATTATATACCCAGAAGAAATGAAAACATGTATTTATACAGAAAGCGGGACATGAATGTTTACAATGGCTTTATTTATTACAGCCCCAAACTAAAAACAACAAACAAAACAACATTGTGTGGAACACCCTGCAATGAAATACTATTCAGCAATAGAAAGGAACAGACTACTAATATTTGTGACAACATGGATTGATTTCAAATGCGTTCACTAAGCAAAAGACTCCGGACACAGAAAAGTCACATAAATGTAATTTCATTTATATGACATTCTGGAAAAGGCAAAACTATAAGTATAGAAAACAAATCAGTGATTAACATGGGCTGGGGAGAGTGAAAGGTTTGACTACAAAGGGACACAAAGGAATTTTTTGGAGGGTGGAACTGTTCTCTATCTTGATTTTGGTGTTGGTTACATGACTGTATGTATTTGTCAAAACTCCTGAAATTATATAATAAGAAGGACACACTTTAATGTAGATAAATTATACATTGATAAAAAGTGTATTCCTGAATAGTGCAACCAATCGTGGAGGAAAAATCAGGTGACAATTAGTTGAACTTTTATCAACATACAGGTAGATTTTCTATTTACAACTATTCTACCTATATAGCTAGTTGCCTTTGACACAGATTTTAGGAGGCATCTAAAGTTCAGAAATAATAAAAGGTAGAGGAAATTCTCTTAGAACCAGGGAATATACGAGGTAATTTTGTGATGCTCAGCATAGACTTTAATCATATAAAGGTCCATTTTGTTAGATCTCTTCTGCCCCTGAGACTATGTGTCAGTCACCCCCTTACAATCAGTAAACCTGGAAGTGGATTGAGCATCTCTTCTATTTCTTTACCCAAGCAGAATGAGAAAATATTAGGACAGCTGTCATATTGAGAGAACAGAGACATCTATCTATGTGGATGTCTTCTAGCCAATTTTCTCCTTTAGGAATTTACCAGTCAATGGAGAATTAATGCAGTCTGGGCTTCCATTTCCCCAAACTGAGCACCAGATATAGGGCCTCTCTTGGTGTCTAAGAACCACCTTAGCAGTGGACCTTACCCATTCCTGTATCCTGGCTTGGTCTCTCTCTGTCTGAAGTGGAGAACCAGCAATGCCCAGACAATCAAAGTCAAATGCACAGTTGCTGTGCTCAGGACATATTTACCTGGCTTCATTCCATCAAGAAAATATTTGCACCCGATTTTTCATTCTTAGAGAATTCCAGACTTGTACTTGGAAAACTTGGAAAACAGGGAATTATACCTTCAGAGGCCTCTTCCTTTTCAAGCTTTTACAGAAGTAACTGCCCTTTATGATTAAACTCAACATCAGCAATGAAGGAGATGGGAGAGATGGTTGTTGTGCAACCAAAGTCATGTCTTGGGCAGGACATGGCATCATTTGTGGGTACTCTGCCAGGGATGCACAACCTATATCTAATCATGAGGAAACAGGAAAAACAAAAATAAGGAACTATATTCTTGAAACTGCCAACATCATAAATACAAACAAAGGTTGTAGAAATGTTTTAAATTAAAGGCAATCACAGAGACATGACAACATGTGCTGAGGGCGGCGGGGGAAGGGGCAGGGAATGCTGAACAGTACATTATTGACTTAAATTAATAATAAAATCAGAATACTGATGGTAGATTAGAAAAATATTGTCAATGTTGCATTTACTGAGGTTGACAACTGTACTGTGGTTATGTAAAAATATGTCTATTTCTAAAAATATGTATACCAAAATATTAAAGAGTATATAAGAAATATTTGGGAGTAAAGAGCCATGATTTGCACAACTTGCTCTCAAATGGTTCAGGAAAGAAATATCTCTTGAAATTATTATTATTATTATTATTATTATTATTATTATTAAATTGTTATTATTGTCAAAATTATTTTAAAATAAAAAGCTTTCAAAAGCAGATAAAAAAGCATGTCATTTTACACATACATTTAACACTGTGAACATTGTTTAATTACAGAATATGGGGAAGGGGAAGAATGAAAAATGTGGTTTTCCAAGCCCTGCAATAACTCTCTATAGACTGGATCTGTATGAAAACATCAGTTCTAAATATCACTTGACAGATGTGTTTCCCTGGCTTTTTATTGGGATGGACATCATGTGCACTTTCTTCTTCAGGCAATGTCTCCTGTGGAATGGTAAGGCCCCTATAGATGCCTGCCTGCCAGTCATTTCCAACATAACAATCTCTATTTTCCCCAAGATCCTCCAAAGGACTGAATATTTATTGCAGTCACCTCAATACTTTCCTTGTTCTACTGTTCGACTTGGCCAAGACTTTTTTTGGATACAGTCAGTGATCCTGTTGGTCAAGACTAAGGCAGTCCTGTAACTTCATTCTTCTCTTTCCATACTCGTTCTACTGCTCATTATTACTGGAGATGGGTGGAGGTGATAGATTATAAGGAAGAAGAAGAAATTAACCCTAGTGTTTTATTTTCATCATATATTTGTCATCCTGGATAGATGTGCTATTAATATAGGAAGAGGAATACATGGAGTCAAAGTTTGGAAATATGGATAAAATGTTTGTAACAATCACCAAATCTCAGAAGAATAGCATATTAAAAGTTTAATTATCACACTCACAAAGGTCAATACAGATTGGATGATGCTCTTTCAAGTGATGACACAGAGATCCAGGCTCTTTGACTTTTGCGTCATTGTCATCTTCAACACGTATTCTTTCACGGTTGCCGCTGCATGTAAAAAAAGAGGAGGTGGCATGTGGAGATGTATGTGTAGGTCCAGAAGTGCCTTACCTCACTTTATTCCACATCATACAACTGACAATCAATCACAGACATCGACACTCCTTTACTAAGAGTTGGGGCCTACAATCTCACCCCTTGAATTTGGGTGGACCTTTATAGCTATCTTCACCAGGAGAACATGGTAAAAGTGGCGGTGCAAGACTTCTGAGGCTCAGTTATAAAAGGCAATATGGCTTTGGCTTGGCTCACTCCTCCTGTGTGTCTGAATGCTCACCTTGAAACTCTACCCACCATGTTGTGAGAAAGCTCAGGCTGCCTTGGAGAGGACATATATGTATGTTCCAATTGATAGTCCCAAATAGTGTCCCAGCCAACAGCCAGAATCAACTGCTAGGCCTATAAGAGAAGGAACCCTCAGCTTTCTAAAGGAGGCTCTAGAAATGAAGGAGCAAAAACAAGTCATAAAAAATAATAAATTATTATTGTTTTAGGCCACTAAGTTTGGGGGTAACTTGCTACACGGTAATAGATAACTAATACAGTGAGCACCTTGTCTCTGCTACAATTCTCCAGCCTGTCTACATGAAGTTACTTATTAAGATTCTCAGACTACTGGCTGGAAGAAAAACCACCACAACCACTGTCACCATCTCCATCATCATCAATCATTTTGGGTCTCAGCAAGAAAAGCAGAGGCCGCACTGAAAAGTGACAAAGGTGGTTACGGCAGGGTTAGGGGAACTTATTAGTGATACATCTTGGGACAGGCAACAACGGAGAGGAGGCATTACCATCTTCATCCTGAAGGGCCAAGGTGGGGACTGGTTACAGAAATCTAACTATACATGAAGAATCAGCTGAAAGGGATTGTGACTTTTAGAATGCAATCACTGTCAAACTGAGACCCAGCAAAAGGAGCTGGGGAAATAAATATCCAAATTCTCTTTCCTCTAACTGATTTCCCATTGATATATTTCCTATTGGCTGAATCCAACAAGAACCAAAGGACATGAGAGCCTGGCTGACAGTCAACAGGGGTCAACCTTCTAGGGGAAAGAGAAGGATGAGAAAGTTTGAGACTAGGTCTGGAGGGGAAAATGTGAATGTTCTGCACATTCAGCATCATCACCATCACCATTTTCATCATCTTCACCACCATCATCCTTATTATCATCATCTTTACATATCTAAAATTTGCATCCTACCTCCAGACTACTTCTAAAATAATTGTTCTTTCTCTTGTATCACCCTCATAATATAATTCCTGTATCTAACGGAGGGCTTGGTACATAACTGGTGTTTAGTTCAATCCCATGGATGTTGTCAAATATTCACTCTATTCAAGAATCTGGGCTAGAAACATGAGTATGAAGGATAAAATTCTAAGTATCATCAGAAAGGTGCAAAGTGTTAGAAAGTCTTGATCAGAAAAGACTCATGGGGGTGGTGATGCCTTGACAGATATTAATGGGTGTACCTAAAAGGAAGAGAACTTCCATACCCTGGAAACCACATGAAGGAAAGGTTTAAAGATGAGGAAATAGAGAGCATGTCATGGGAACAGGAAATATTTCCATTTTTGCTGGAACATAAAACTTACAGAGAAAAGATATAAGCTCTTTAGTTAAAAAAGTAGCACGCTCATATTGTGATAAGTCTTGAAAGCCAAGCTATGTTTGTACTCAGGCATTAGGTACAGGGGAGTCACCAGTGGTTTTCAAGAAGAGGAAGAAAGTATTCTAAATCTTCTTCGGGAATATCAAACTGACAGTGGTGGGTAGGATAAAAGAAGTGTGCATTCATGAAGTGGAGAGATTGCTAATGGGGACACCACTCCAGTTTCAGTAATGAGAATCTTGCTAGGGGGATGGGAGCAGAAATAGAAGAAAAGGATGTGGCAACAGACTGACAGTGTGAGAACCAAGAAAGTAAAAATGACTCTTCCTACATCCAGTCACTGCAGGGCATGGGGATGCCATTTGTTCAACATCACAAGTATTTACCGAGTGACTACCCTGTGCCAGGCACTGCTCTTGACTGTAGACACAGCAGGAGGCAAGACAGATAAAGCAGCCTCACTTCCCACCCAATTCAGTATGAGAAGATAGTGCCATTGACACAAGAATGAAATCCATGACTGAGAGATGGCTTACAGGTTTTTCTCCACCTGGAATAGCCTTTCTCTCATCTCCTTTGCCTAGAAAACTCCTACTCATCTTCAAAACCACCTCTAATTTCCCAACAATCTAGATGCTTGTTCTTGATTCTTTCACTGTACTTTGCTCATTCCTCTGGAATCTCTCTTCTGAGACAACTAGGATTTCAAGAGTTTAAGAAAAGCTTTTATAAATAAAATAGATTGTGAAGGTCTCTTGGAAGTTTTGTTAAAACTACTAGGTCAAACCATTAGCAAAGCTGCATTAGTAGGTAAAAATTTGTAAAACAGTAGAAATTTATTATAATTGAAATTTATTATTGGTCTTCACAGTTTCGAAACAAGGAGGACCCTGTGAGGACCCCCACCACCTACCACTTTATTCTTACCCCCCATGGAATAATGGGGAGTGAGGGTGTTACACAGCAAAATGACCCTGCATGCAGTCCCTAGGTTTGCTGGGCTGTACTTGTGCTTCAGTCCTCACTCAGTGGATTAAACAGAAGGTGGGTCCAGGGTACATGGGTGGTCAGTACGGCCTTTGAGGTCAAACTGACCTAAGCTGGAAATGAGGCTTTTCCACTTAAACCACAAGGCACCTGACAAGAAGCTGAACCCTGCAGAGCCCTGGTTTTCTAAACCTGTTAAGGAGGAAGAGGGTTCCTGAGAGGATTAAATGGTACAAAATTTAGAAAATTCCTGCCTCTTACCATCCCGCTCCTGGCAGGCATTTAATAAGTCGTGTGTTTTTATTTGAATCAAATAAGATTTCCTTGTTAGGTCTACCATTGCAGCTGAGTGTTCATCTTGTAGCTGTTGCTGGAGATATATCTGATAACACTTCTTGCAGACTGTCTCTGGGAGAGATTCAAGACCGAGAACCCCAGGAAGTCCTCAGGACAACTTGAGACAGCTCCTGCCTCATTTCCTCAGCCCCATGTTTGCCCCTATAGTCCATCTTCCTCACTGGATTGCACAGTTGAACTCATTATTCCCAGCTGATCACCTGTCACTGACCCCCATGGTGCCTATTCTAACCCTTCACCCTGATATCAAGTCCCTGCTGACAACTCTGACTCTCTCTCTCTCTCTCTCTCTCTCTCTCTCTCTCAGATCTTTCCTAAGCCTGACACTCAGTTTGTGAGGTTCTTAAAAGATGAGCTCTTCCAGGTAATCTTAGACAAACCATGCATTCTATCCACGCTCAGCTTCCTCTTCCGTAAAATGGGAATGAGGGTTCCTCAGAGGTTTTCGCAAAGTTTAAATTTAAAATAACATGGAAGGAAATGAGTATAATGCCTGGAACGTAGTAGGTGTTCTATAAATGTCAGCTACTGTGACTGTTGTTGGTGCTGTTGAATTGCTTGGGCTTCCAGCATTGATGGTACCCAGGTCATGCATAGTGCCACCCATCTCTCTCACTTGGCTGAGTCTTACTCTTTAAAAGTCAAAGACCGTCTTTCTAGAGCCTCCAGCTTGAGCTAAATGACACTCTTTGGTTCTCTTGGCACCTTTTCATTCGTCAACTCTAGCACATTCCATATTATAATTAAAACTATTTGTTTGTATATTTACACCTTTCCTGCACAGTATAAACTCTAGAAGATGAGGAAATGTGGTATGTCCATCTTGGCCTCTCCATCACCCAACCAACTGACTTGCACTGAGGGACATGAACAGATAGTCAGACAGACTGACAGACACACAGACAGTCAGATAGATGATAGATAGATAGATAGATAGATAGATAGATAGATAGATAGATAAGAAAATGGAGAAATTTATTGAAATTCCCAATTTATTTCCTGTCTATGCCCACTCTATGCCTTGTTTATAATAATAAATATATATAATAAAATGTATACATTTCCATTTTGCTCCAAATAAATCATACTATCTCTCCAACCAGAATATTTTTTAAAAAGAAAAATTAAGTTAAAATATAATCGACTAACATATGCATTATACATATATATATATATACATACACACACATATATATCATGTAGCTTTTATAACGATGGTAGTTGATTTTTATTGAACACGTACTGTGTGCCAAGCAAGTTGCTAAAGGCATCATCTTTTTAACTGAGTTGATTATCACAATCTTCCAAGGAAAATGTCGATATCTTGATTTTATACTTTATGAAATATACTTTATGAGATATAAGGAAATGCTAAAGGGTAACACAGCTTGGTGCAGAACTTGAAATTAGTTCTTTTTAATTTCTTCTATGTTATGGTTGAATGGCATCCCCCCACCACTGAAAAATATATTTAAGTCCAAAGTACTAGTACATCAGAATGTGACCTTACTTGGAAATAGGATCTTTACAAAGATAATCCAGTAAAACTGAAATAATTAAGGCGGGCCCTAATTCAGTATGACAGGTGTCCTTATGGGAAAAAAAAAACTTTGGATACAGAAAGAGACATGCACAGAGGGATCATAATGTGAAGAAACAGACACGCAAAGAGAAAACCTTGTGAAGCCTGAAGTGATACATCTACAAGCCAAAAACTGTCAGCAGACTATTAGATACTAGAAGAGAAGCATGGAACAAATTCTGTCCCACAGCCCTTAGAAGGAACCAACCCTGCCAACATCTTGATGTTAGACTTCTAGTCTCCAGAACTGTGAGACAATAAACTGATGCTCCTTTAAGCCATTCTTTTTGAGGTACTTTGTCACAGCAACACTAGGAAACTAATACATTCTGTTTCCAAAGATGTTCTTATCCACTGATTACACATGACTCTCAAAATGTGGAAAAACGAGTAGCCATATTCTCTTTCTGTAGGCTTGCCTGTCGTCCACTGAGTCAGAAACTTTTCAGGGAATAATGTAATTTTTACACTTGCACTTCAGTTCATAGAACAGTTGTTGATACAGGGCAAGTGGCCAAATATGTTGGTTAAATAAAAAGTTATTGGAATAATAACATTTTTTTCACTTTAATGTTTAGAACATAAAAGTATGTTTAGAAATTATCTTTCAGAGCATATTTAAAAAGTGAAACAGAAGCTTATGTGAGATGTGTCGAAGTGGCGGATAGAGGGCTCAGACTGGGAGATTATATGTAATGAGTCACATATCTTCCCAGCATCCATCTGCCCAGTCCTCTCTGTGGGCCCCACCCCCTCCAACTTGCTCAGACCAGTGAGGGACATCATCTAGAACGTTCCATTCCATGCAAACCAAAATTTTGCCCTAGTCAGTGATACATATATATTTTTAACCAAGAAATGCAAGTACACAATCTGAGAAGTACACTCATTGGGAAAAAAATCGCAGAGTGTTTGAAAGTGGGCACCTCCCCCCAAAATTTGCTAACACATGCTCAGGCATGCAGACATCTTTACACCTGTGACTGAGAGGAGTAGGGTTGGGTTTAGAACTGGGTGGAAGGAAGATCACAAATGATTAATCTACTCAACAATCCTTACTGAAAACTTTCAGTTCTCAACGGTGTGCTGAGGACGAAGAGCCATGAAGTGAGACACCCTCAACCCTATAACGTTTATATTCTCACTCAAGAGAGGGAAAAAAAAACTATGGGTAAAATAATAAATTAATTATTATGGGCTCCAATGGCACAGCACAGTGCCCAGTTTTATCCACACAGGGTAGGCATCCAAGTTGGGTTTATCTCCATTTTAAAATGGACAAGAGAAAATGAACACCGATTTAAGGCCACACACCATAGAAGACTAGCTGGTTAAGTCATTTTTCCACTATGTGCTGAGGGAAGGTCAGGTAAGACAAGCTAATGATGGAGACCCCATCTATGACTGCCAGAGATCTGGGTCTTGAGACATAGGTAGGACTTGCCTCACCTCCAGGAGAAAGGAGCTAGAAAGGTTTAGAACTTTGGGGAAAGATGTTGTCAGTTAAGAAGTTAGTAAGGAGTTGGTGTGGTGAGAAATGAGACTGAAATAGTAGTTTGAGATCAGATAGAAGATAGTGAAAAGATAAGTTGAGAATATCATCTTACAAGAAATAGGAACTGTCTCATGGCCTCAGAGGTATGAGCACAGGGACAGAGAGACTCAGGAATACTTTCCAGATGCCAGTACATGACAGGTGTCCTTATGGGAAGAAGGTGAGATACAGAGGCCTGAACGTGAGTGTTGGAGATAAGGATGAAAATGGAGATCAACATGAAATGAGACATTATGAAAGAAGAGCACACAGTAAGTATAGTGCCTCAGGAAATATGGAAGGAGAGGGTGAGGCAAGTAATTCTACAAGAAACACTGGGTATGAGGTAATGACAGAAATTCCAAGTAGGGATGACTGGTGAGCAATTTAAGAGGTGAGACAAAAAAGCTCACAGGGAGACGAGGCTAGGTGCTGAGTGGAGAGTCCTTTACACTAAAGTAATGGCTATACTTAAAGAAAATGAAACCTCTCAGATGGAATAGTTAAGAAAAAGAAAGAGCAGAGAGCTGAACCCTGGACCCACAGAGCGGCATCCATGGACGGCTAGCAGGAGAATATCAGTTAGTTATGGACATGATCACAGCATCAGAAGAAAATCATTAGCGGTATCATCATGGAAACTAAGGAAATGAGACTTTCCAGAAGGAAAGGCTGATGCATGGCATCTCCCATTGCCACGGTCACAGAGATATGGTCTTTGGGTTTATGATTTAAAGTTCAACCTTTGCAAGTGCTGGTAGCAAACAAAACAGTGGGGAGTTGGGAAGAACCTCAGCAGCAAGGCAGTTGCAGCATCTCCTAGAGAGGATTTCTTCAATCAGGTCAGCAGGAGGGAGATTGAAGAGAATCAAGAAGTGCATGTGGCTTAAATGGACCAGAAGACAGGCACTCCAAACTCCCATCTATCTCTAACATTAAACTGCTGAGAGGTTTGGTGCAAATATCTTAACGAACGTGACTTTCAATTTTTTTCGCTTTATATTTTGGAAATTTTCAAACACATTAGAGTGAATAGTAAATCCCACAATTACCAGCCCACAGTCAATCTTGATTCATCTTTATTCTACCCACTTTTTTTCCAGCTGGTTCACTTGAAAATTAATTCTAGATATTAAATCACCCTTCTTTAAATAATTCCTTGAATGCTACTTTAAAAGATATAGTCTTTAAAAAATATGGCTGCATGTCATTGCCACATCTAAAAAGTAAACAGTGATTCGTGAATAGCTCATAAGTGTTTAAATTTCCCCAATTATCTCATACTGTTGGGGGAGGGTGCTTTATTGAAATCATGATACAAACAAAGTCCATATCTGGCATTTGGCTAACTTGTTTTCTGTCTTTTTTAATCAATAAGTTCTCCCTCTCTTTTTCTTCTTATTATTTGTTGAAAAAACAAGGTACTATGTCCTATTTCCCACCATCTGGATCTTACTGACACCACCCACATGATGCTTTTTAACAGATTCCTTCAACCCCTGTATCTCCTATTAGCTGGGAGATAGATCTGTGATCAGGTTCATGTGTGATTTTTTTTTTTGTCAAAAAATACAGTGTTTCCTATTGCATCACATCATAAGGTGCAAATGTCTATGGCCTCTCTTTTTTGTGATGTTCAGATTGATATGTGGGTTCAGAGGCCATCTACCACATCTGTCCATTGTGAATTTTCAATATCTTTCATTATGTTGGCAGGAAAATACAAGTTCTTATCTTCTTACAGAAAATCTAATCTATTTTGATTAGCAGAAAATTCAAGACCCTATAACCAGTAGGTCAATACATATAAAACATCAACCGTTCTTAAATTTCAAAATTAGATGTTCATATCCATGACAAGCTATAGCTGATTTTTCAAAAATAAAAGCCATGTTCAGAATGCAGTTTGTCACTGACATTGAAATATAGGTATGGAATACTTAATAAGTACAGTGATAAATGGGAGGTAAAGCAACATGTACAAACTTCCCACCTCTGTGGATGTTGACATAGACTTCTAGAAACCAACTACTGGTAGCAACATAGGTGGTACTGGAAGCTGACATTCCTTGTCGTGAAGAGATTCTTCTTGCCATAAAGATTTTCCTGGTCATAAAGAACCTATACTGGCAGAGAGAATGGAAAAGTAGTGATAAATGTGATGTTACAAAAGAAGAATTAACAGGATTTGGTAAATAATTAAAGAAAGGGAGAGTTGAGTTATTGCCAATACCTTGACCAACTGACTCTCAAGTAACAAAAGAATGTGAATTGGAAATTTCACAAGAACATGAAAAATGTACTGCTGCTTTAGGTCAATGGACACTCCAGCTGGTATTGCTCTAACTTTACAGATAACTGCTATGCTCAGATAACCCCGGAAATATCCCTAAGCCATCAGCATCCACCCTTTCATCTCTAGATATTTCTTAGAAAACTGATAATAAATAACAAAGAGACACACTGTTGGGGGATACTCTAAAAAGCTGAGTCATATGCTAAACAGCATTTGAAGGGAATAAAATATTAACCTATTTATCTGAAAAATACCTGAATGCTTCAGTCCTATGTAATGAATTCATTCAGTAAATACACTGGGGAGCTGCCAGCACCCCTGTACATATAAAAAATTCTGTAGAATAAGTTAAATTTGTGAGTTCTCTTATATAGTCAATGTTCTTAAAGATTATGTGCATGACAGAGCCTGGGGGCCTAGAAGTATAAGGACGAACAGAAGAAGCAGGAGACACCTGGGAGCCCAAACCTGGGCCCATGAGGTGAGGAAAACGGCAAGGGGAGAGGAGGTGAGGAAATATAGAAATAAAGATCTGAGAGAAACCACTCAATCCTGGAACTGGTCTCAAAAAATGCTTATTAGAAGAAATACATTAAAGAATGCACATCTCAGGGGTTTTGTTTAGGATTTCAGTGGAGAATCCCACAACTGGTCACTAAACCTATTTATCAGTAGACATTCCCAGAACAAAAAGAAAAAAAGAATTTGCCAACCCATTGCTATCCACGTTGGGTCAGGCAAGGGTCTCCCCATTCCCAGGCACCTTCCTGAGAAGATACCCAACTGCAGTCACTGGCATTTGACAAGGGATGGTCCACATGGGCACACAGAATCAGACGTCGATTGGGATGACTGTCGATGTGGGACTGCTGGTGCCTGGAAAGAGCCGTTCCCCGCAAATCAGACCCTCTCAGTGACCTGCCTGCTGTTGAGGGGCCATTTAGTCTGTTCAGGAGGGTTCTGGTGGTCTGGTGTAAAAGGAATCCACATTCTCTGTGAACAGGGAATGCTTTAAAGGGATGAGAAAAATTCAGTCATTTCTCTCCATTTAAGAGGAAATTGATGGAGATCCCTGGGCCCAAAGTTACATAGCAAAAGATCCTGGTTCTTGTAAGAAAGCAGGATTTGTATGTCAGAAGAAGGCATTGGCAATACAGGGAACAGGAAGGAAGAAAAGCGAGAGCAGCGGGCTAGCAGGTTGGGATCCCAGCACCTTCCCCTGGCAGTACTTGAGCCTCACTTGAGACAAATTCTTAAGATAATCATAAAAAACCATAGCAACCTTGTTGATGTTGGGATTTGCACTGAGATTCCAAACCTAGAGGTAGGGCAGGAGAAACAGGTTTGGATTTTTTTCACAGAGCAGGAAAAGAATGTGAGGGCTTCTCAATGAATTTGAAGAGCCAACTGCTGACCACTCATTGGCTTTGCTTATAAACCTATTCTGCCCCCAAGTATCTACAACAAGAAATGAATACAAAACACATCACCATCGTTGGCATCATTCATTTCCAGGAAACTTTGAGAGGCAAACTTTTTTTAAATGGTTTATTCAATTGTTTTATTTTATCATCTGACAGAGGGAGAAAGATTGAGGTGAAAAGAAATAAGTTGGCATTTCCACAGCTTTCACCCATGTTAGGGGGCATCGAGGATAAAAATGCAACCCTTAAGTCAATTCTGAATCAGTGTATCAAAGCAGGGAAGTGTCATATGCTTTTGAGAGTGTGTGACAAGCAATCTCAGAGGCATGAGGTCTCCAGAATTACAATTAGAATGCTAAAATGAAAGGGATAGCTAAAGGATTCTCCTACGTTACTCCTCAAACATGGACTGATAAACAGGACCAGCAAGCACATGGAAGTAACTGGAGGACGACTCACCCGGAAAGAGAAAAGTGTGTGAGTGTGAGTGTGTGTGTGTGTGTGTGTGTGTGTGTGTGTGTGTGTGTGTATTCAAGAAGGAAGCAGGAGTGACAGACTGCAGGGAGGAGGAAAAGCTGACTCAAGGAAATATCATTGGGCTGGTCACAGACATGGGCAGCAGGGGCTCTAGAGAGCCAGGACCCCATGAAGAACTGGGAGGAACGCCTATCAGAACTGACCCCAGAGGAGCAGCATGTACTTCTGTTCTCCAAGTTTTGAGAATTGCCATAAGCAGTTACTTTGCCCACCCTGGCCAGTACACACAGGATGGCAGAAATCAGCATTCTCTGTCAATTCCAGGTTCATCACAGCCCTAGGGGACAGCTCTTCAGAGTCACATTAGGCATCAGAGGTAAGGTAAAGAGGCTGGGAGATAGAGCCCACGAGAAGTCCAAAACATCCCCAAAAGTGGGAGACCCCCAAAGTCATCATCCCACAAATTGTTTTCCTTCCTTACATCATTCTGGAAGATACCGTGTGACATGCCAAGTTGGCCCTGCATGCTTCTCTCCTCCCATCCCACTGTCCTAGCATGCTTTCTGCTGCTCGTCGTTTAGCAGAGAGGAGGTAGGGCTCAGTGTGTGGGCCTCGGCCACGCAGGCTATGGGGCACCTCCCTAGGATGCTCCAGCTTCTCTGTCTTCTGACCATAAGGATTGACCTTAAGACATCAAAGAGTGTCTTTTGGACACAGAGAGCAATACAGACTCAGTATTTTCAGAATCACTGTTCTTAGAGCTGTGATTCACACTGATATATTTTCAGTTTGTTTTCTCTAACTCCAAAGGATGTGGGTATTAAATTTCCCTTCTCCTCTTAGACATACTTAAAGGCAGGGAGTGTGAGTCCTTGCTTTCCCTCAGGTAACATAGCTGGAGCAGAGTCTTCCCAAAGCAGCACTGATGGTCCACCAACTACTTCACAGGGAAGAGTGTCACCTGCAGAGAAGGGCCACAGTCTCTTTCCTAAGAGGACAGAAGACATAGACTCTGGAACTGAAGCAGGGTGGCCCTGCCTTTATTGCCCACGTGCCTTTGGAACATGAATTACTACATTGGTTTCAGTTGCTGTGTCTATAAGACATGTTACCCTGCGGGTTGTATTGGGATCAAGAAAAATGCTCAAGTTATTTGTCCCTCAAATGTGAGAATCTCCAGTTTCTCCCTCATCTTTCACCCTTGACTAAAACATGGATGATTATGAAAATGATTGGTAGCAGCATTTTCAGAGCACTTTACATTTAATGTTATTTTTTTTTCAAATTGATTTTAGCCCTTTCTTTGGAACAGGTATCAAAAACATACCACTTTATACAAATTCCGTTCTCCTACATCATTAACATGATCTGGAGCAGTCAGATCACAATTCAGAGCATTTAGGATTCCTTCTCCTTCCTACTCCTTTGCCAATAGCAAAGTCGGGAGACCCTAGGAGATGCGCCAACCTTCACTTGCTTTTCCTTCCAAGAGAAGTGACAAAATAAGTTGCTATCTTATTTTATTTCCTATACACAAGGCCTCTCAGGCCCTGAAAACTGGGCTGCTGGCATTTTAATTAATGTTAATACCTGGGCAGATACCCTCCCCCACAAACACACCCCTCCCCAGTAGAAACCCCTAGAAAAGTCATGTATGAATGTGTATACCTCCTGGAAAAGCTACCCCTCAAGATGGTTAACCAGGCCTGTTCCCATCCCACGATCCCCAGGCAATTTGGAAATTTTCATTTCAAATAGAAATCAGTTGCAACGGGGGTGGTGGGGGCGCGAGAGGGTATAATACCTCTCCATTTATTAAATAAAATAAATACTTCTGGGGCCTCTGAATGAGCTTAGAGTCTCCATTTTCTCATTACCACAATCATCTTTTTTCTGAGATCAGTATCACCAGAATGTATTAAACCATCACTTTGCAACAACAAAAATATATATGGCAAATACCTTTAAATTCATGGAATCTGGGCTTTAAATCAACCTGATATTTAAATCAACATAAATATCCTTCTGTTGGGTCTAAGTATAGTCACCATTTCCCCAAATTGTGTTTCTTTTTTCTTTTCTGGTAAATTTCTACTTTTCCCCCAACCTTCATGGCTTAAGCATTTTTATCCAGTTTAAACGATGAGGATTTAAATTGCTATTTTAGTGGAAGAGGCTTGATTAAAACCTGTGTCCTCATCACATTATTGGACAGTGGTTCTTGGGTTCTGTTTACATTAGTGTCAACCTTAATTTAAATTCTGCATAACTATATTTGCTTCGCTAAATGCATCCACAAGGAACACACCGTAAATTACTTTGCATTATGAGCAGAGTCTCTTTGTCTATTGCAAAGTGTTTTGAAATTAGCACCATAAGTAACTAGCTGTAAGTGTCACTCGATCTTCTTAATGCCTCATTAATCAAACCCTATGGCAGCTGGTACGATGTCCGAGCCAGTCTCATATAAGATCAGTATCACTTGGTACTTGCTTCTGACCATAGTCTTTCAAACTCGATTCATTATTTGTGTACTTGCCCTATGCTGTAGCACTCCTCCCCTAAAAGCCTCCCTGCACGTGCAGCTTTGTACTGCGTACGAGTTGTATGTGTATTCTTTATAGAAATTGGCAGTAAAAAAAAATTTCCTTTCTCTTGGAAATCCATAAACTCAAAAGGAAGAAAGTCATTTTTCTGAGTTATCCACGATGACAACATGATTTGCAGATCACTCTTAAAGTGTCATGCTGGAAAAATTTCCCCGGACAAGTTTTGTTTGCTCATTTGTTTGTTTGTTTGTTTGTTTTATGTCAAGAGTTGGGGGGAAGAGAAAAAAGAAATACATCTACCCAGACAGACAACAATTTCCTCACCTTGGCCTCAGTTTTCATAAAGATAGAATACATTTATCTTAAGTGCCTAATCAGGAAAAAAAGTGTGTTTGTCCTTCATTATGTGTTAATATTGCTGTACTAAAAACAAAATTTTTAAAGTTGTGCTTGCAAAGGAAATACAGAACAGAATAACTTGTATCTGATAGTTTTATTACAAGCCTTAAAGAAAAAGAGGTTATCATCCATCCATATATGTTTAGACAAAATCATAGCAAAAATTATATATTTTATAGGATCTTTTTTTTTATGACACCATCAAACACTTGCAAATGTCTAAATAGAACCCTTCCCCTATATTCCATCCCATCTCCCTGCATCACATACAAGCCAGAACTAACTGTCTCTCTCTCTTTCTTTCTCTTTCACACACACACACACACACACACACACACACACACACACACACACAGGGCATGCACACAACACCAGGCACACGCACTCTTTTTAACTAAATTTAATACTCGCTGCCATTAAAACGACTTAGCAGATCTACTAGACAATAGCCTCACAGACATTTTACAGGATGTCTTGAGCCTGGCGTGGGCATGTCGGGTGTTTCCTGACAGAGGAGCCCCTGTTCCCACTGTGGGGGCAGGCGCGTGGCTATTCACCACGCAGAGCAGAGCGGAGACCGACAGGTGCTCTCATCTCCCAGGCAGTGGCAGGTGAGATCGGCTCTTCCCAGAGCAGTGCCTTAATGAGAGGCCTTTGGCTTCGTGGCCTTTCCTTGTGACCACCCAGCAGGAAAATTATACAGAAGTTTTTTCTGTGAGTTTTGTCAGTGTGAAAACAAACAAACAAAAAACAAACAAACAACAACAAAAACAGCATTGAAACGTATTTCCTGCACGTGGGCTTCTGGCCTCTCAATTTTTAATTCAATCATAGTACTAAACCGTTATTTTTCTTTGGTGTTAAATTTTTTACTTTTTCACCTTATAAAACAATTCAGGCTAAACAAATCTTATTACAACAGAATTAAGCATTGTAGCCTGGCTCTCAAAATCCACATGGTGGCAAAACACACTAAGTGGGAACACCCGACGGTGAGAACCTGTGCTGGATTTTGATTTTAAAATCAAATATAAACCACACTTAGTGCTTATTTTTGTGTTATTATCACATCTACTTTCTCTTATGGCATTTTAAATAGGTCCTGACTTTACAAAACAAATGTGAAAGAACATCTCGATTATATTTTAGGTGACATTTACTCTAATGAAAAGAGTAAATTATGACAATTATGAAAGTACATTTTGTGTCCTATCTCCAGTTCATTCTTTTTTACTCATTCCAGCAACTTCTATTTATTAGGATTCTGAACAAAATGTGTGGAAAAGAGGATTCCAAAATGATTTTCAGAAGTGACTGAATAGTTTTTAAATTGCTGATTCAAAAATTTTCCTCCTTTCAGCTTCCAGAGAAGCCTGATTATTTAAACCCCAAATTCTGCCTCAACCCCTTCTCCTTTCCCTGCACAACACACATACCTCCTTCTCTGCCTTTCACGAAAAGGCAACATTTTGGCTTGGCGACTATTACAAATCACTGAACCTTTCCATTTAAATGCTCCACAAAGATTGTGTCTAATCACAGCCTGAATTTAAGAAAGAAAAAAACAATCATGAATCAGACACAGGCAATGTCACAGTACTATTTCCCCCCTCCTCCCTCCATTCTTCCATTCTCTCTCTCACCATCGCCTTGTAAAATAAAGGAGAGCCAAGCGTAACCCGTTACAGTAAAGGCACCCTGAGATTTAGGGGAATAAGTGCAGCCTTATTTAGCTGCAATGCTGCAGCTGTGCTCTTATCTGGCCAAAGGAGACAAGGACAACAAAAGACCCCAAAGAAGGGACGGTGCATGCATGGGAAAACCACTGCCCCAGCATTGTGGTGCCCTTCTGCTGAGCAAATAGTTCAAACTGTTCATTCCCATCTTCTATTCTCTCCCTGGTACATTGTTTGTGCCCTTGCATTTCATTCTGCAAGGAAGGTTGCTCTCTGGGCCTATAAGCAAACAGTCCAGAAAAGAGCTAGCCAGCCTCTTCTCTTCCCCGGAGAACTAGCATTTTTATTTCGGCTCCAAGCTGTCAAAGACCTGGAGAGTTGATGTCAGTGTCCTGAATTAATTGCTTTAAGCTGAAGCAAGCTCCACGGGCTACCAAATGTCCAGAAGATGTTTATTAATAATGCTTGCTCCAGGATTCTGGCTTCAAGCTGTCTCTTGGTCGTGGCCTTTATCCAGCTGCCACCATCTCATCCCTGGCTTCTTGGTGCCCAGGGGGTACCTCTTTCAGTCATTGTGACAAAATTTAGAGTTGTCTACGGTGACAAAATTTAGAGTTGTCTACAGTGAAAAAAAATATCACCTGTGTAACAGGACATGTATGATGAACATCTTTGTTCTGGCCCAGAAAGGCCCCGGAGTTATAGAAACCATGTGTATGACCCCTAAGTGGTGTGGGGGACAGAAAGCTGCAAAGACACTCCCTATGAAAGCTCATTTAACCAATGCAATTAGCAAAAAGAGCAGAAGATATCGCCTCCCTCTATTACCCTCCCCACCTACTCCCCCAAAAGAAAATTCAGGGAGGTTGAGAACATGATGCATTTTGAAGTTTTACTGGTACCAAAAAAAAAAAAAAAAAAAAAAAAAGGAAAGCAAAAAAAGAAAGAAAGAAAAGGCACCTCTTTAATAGAATGAAATAATAAACCAATTTATATACCGATATAAGACTAGGATCGTGAGTGCCATTGTGTAATTTTCCACTTGACTTTTCATTATCTACCTGAACAAAATCAATCTATATGTATGGGATCAACATACAATTCTGGAGATAAAAGCTGAAAATAAATGTGCTTTGCATATCCCAGAGATAAAAGACACAGTCCTTCGTGCTGCCTTTTCTTCTGCAGATGCATCTATAAAATAAATGGTGTGTCAAGGAAAAAAAAAACGAGACACAGTGGTATATCTTGAGTGTTGACTTCTTTGCTGGAAATACCGATCCCACAAATGAGCAGTGGTTAATAAGTACCCTGCAGACGATATCAGGTCTTTTGCCCTGGTTTACCCAGAGTGCAGTCTGGGTTAATGTTTCTGCCAACCAAACCTTCCCATCTACCAAAAAAAATACTTTCCTTATTAACATGGATTTAAGGCTGAGGATTTCAAGGGCCTTCTGAAGCCTCTCCACAGAGATAAAGGACACTGAAAAATCACATTATGTTCGAACGCCCCCCCCCCACCACCCACAGCAAATGGCCAACTTGTGAAGGACACTCAGTCTTCAAAAGGGAAAGAGAGGTGGGCTGCGTGCCATGGAGCTGACAGTTTTTATTTTAAACACATTGAGTTCCATTCCTTTTATGCCCTTCCTCACTCCAAAAATTAGAAATGGTAGTAGGAAAAGTTCAACTCTCTCTACTCTGGCCATGCCCCAGTCCTAGTGACCCCCTTCCTTTTGGAATGTAGCACTGTCAATACTGCATATATGTGCCCTGGGAGTCAGATGGCAGAGGCAGGGTGGGTGTGCTCTGGGTTGTTTGTGTGCCCTTTTGGGTTCAGGGCTCCTTGAGGAAAGTGCACCAGCTCTGCCCACCTAGGGGCCTCACAGGGCCTGTTTATCTTCTGGCCACTATTCTTCTTTCTGTGAGGCAGAGGCTCATTTCCCATACTGTATGAGGCAGCAAAGAAAGGTCCACAAGATATAAGTACTAACCAGATTTTGCCCCGAACAATCACTCTGAGTTTGTGGACTTTTTCCAGTCATTGAAAGTAATGATGTCTTAGGCCAGAAGCTCACTTAGTCCAGGGATTTATAAAAATTGTCCACTCATCATTATTTATTCATAGCAAACTTTAGTAACTAAGGTCTACTTGGGCAATCTGACTGTCATAATTTCAATTTTTACAACTAGATAAGTCAATATTTTTATATTTTAATATCTTTGTGCTAATAAATCTTAATAATTATTGGTTTGGGGATTTGGTACAAGACCGTGAATTTTTATTTTCAGGTGCCCTTTTCCCTTATCCTGAGAGCTCTGTATTCATGCACAGAACCCATCTGGACCTGGACCGTTACCTCTCTATTGAAAACTATGGAAAACTATGAAGAAAGCATCCAAGAACAGTCTGACAGCAGGGTTATGACCTTTTAGGGACATTCTTATGATTTTTAAAGTTCAACATGGGGAGGAGATGCTCATGTACTTTCAATCACATGGGACTCTTAGAAAAACAAATGTCCTCCCTTCATCTCATCTTTTTGTTCCAGTAGTTGTGAATAAGCAAATCCAGAGAAAACGTAAGAATGCAGTCAAGGAGAGTTAGGTAGTCATTAAATTTTGTTTGAAAAGTGAACTACATCCTGATGGCATGTTTTAAAAAGTTCCTATATTTTTAGTACAAAATCGATACCTTCTATGCCTAGAATGTTCAGCCTCTGTGAACTCAAAGTATATTTTATCCATGGTTTAATTACTCCATCACCCAAACACTTGTTCTGTGCCCTAGAGAATCAGTATAATAACACATGAAGTTCATCCGTCATACAGACAATCCTTTAGGAGCATTGTACCCCTGAGCTCCATGAGGAAAGACAACAAAATGAAAGACAACCAGAACAGAATGCTTCTACTTCCACAGACACATTTGCTTATACCAGGAAAAAATGTCACTATTGAGTGACATCATAACCATCTTCTTAGTCAGAAACAATGCTCCATGGATAAGCAAAATCCTGACACACAGTTGGATTGCAATCTATGATTACAAAATAAGTAGTTGTTAAACAGAAGAAACTGAGTTTTTTAAATGGTATTTTTAGTAATCTTGTCAGAGTTGAGCTATCTTTTTTCAAGGATGTCATTATCCAGGGGAAGAAAAATGGACAATCAGAAGTCCAGTAAATACATGTCAGTGCCTACATTCAGATAAATAAAATAGACAAAAAGTTATCAACTTTGCTAGCTCTGACATTTTAAAAAACATATCAGCAGTTAAAATCTTTAAAGGAGGAGACAAGAGGTATAAAGAAATTCAGGAATGAGAGTGCAAATATACACCAATTACTCTTTGTGGCTGGCCTAGACAAGACTCTCAGGCTGTTGGCATACTGCAGTGGTTGAACATCTACTAGAACCTAGGAAACTGGAATTGTATGCGAACAGTGCTGACGTGATAATACTTATCTGTCTATGTGTCATAAGCTACCTTATTTTCCCTCAATAATTACCTCATTCTTCTCTTCTAGTGTGTGCACAGTGTCTTTAAAAATAACCAAAGTGCAAAGTGCTCTTTATCTCCCCCAATATAAGAGACTCAACCACAGAGCCCCAGTATGTCCCTTCACACCAGGCTTAATGGAGAAATAAGGAACCCATTTTATTGATGAAGAATGAAAAGGTCATCCCTGCCCCCTATGGTAGAGGTATTAAGTTTACCCTTTATAAAGGCCAAATGAGAATGCTTTTCAAGTTGATGTTTTTGTTTTGTTTTGCCCTTTTTTTTTTTTTTTTTTTGGAGAGTAAGTGGAGATTGGAAGTGAATGAAACATACCCTAAATCAGAATCTCTTGCATACTCCTCTAGAATCATCTACTTGAGCTCAATGAAGATAAAATCCCTCCTCTTGGCTCCCTAAATTGTCAACAAAGAAACCCACTCAGAAGGCGAGATCTAGAAATGGGTCCAGGAGAGGGCTTTGCTGTGCCCTAAAGATGCCACAAACTTTCCACAGTATTTAAAATCTCCTTCAAGTGGTCCTACATAAAGAGAGTTGTTCTTTAAGATGAAAAGAAAAATATTTGTAACTAATCCTTTGTGACAGTTTGAAAGGTGAATGAAATTTTCATTTTGAATGTATATTGCCATTGTGAAAAAACACTGGATTATAAACTATAGAATGCTAGAGAGAGTATACACATGCTATGAGAGACATACAATTTCTTCTTTGTCTAATAGTCCACGTCAAGTTGTTAAAACATTTTTAAATGTAGAGAACTAAATGAAAAATCTCTAAAACTAAATTAACATTTGCCTCATAAAGGGTTGTCAGGAAACCTGCAAGAAGGTAGATCACCACTCATTCCATCAACTTTTCTTGATGTGAAATGCTTTCAACTATATTTCACACTTATGTCCAATAAGAATTTAACAATAAGAACTATGTATCCGTATCCTTTTCTTTTTATGCCATATTACTGTACACAAAGATCGCATAATAGCAAGGAAGAAACAAGTTTCTTTTAAAGAAACATAAAAACATTTGTTCTATCACACAACTTGGGTAATAATGGTTTTATGGCAATCTCCTTTAAAATAGCGTTTAATTCACTTCCACGTATGGAGCATCAGGAATTCTGTTTGCATGTCTACAGGTTGCAACAATAGCAATTGTGTCAAGTATGTTGCTATAATGTAGGATTCATTAAAATCAAGTTAGGTGTTCAAATGTACTTTATATTCTTTTCCAGAAATTTTACAAGATAGAGATGTGAATTCACAGAGAGGATAGTTCTCAATGAAGCCAGGGTATGTTTACTGAAAGTGTCATTTTAAAAGGAACTACGGAAATGACAATTCTTTGTCACAAACATCACTTAAAAGTTCAAAAGAAATATCTGCAGCCCAGCACGAGAAAGTGTTTTACTTCTGAATTCAATCAAACTTTTAAAGTGGTTAATATTGTCTGTGGACTTAGATAAATAAGGAAAAGCATCGGAGCATCTTTGTATGCTGACCTGTGAATTATGAAACCAAAGAACGTTGCTAGAAGCCTATTTTTCTCTCTTTTTGCTTTCCTACAGGAGCTAGGGAAAGAATGAAAGGACAGTAGGAAATACACTGGCAGCTTTTTTATTTTGAGGAAAAATAAGTATGCATTTTTCAGTAATTTGAAGAGTGAGAATTCTGGTATTGAAGAATTTCAATGCCAGCTTTCCTGAAAACTCAAGACTGATTCAAATAGTAAATACTGAGGTGCAATTTCTTTACAGTATGAGTTTCTTTTTTCTATTAAGAAAGTAATTAAATTAAGAAAAGCGAAAAGAGAGAGAGAAGGGGAGCAGATTATTAGATATTTTGTTTGACATCCCACAGTTATTTCACGTTAATGAAAGGATATCCGTGTCAAATTTTTAAATGTTTCTGTCCTAGATTAAATGCCATGTCATGTCCAAAAACAGGCCTGAGTTAATGTGATTTTATAGACCGATTTTAGGTTAGGTAAGAGAACTTTGTGTAAATATACATCGTGGCTAGGGGTGGAATTAAATAATATGCTTGATTCTAGTGTCCATTTTGAGTTCATTTGTTTATATCTTCCCCCTATTTTGCGTAAGTTCTGGAGCTCCTGTATGTAGCATACAGATGGTTGGTTACATTCTCATACTGAGCACCCAAAGAAGGTCACATGCTTTACATCAATGGCAATTAGTTGCCTTTTTTAAATGGAAAATGTCATTAAGTTCTTGAATAATTCAAGAGTAGAGGTCACAATACAGTGTCCCTTTTGGGGGTCTTTATGGTGCAAATGGAAAAACAAGGCGATCCTATCAGTAAGAGTAGATCTAAGGTTTACAATGTAGCTCTATTTAGTGTGACAGGAAAATTAAATTACACGAGGCACTCATTCATTGTCACCCATTAACAGGCTTGGGAAAATTGTGGATCCCCGGGGACAAATCACTGACAATGTGCGAGGCAAATAAAAATATTTCATTTTAATTGTCTGCTGTTTCCTATGCTTAGTTTTGAAAATAACAAACAAACATGTCTCCCACAGCTCTCCCTGGAAATAGTGTCCCGAATCTCCAAACCGCTACCACCACTTATGAGCAGGCTAAAATCTCTAGGGAACATAGTTCTGTTTTCTCAGCCACCGTTGAGCTGATCTTGATCCAGGGGTTCCTGAAAAGGAAATACAGGGGCAGGTTTCAAATAGAAAACGGCTTCCGTCACTCCCTACCGCATTTTTATCGAGGTTGGGTGGGCCGGAGTTACTGCGTTTCTGGAACAGGGGCTGCTCTTCAAATAGAGAGGACCGAAGAGAAGGCCAGGAGGGAGGACGCAGTGGCGCGGAGACCACCAATTATCTTTCTTCCCCAGGGAAAAAAAACCAGGCCGCCCTTAAGCAACCCAGGCCTGACACTAGGATCTTAGGCTGGGGTAGGGTAGATGGGTGTTAGAACTGGAGGAAGCACAGGCGGCGGGCCTAAACCAAAATCTCCAGAGGTCATCGAATGAGATGAAAGTTGTTCCAAAGCCGCGCCGGCACATGCTACCCCTTGATGGAGTCTCCAGCGCTCCCCGCAGTCCCAGTTAAGACTGGTGGGCGTGGCTGCCTGAGTCCAGCTCCCACCCAAGCTGGGTCCCGCTTCCACCCTTGACCGCAGACTGGGCCTATGCAGAGCGCCACCGGACGCGTCTACCTGCTTGTCCTGCCGCTGCTCTGCAGGGCCGCGCTGACCATCTCCCAATGGCATGTGCAGGAAAACAGGCGTGCCTGTTTTCTCTGAGGCAGGAGGGAGACTGGGGAGAGGGAAGGGGAATAGTTTTGAGCGCCCAGGCGACAGGGTGGGATTGGCCCCATCAAATCTGTTCCTTGCGCTGTAGAATTTTAGAAGATGGCCCCTGATCTGCCTATTGCGCTTTTTTTTAAAAATAACTTCCTTTTTCTTTTTTCATATATATATTCATATATATATGTGTATATATATATATATATGTATATATATATATATATATATACACATATATATACATATATATATATATATATAACTTCCTTTTTTTCGGCCTCCTCCACCAAGACCCTAGAAAGTGCTGTGTTAGCGAAGTGAGCATTGAGGGGTGCGAAGCAAAGCCCTCTACGGGCATCCCGCCACGGGGATCCCGCCACGTTTTCGTGCTTTGAGCATCTCTGACATGGGGAAGCCGGATGGACGCGCGAAGAGGCTCGCCTGCTGGGCGGGCAACACCGCGGATCCAGCGGCCGAGTGGCCCGGGATGCACGGACCCGGGTTCGCGGGCGAGGACGGTTGGGAACTGGAGCACCGCCGCCCGCCCAGAGTGTGCCACTTGGGTGGCTTTGGAGAGGCTGCGGCAGCCTCCCCCGCCCCACCCCCTCGCAGCTAGCAACTTGGGGCTCATTACAGAGTGAGGAAAGTGGGTGTCGCTCAGTTTCGGGACCAGGCCCGACTTTTAATAACACTTAGGTAAAGGGAGACGTTTACTTTTAGGAAAAAGTTATATTCCAACGTGATTGATGCCTAAAACGAATGATTGATTGATGCCCGAGCTTCCATTTCTAGTAGAATTAAGAATACATTTCTTACTTAGGGGTGGGGGAACGCAGGGAGGCAATTTAGAGGTTTTTCATTTTCTAAATGCTTCAGTTTAAGCAAACACTGGGAAGCTCGAGGCTGCTGTAATTCCAAAGACAATTTTCCCGGGTTTTAATTTGATTTGCATTTTTTAAACTTTGATAATATTCAATTTCATGGCTGAATACACATGTAAACACTGTTAGGTCGTGTTTTTCACCCCTCACACCAAACAGAAGTTCGCTTGTCTCAGAGTGCCATGGGAGGCTTCATCCTGCGTCCCAGCTATAGCTGCAGCTTTCTCCTGAATTATTTTTCAGAACTTAGCATGGTTTTGCCTGGGCTCCAGAGGTGGCGAACTAATTAGAAAATATCTAAACTACTCCCCCGGTGTGGGGAGACCTGCACAAATACTGCACAAAGGAAAGAGGTAAAGAAAACAAATTCATGTTATACGTAGAATCTGTACTATTTTTCCCAGAAGTATTTTTTAAATATTTCATTAAATGTTTTGAACAATCTAAAAATGATCGACATATTTGCTTCCCCTAAAAATGTTTTTCTGGTACATATTATAGCTAGAAAAATGAACATTGAGAAATAAAAAGAAATAGTCTTTGTAAGGAGAGGTTTAATTAGCATCATTAAGCTATTTTATCAAACATAAAATTTAGAGGAAAATAAGAAGTGAAATTGGATAATTCGCTTTAGCCATATCAAAACTGATATTTAACAAGATAGCATTGTCAGTAACAACTGAGCTAGGATGCTGTGAACAGCTGTATAACTCACTTGGACAGCCATCTGTCATTCTTTCGATTCCTCAGGACATGCCACGGACCATACATAGTACAAAGAAATATGTAAGCCTCATCAAATACGTAGATAAATGGTTCATAATAAATATATTAAGCCCCCAAATGCATGTTATACTTCAGAAAATTACGCTAGAAAAGATAAGGAGCAAAGAAATGACGCTATTGGTTTGTCCAGGAGTAACTAATATAATAAAATAGCAATCTAATTTCAGGAACTATCCAAATATGTATTTGCTTAATGTTCATTACTATGAAACATGATACTGTAGAAGCTATATCTATTTTAAATCCTAAGAATTTACACATCACAGTTTTTTTTATATTTTAGGATTTTTTTTTCTATTGGATAGCTCATGGACAAGACAGTGATTTTTAAAAATTAAAAGATATTAGAGTTTTGGCATCTTGGAAAGAACAGATCTAGAAATTAGCTTTGTAAGACTTTTTAAAAGCTTTTTTGCTTGAGGCTGGCTGATATTAGAGAACTATATTTTAAGTTGAGGTGATCTAATTTGAAAAATATTTTTACTATCATGTGAAAAGCATTTAAGCAAACAAGAAAAGAATTCCATTTGAAATAGTACCAACTTTTAAAAAAGAAGTTTCTTAATTTTCCGAAAACACTTGTTACAGACTAATTGTGTCAAATTCCTTCAGGAAAACTGTTATCATTCTTTTAAAAAAAAAAAATAATAACTGAATTTTAAATTATCATTGCTTAGGAATTGTACTAACGTTTTATATTGTTGTGGATGACTGACAATTATGTCTATTTATTTTACACAAATAAATAACAAAGTGTGCATGTTCCAGACGATCCCTTCAGAACATACCTATTCCTAGAGATAGAGCTAATTGGAGGGGCCCAATTAAAACAAATGGTCTATTAAGAGCTTTGCAAATTGTGCACTATAGGGAACAGCTTTCTCTTTTTCTATTCGTAATTGATGAATAAATGGGGATCTTGCTAGGAACCTTGAAAGTTTGACCATCAGAGTGAGTTTACCAATTAA
Source organism: Pteropus medius (assembly GCF_902729225.1). NCBI lineage: Eukaryota > Metazoa > Chordata > Mammalia > Chiroptera > Pteropodidae > Pteropus > Pteropus medius. Next base: position 574,487 of record NW_024345601.1, on the reverse strand, counting down.
ATTCGCTTTTTATCTACAAAGAGATCTGTATCCAGGACCAAGCGTCTAGGTGCAGAAGCTGCGCTCCTGCATTGCAGACCGCGAACCCGCCCCAACCCCCAACTTTGTTCATCTGGGTCTGAACTGCAACGAACTTATCTAACACCCACCAGGAACTCTGCGACGGCTGGGGTTGGGGAAGGGAGGCAAGGGAGGGACGGCCCAGAGAAATCCTTGGCAAGAATTTTAGCCAGGTGGGGACTTTCAGAAGTGGCCGTGTATGGGGCCCCAAAGGGACAACCCTTTCTCAGGAGCTTTCCCCACGGATTTAGGAACTTGGGAGGCTATGACCTTTGGGGGAGACTTGAGTTTTCAGAAGATGTAGAACCCCTCAAAAGACTCAGCTGCTGGAGGTCGGGGTTAGCTTAGAGTGTTATAAAAGGACCATGGTCTGGTTGTTTCTTCTGATTACTAGGAGCCTGACGAAGAGAAAGGGCGTGTGTGTATATAAGGTGGTGGCAAGGCGCGCATGCGGGTGGGGGGGTTGTCTGGGGGGGGAGAGAGAGAGAATGGGGGGGCAAGAGAGAGAGAGAGAGAGAGAGAGAGAGAGAGAGAGAGAGACTGAGACCAACCAATGAATGCAAGAAAGAAATCCCGTAGTTACTTCTAGTTGTTTACTGAGCGAAGGCAAAATCTAAACAGCGCTTTCCACAATCAATGAAAAGATCACCTTGGGTTCCAGAGTTGAGCTCCCTAAATGAGTCTGGCATTCTGATAACTGCAGGTTAGCACCTGAGATCAACTCCTTCCCACTGCCTGAAGCTGGCAAGATAGAGAGGCATCTTATTCGTGAGCTCTGGGAAGGGAGAGGCGAGAGGGGGATTTAATTGTCTGTCTGGGTGAATCAAAATGTCCTTTTAAAGCAAAGAAATCAAGAGAGATTGGCCTTTAATTGGCAAACTCCGCTGGTGGGAGGGGAGTGGTAATTAAAATAGAGAGTGGACAAAATACAAATTGGATACCCATCTCCTGCCTCTTTCCCCCTAAACAGTACTAAGATTGCATTCTCCTCTTCTTTTGCAGTGTTTAGAAGGCTCCGCGCTTAACCTGAGTTCGGGTAACTTAGTCATTCTCAATGCCTTTTCCCTGCCTTAGTCTAATGCCTCAATTATCCAGTTTGGAGTGGGCAGTTTGATTTAACTTATAACTCCATTCACTTTCAAGAGCTGGCAATCCCCATGCCCTGGACATCGCTGTCTGTGGAGCTGGCCTTAGAATCCAGTTGTCCCCTGAAATCCCAGAATGGAAGATGCTAAGTCTGAAGAAGATGCCACGCCACTAAAAAAGAAGTCCAGGGAATTTAGTCTCCGATATGTTGAAAAGAAAAGGAGCCCTCCACGTCTAGCCTGCATCCCTGTTGTTAGGAGGGCTAGTGCTAGGTAGCATCACGACCCCAGGGCCTGGCACAAGCAGGTGTCAGCTATCCTTGGCTTGCACACTCACGTGCCCATGCACAGCATAGCGGGAGCATTCTTCTGGGGTGGTACTATTCTCCCAGACTGCAGATCTACTGAGTGCTGGGACACACCTTCCCTCTGTGATGGAAGCAGACCAGCGTGCCTAGGCCAGCCTCCTATTCAGGAGCAAACCTCCAAGGCAGGTGTTTATACAAATCTGCATTTATATAATGTGAGAGGGAGGTATGCTGTGGGGGCTAGGGTCTTACTGTTCTTGAAGCTGGGGCTGGAGTGAGGACATGCTAAAGCGTTCCAGCTGTGCTGTCACCTGTGCTATCAGGCCACCAGGTGCGGGTCAGGGGGAGGTCAGAGGCAAGAGTCTCTCAAGACATTCCTGGACCTGCTTCAGAGTCCCCAGTTAGAAATAAGGCTGACAGGCCGCTTCTCAAGAAATAATTTGGCTATGTGTATTGTTTTAAGCCCACAGGTCAGGCCATTGTTTCTGCCCCTGACATTTTTCTCTTCTCTGGCATTTTCTCTTTCTAATCACAATGCAAAAATCTGTCTCCTTCCAGCACTTGCCAGTTGGTCCTGGGAGCCTCAATGGGGAAGAGTGGCCCAGGCCTGACTGAACCTCCGGCTGGCTTTGAGGGCCCATGGTCACATGGGAATCTGACTGTGTTGCTGCAAAATAGAAAATAAGAATCCAGCCTGATTCCAGACGTAATCCACCCTATTCCCTTTTAGGAGTATCCTTCGAAGGAGTATCCAGGCCTCGCTCTTCTTGATATTGTCCTGGTTCTTTCCAGCCTTCTTCTAACATTCCAGGCTTCACTCCCTACCAGCAGCAGCTCACATAGAAACCTGGGGGCTCTGGTGAAGGCAGGGTCTGAATCAGAGAGGTCTGTGCTTGGGATCATATGAAACCAAGAGAAGTTAAAATAACATAGACTTGAAAGACTTGAATTCAGTGCTGAGCTCTGAATTTGAAGCAGGTTCTCTAATTTCTCTCTGCCCCAAGCCCATCAGCCATAAATTCTGACATCTACCTGTGGGGTGTGGAGAAGCTTAAATGAAGTCATATTCATGAGACACCCTGCATGGTGCACAGGAGCCCCCACTCTATTTCGGTTGGTTTGAATATAGTTATGACAAAAAGAGAGAGAGGAAAAGAGAGTAGAAACACTAAGATGGCGGAATGAAGGGCAGAAGTTTTGCCAAGAAAATAGACTTATTTTTCTGGGTAGAGGGTGAATTTCCTCAAGTAGGTCATCAAAATTAGAACTTCTTTCTGTGTGTGAAAGACTCAGTATAATGTAGCTCAGAATTTCAGACTAAATAGAAAATATATAGTGGAATTGGTTTCTTTTATTTTGAATTTCTTAGGTTGAGTTTTAGAACATACGGAACCAGAAAGCTTAAGCACAGGGCCGTATATTTTATATTAGAGTGTATACACAATGACTTCCTGATTTCTTTGCTAAAGATGCCTCTCGCCTCCATACAGAACTCCCCTATGACCCAGGTCCTGCCTTCGCTGACACTTCACCCTGTTCCTTCACAGAAAATGTCATATAACAATTATCTACCCTTCCCAGTTCTCCAGCCACCCACTTCATGACTTAGCTTCCCATAGCCCTCTGCCCCAAACACTTCCCAAGATGACATTTTGTACTTTCAAGAAATGCACTTTTAACATTCATGACTTCAAATTAGAATTATATGCTTTTCATTACTTGAGCAAAAACTTTCCAGCAAAATTATGTCTGTGTTGAAAAAAGAGAAGGAATAATGGATTGAGATCATATTTCTAATGAAATGGCAAGTTGAAATTGACACATATACAATCCTATTTTGATTTGCTGAGGTCATTACCAACCCTGGTCCAAAAACATTCCTGCTTATTCTTGAAACCTGTGTTTTATTCTTTTCAAACAAATGAAACAAAGGAAAAGCTAATTCGGCTATGAAAAAGTCTAGTCTTTAACCATTTTAGCAAGTAGAAGTGAAACTGCTTAAGCAAGTAGAACTAAAACACGACAAACAATTCTCATTCCAAAGTTTTAATGTGTATAATATGCCAGTATATTTTCATTACATGTATATGTTCCTTCTCAGTTAATTTGACATATTTAAGTTTTTAAAAAATATATGGCATTGCTGACATATAT
>NW_024345601.1:423092-570679 GCF_902729225.1 Pteropus medius | reverse complement strand
TGTGTGTGTGTGTGTGTGTTTGAGAGAGAAAGAGAGAGAGAGAGAGAGAGAATGAGAATAGTGTAATGTGTATGTCAGTGCCTTCTAATGAAACCTGGAAGGGAGGGGGAGCATGAATGACAGTGACATTTGACCGGTCTATGTCTTGGCAATAAGCTCAGAGTTCTGAGGAACAGCCATTAATGTGAAAAATAAGCATAATGTTGTAAAGACGTACTTATAAAACAATCTTGTCCTCTCTACCTGTGCTTGAGAGGGATTTTGGTAGCAGCTGCTTCCACAAAGAATATATAAAGAATCTGGAATAAGCCCCGAGGGTGCAGGGGCTGAGGGGGAGGGGAGAATAGGAATCACCTCCAGTCTGGCAATAGGGACTACGGAGGAATGACAGCTTGTAAAATAAGCCTCCATCAGTCTCCCAGGAGACAGCCGGCCTCAACTTGGGTGTTCCCTGCTTGTTAGCCTCAATCATAATTGGTCTCTCCTCCCATCCCACGTTGTTGGTTTTCTGTGTGTGGCTTTTGGTGTGAGCGTGTTAGGTCATCAACAAATACAATGGTGGGAGGGGGTGAGGGGGGACACACATGATTGTTTTAAAGAATAAAGGAGAAAAAGGATAAGAGAGTGGGCAGGAAGGCTGTGAACAGAATAAGGGAGATGCCCCAGGATTTAGGCTTCCGAGGCAACCCCTGAAGCGCTCAGGGGTAGGGCACTCCCTAGGACCTTTGTCAAAAGAAGAAGACCTCCAGGAGCTGAGATCCTGCTGGGTGCCACTGGGGACATATATCAATTCCATGCAATTTTTGTTTGCTCATCTCTGGAGGTGATGTCCATATCCGATGCATCTCATCAAAAAGGATTTAAAAAAAAAAAATCCCAATCATTGTGTCGTGCCCTAGAAAGGATGAGTCTGAAGCCAAAGGCCTAAAGAGCAGCGGAAACTGGAGAGGCCGGCCAGGCACACAGGCAGGTACCAGTCAGCCTCTCTCCATTAATTTTAAAAACAGTTTATCTCACTGCCTCAAGATCTTTTTATCCATCCCCTACATCTTGTCTCCTTCTCTCAGAGGAAAGCCAGTCCTGGGGGTAGAGGCTGTAAGAAACTTGTGATTTGAAGTCTGCTGTGAAACTGGAAGGGGAGGTGTCTTTAAAGTCAAGTAGCGCTGTAGATTCTGCACATTATTTTCGCTCAAAAAGAGACATATAAGTTTCTGACGGCCTCAGATATTTATTTACTACAAAAAGAACATTTGGTGGGGGAAGGAAGCAGCAGAAGTGCAATTAAAACGAGTTGCAAACTTTTGGTAAGTCTTTTCTTGTGTTTTGTTTTTTTAATTTCAATCCTTGGCTGCCCTGGGTTACTGTGATGCTGGGGCAGGACTGATGCCCAGGGTGTCCCTGATCCAGCAAAGGCATTTAGGGTCCGAAATTGTGCTCTTCTTCTACAGCAGATTAGGGCTGGTGGCTCTAAGGTGTGTATAAGGAGGGGATGGGGGTGGGAGGTGAGTGTCTCATCTGTGCAGCAGGACTTGGTGGCAATAGCTGGCACCGACTGTTCTGCAATGCCAAGTCCATGGTGGATAGGGACTCAGAGAACGTTTCCTTTTCTATGGCCTCTTGAAAGCTGAAGGTTCACTATCAGAAAATGCCCCGCCGCTCTCCCTGGACAGTTCTGGTCTACACATTCCAGAAGATATTGTCTCGGCGACCCACCTCCCAGTCCCAAGCCAGGAAGACCTCCAGTCCCCTCCCCCACCCCTGCTTAGACCGATGCGCTGCCGCTGATCAAACCAGCTACCCCGAGGTACCTCCAGGTACCTCACGAGCAAACACCTCCCCGACTGCTGGATTAAGCCATACCTCTACTTCTCCCCTCCCCATCCCCGCATTAAAAGGCTTCCAAAGCACTGAGGAACGGTTTCTCTTTATAAAGCCAAAAGAAGGAGGGCGATAAAGATCAGGCATTTAAATTGACCATCTGGAAGATTATATCTCTTCAGCGAGGGGCTTTCTTTCAAAGCACTGAATTAAGGGCCACAGCTACTTTGCACCGGCTCTCAAAGGCCGGACACCTTTTCATTCGGCCTTGGAGTGGGCTGGGCTAGGTGACCTGGCGCCATCAAAGGCCCGAGGGAAGTTCGTGGGGGCGACACACGTCTAATGACAAGTAATTGACCTATTCGAGGCCGCGCATTACCAGCAGAACCGGGAAGCATTAATTATTTAAAAACGATTAGCCTGGCCGTGTGTCCTGCAGGCGTTTCATCTTGTTCAGGAAAGATAACCAGCTACGCGAGCTGGGGACCGGGCTTAGAGGGCGACGGGAGCGCTCCCTAGCCGGCCTCTGGGGCAATGGACAAAGGCGCAAAGACTTGGGCACCAGGGAAGGAGTGGAGGGGGCCCAGGGTCTCCACAGGGGGGTGGTGGAGGCGCCCACATAATTGACCTTGCCAATTATCGGATATGATTCTGCCCATTTGAGTTCCGGATCTTGGGACTCTGGCGCAGATAGGAAGAGCTTTCCAGTTGGAGTGGCGGGCAATTTCGATGGGCTGGGTACCTAGCGCGTCTCACTGCCTGGCGAAATAACAAGTAACAGAGCCGGCATAGACTTCTCATGAGGCCCAATACCCAACAGTTCAAAGGAAAACCCCAGGGGGGATGCAGATTTCAGGGGAGTGCCTGGTAGACCCCCGGGGAAAGACACTTTTCTGAAACCCGAGGGTCTCTCATAGTTTCAACTGGCAGCATCGGAACTAGTTTTCTGAGCCTGCTCCTTCCCCCAAAAATGAGGTCGGTTCTGCTCTAGCCTCCAAACTCACGCCCTCAGGCACCGCGGAGCGCCCCTGCAGGGCCGCGAGCGGGCAGAGTGGAGTGATAAATGGCCCTGATGCTGGTTTCTGCCTTTTCTCTCCCAGACCCGACTCTTAACCCCGATGCTCCCAAACGTGCCTGCAGCCAAGTGCACCTGTGCTTAAAGGCCACCAAACGCTTATTGTCGCCAGAACAAAAAGTTCACTCTCTTCTCGGAGAGGCACTGCCTCTCCGCTGATCTCGTGGGCCGCCTACCCCAGCTGCCGCCCGGGTCCAAGGGCTGCGGGGGAAATGCCTAGGCTGGACTCGAACCCGTGCGCACTGGGTAGGGCGTCGCCGCTCTCGGGCCTCTGCCTCTGCAACCAACTGCTACCCGCATGCCAGTTCCCGCTGACCTCCATCCCTGATTCTGAGACCAAAGGCGTCCCCCCATCCCACCTCCACACTGTCCTTGGGAAACGGACGGCCCTCGGATCGAATCCCCCAGCCCGGAGGGGCTGCAGGGGCCGCCAGTGGCTTTCTGAAGCTTCGGAGCCCCACCAAGTTGTGCTCAGAGCCCAGATTTATTGCGAGTTTGTAACTCTTCGACCCCTCATCCCCTCACACCGTACATTCTTAGAAATACCCCGCAAAAAAGGATACCTTCCAAACCCCCAAGTCTTCACTGATTTAGCTTCTCGCTCCCTCCTTCGCCACTCTAACCCCCGCCCCCCGGCCTCGGAGCCCTTGGAAGGGAAGGCGCGCGGACACGGGTGGGCCGCAGACGCCGCGGAGGGGCCCCGGGCGCGGCCCCTGAACGGGCGCGCTCCCTACCTGCGGTGTTCCGCTGGCAGGCGGCGAAGCGTCCAGCGCGCGGAGGGAGGCGGCCGACTGCTCCCAGCCCAGGCATCCATCCCCGCATTTATTTGAGCTCAAACCCAGCGACTGTTGACTTTAGCACACAAAGCAAAGATTTCACTGCCCGCTAGTTTAAAAATGAATATTTTACCTAGATATCGATCAGCGTTATAAAATTCAGTTAAGTACAATGGGATCCTGGAAAAAAAAAGAATTATAAAGGAGGGGGGAGGCAATATAATATCTGTGCAAATTTGCTGAAGTGTGACGTGGCATGGAAAGTTTACCCTCCTGGAATTCGGATCTAGAATTTTTTTTTTTCGGTTGTTTACTGACTTTGTTTATTCACAGATCACGGTTGCTTAAACTGGCGCGCGGACGGCGTGGGGAAAAGGAAGAAAAAAAAAATGAGAGAGAGGAAAAAAAAGAAACGCTGCACCCACAATACTTGAATGATAGGGTTGTGGGAAAGCGTATGGATCTGTTACAAGCTGGAGCCCGGCTGTGGGAGGGCCGGAGGGTGGGGGGTGTGTAAAAGACACAAGAAGCGCAGAAACCTCCGAAAGCGCCCACTCCCGACATCCTTTTTATGTATTCGGACAGAACTATATCTTATCGGCCCGGATCAGTGGAGGGGGGCGCGCTTAAGTAGTTTAAAACTACCCTCGCACAATAGGCATGCGATACGAAACATAGCAGGTTAGGGCAGCGCTTTCAGCCTCCATTGTCCCGCACTCGGCCCCCGGCCCTGCCTCTCGGCTTCTTCGCCACAGGAGCCTTTTATGTGGTAATGAAACACATTTCAGGCCGGGCTCACGACGTGTGTGTCCTTGCCAGGAGAGAGACAGCTCTGATAACTGGATGCGGCCTCCGGATTCCCCCATCCCCGCCCCAGTTTCTCTTCCTTGTGTTACTCGGGACAATGTAGTGAGTTAAAAAAGGATTTAGAGGTGGAGGGGGTGGCGGAGGCGAGGGCAAACACCCTCAAGCGCGTGGGAAGGCCAGGGCTTGAGGGGGCAGGGATCCCACGAGGTAGCAGAGGGCGCACGGAGAGACGGTCTCCAGGATTGGGGCTCAGCTGGAACACTCCAGGTTTGGATGGTCGAGAAAACCAAAGATTAGCCCCGATAACAGGAGCCTGGGCTTAGAAATTTAGGCAAAAATAGTGCTGGCCTCGGAGGCCTGCGGAAAGTTCTTACCCACCGCAAGCTAGCTGTGCGCAGGATGGCCCCAAGTTTGGGAGGCCCGCGACAACTCTGACTCCTGACTTCCCCTGGCCAGCTTTCAGGCCCTCAGGTGCCCCGTAGAAAGCCAAAGCCGGCCCCCTTTGCGTACCCTGGCCTGGCTGCACCTCCGGCGTTTCCACTGTGGTTGGCTGCCGATTTAGGGTGGCTAGGCCTTCTGTGGGGAGAGACAGCACGATTTTAAGAATTTATTCCGGGTTTCTTTATACGTTTGGATTTTCCTTTGAGGCTTACAAAATACCCCTCATTCCCTTGGCCCCCAATCCTGGCTTGCCAACCCAGCCAGGTTATCAGGACGCCGCTCAAGGGCGTCGGCGTTTGCTGGGGGCGGGGGGGTGGCGGGACGGGGAGGAGAAGCAAATCTGCAGACTCTGGGATCTCTCCACTGGCTACGGTTAATTGGCAAGCTGCGCAAGATACCCCCTTACCTCCACCGCACCCCAAATATACCTTATTTTTTAAAGGAGATTTAGAACATCACCCTGAGCAATCTTCTTCTAACCAATTCCAGGAGAAAGTCTTCTCTTTCTCCAGACCGGCTGTCCCAGGGATGGTCCTAGACACCTCAGTACTCCCGGGCCGCATCTAGGTTTTTCAGAGCACCTAAGTGAAGGAGGAGGCTGGGATAGGGTCACAGAGTCAGAGGCCTGAGGCTGTAAGACCCAAGCGGAATTCAAAGTCCACAGGAGGGTAAAGAGGTTCCACAGTCATTAATAAAAAGGCAAAAGTGCTGCACCAGGAATTTGCAAATTCAATCTGGGCTCCCTAACTGGAAGGGAGGCTAAAATGGGAAATATTGCAAAACATGTAAAATCCAGGCTTCTCCCCAGATAAGTCTACCCTAGGGATCAAGAGATGCCAAGGACATTGCACCTTCAAAAGGCCTGGGCGGAAAAATAAGATATGTGGTTTGCTTCCAGCTTGAAAGATAAACCTGCATCAAACCATGGAATGGTTGATCTGAGATCTCTATTTCACTGTGTGTAAAGACAAACTCAAAAAGTAACCATAAACAATATTGAGTTCTATTTAATGATGCACTTGCTCAAGTGTTAGGGGAGAAGTGTATTGATGACTGAAATTTACTTTGAAATGCCCTTAAAATATAAGATAAATTGACCATTGGAAATATATAGATGGACAGATATGCAATATAATAAGTACAGTGAAATGATAATTGTAGGGTCTGGGAAATGGGTACATGTGTGTTTTCTGTAAAACCTGTTCAATTTAAGTATGTCTGAAAATTTAAATAAAAAAAGCACACCCCACCACCCAAAAATAAAACCTGCAACTAGCCAGGATTTCCTTCCCTCCCTCCACTTTTAAATAATTTTCAGACTTGTCTATTTTTTAAGTCAGGCAAAGGAAAAAAAAATCTTGACAATTCAAGGAATAAAACCGGCAATAACACTTTAATATAGATTTGTGGAACTCTGGCCCTTGCAGCCAGAAAACATTTATAAGCCATAAATAAAGCACGCAGAAACCATAAATTAATCAGACCCAAGACCCGGATTTCACTGTGTCAAGAATGGGAATGCATTTTTTTCTTTTTCTTGGTCACTTACAACAGACCTTTACATCATTTTCCCTTCTTTTTTACAATAGTACAACTCTCTGGTTCTCTGTTAAAACTACATGGTTTTACACTGAGTCACAAAAGTTTGTGAAACTTTTTTTTTATATATAAAGTAAGACTTCCCTGCAACCACAGCAATGGAGAACAACAACAAAAAATCAGAATTCCCAGATGCTTCAAGAAGCAGGCGTCTACACAGTAGTGGAAACTGGGGGTTTTTTCTCTTTTTTACTGTTAATCTTTCCCACCCCCATTTCTCTCATATAGAATGATACATATCAGTGTGGCCCATTTGTTTGGGAGGGAAGAGCTATAAAGAATGAGGGGAAACTACTGTCGTGGGGATGGGGGTGTAATGGTTTTCTTCTCCCTTGTATCTCTCCAACACCCTTACTTCAAAGTCTCCACCTCACTTCCTCTGTCTTTTGTCCTTGTCTGGACTAGCCGGGTTGCAGCCATCTTAAGAGGAGTTCATAATGGGCCGGGAGTATACCCCCTGGTAGTAGGAGCCGTCCGCGGCCAGGGGCGAGGCGTCCAGGCCTGCTTTGTTCGTGATCGGGCCCATGGCCAGGCTTCCCGGCATGGGGGAACCGTAGCCAGGATAGTGCATCACCTGTTCGTAGGCCTTGAGGTCCATTTTGTGAGGCTGGTGGTGGTGGTGGCTGTGGTGGTGCTGCTGCTCCGAGGACATAAGGTTGTTGATGGAAAAGGGGTGGTTGAAGGCGTAGTGGTGCTCCGGCTTAAGGTGGGCCTCGGGCGGCAGGCCTGGGTGATGGGGGGGGCCCAGTAGGTGGGCCGCGGCCTGTTGCTGCTGCCCGGGTGAGGGTGCCGGCTCCGGGGGGCTTAGGGCTGCGGCTGGCGTCCCTTTCAGCTCCCCAAGGCCCCCTCGCTTGTGCTCCTGGCACGGAGAGGCGTTCGAATGGGGTGACTCAGTACCCGCCGTTGTCTCAGAGGCCGGCCCAGAGGCCTCCCCGAGCTGACCCTGCGAGGCCTGAGCCCCAGCAATCGCCTTCTTTCCACTGCCCGTGGCGCCCGCGGTTTCTTTCAGGGCCAGCTGCTTCTCGCACTTGAAGCGCTTCTGGCGGCGCAAATAGCAGCCGTTCTCGAACATGTTGCCCGAGTCGGGGTGCAGGGTCCAGAAGGAGCCCTTGCCGGGCTTATCAGGCGAGCGGGGCACCTTGAGGAAACAGTCATTGAAGGAGAGCGAGTGGCGGATAGAGTTCTGCCAGCGCTGCTGGTTCTGCCGATAGAAGGGGAAGAGGTCCATGATCCACTGGTAGATCTCGCTCAGCGTTAGCATCTTGTTGGGGCTCTGCTGTATGGCCATGGTGATGAGTGAGATGTATGAATACGGCGGCTTGGCGTGCGTGTAGCTGCGCCGGTACGTCTTGGGGTCGCGCGCGCGGCTCAGGCCCGCCTGCCCGTACATGGGACTCATAGAGTTCATGTTGGCATAGGAGGCCAAGCCGCCCATGGCCCCGGCCGCTTGACCCCCGAGGGGGCTCAGGCTCGGACTCAGGTGCGGCCCCATGCCTGCCACGCCGGCCGCCCCGGCCGAGCCTCCCATGCTCGCCATGGCGCCCGCCCCGGGGGACATGCCGGCCAGAGACGGGCTCATGCCCGCGCCCACATACGATGACATATTCATGGAGCCGGCGCCCATATTACCCGAGCCGCTGCCCATGGCGGCCGCCGACATGCTCATGTACGTGTTCATGCCGTTCATCCCCAGGCCGGCGTTCATGTTGCTCACCGAGGAGTAGCCCTGCGGACAGAGCCCGGGGACGGAGGCGCACAGAGTTAGCACAGCGGTTTGAATGCGCTCTGATTTCCCAGCCACCCAGCCACCCAGCCACCCAGCCACCCAGGCCCCTGTCTCCGGGAAGGCCTTTCCTCGCCCGGCCCTCCGCCCCCGACACCGGGACCATTTCACCCAGAGTGCGCCGTGATCGCCCTTGAAGAGGTGACGAGCTGGCTACTGCTCTGTGCGTGTGACTGGTTCCTAGCCCTTCTGTGGCTGGCTCTGATTCTAAAACAAGGGTCCCCTGGAGCACCCTCAAGCCAGGCACCCTAAATGCACCTGTACACCTCAGAGTCGACCCAACTCTCCGGCCAGTATACCGAGTCGGCGCTGCGGCCCCAGACGCCACCTCGATCTTAGCGAGCAACTTGTGGGACCCGCTAGGGAGCCCCGGGAGGCCTCAAGAGAAGACTGTCTCAGGGTCTTCTCTGTTCAGTTTTCCTTCCGGGACCCCAGCCTTGGCCCCAGGAAAACCGAAACTCCGTGCCTGCTCCGAGTCCGTGGCCAGCCGGAGACACTGAATGGAGGCGTAGGGAGGGGACCGCGAACTGAACTACACGCGGCTGGGTTTTGCAGCCACAAACTTTCTCTTTGTCCCCTAGTCTTTGACTCTTTGCCTCTACCTCAGCCCCCAGCTCCTGCCCACCTTTTCCTCTCCAGCTCCCCACCCCCTCGCCGCCGACCTCCCACCCCTCCCCAGCCGCGCGCTGCCAAACATAACTCTGTTAGGATAGTGCGTGGCTCGGCCACGAAGAGGATTTGGAGGCGCCGCAAGTCAATATTTGATCACAAAGTTAATATTATCTCAAGGCTAACAGTGTGTCGTATAAAAAAGAGACCCATTTGAGTCCAAGGAGGGTGAAAAAGGCGGCTGCCCAGAGCGGCTGGGGGTTGGGGGCGGGTGCCGGCAAGGAAACCAGTCCCGATGTTGGGAAAAGAGTGGACGCCGCCACCCAACATCCCCCCGGAAAAGGCGAGTGCCTACCTCTGGCTCGGCATAGTAGCTGCTCCAGTCAGACGGCTCGTGCCCTTCCATCTTCACCGCTCCCAGCATACTGGAAGCCGAGTGCATGGCAGTTTAAAATTTAACAGCCACAACAAACGACCAGCAATCACCCCCCACCCCACCCCCAAAAAAAAAAAAAGTCAACTACAACTGTCTTCTCCTCTTCTCTCTGCCTGCCTGCCTCTCTCTCTCTCTCTCTCTCTCTCTCTCTCCCCGCTTCACTCCCTCTCCCTAGGCTGGCCGGAGGCGGTAGTTGGAAGTGGGCGGAAGGGGTGAGTCGCGGGAGGAGGGGACCAAGGATGGGGGGGTGGCCCAGACCGGAGTCCAGGTGCCCCCAGCGCCTGTGGCCCGCTGCCGCCGCGCTCACGGGCTGCCGGGTGGAGGCCGAGGTTGGCAGTGCTGAGCTGCTGGGAGACCGCGGGAGGCGCGCGGCGCGGGGGTGGGTGGGGGAGGGGGTGGAGAGAAGGAGGAGGAAGAGGAGGAGGTGTGGACCGCGGAGCAGACAAGTGCCGCAGTGACGTGGGCGGCCGGTGATATAGCGCGGCGTGCGGGCGCGGGCCTCCAATCCCCAAACCCCGGGCAGCCCATTTGAATAATCAGCTCACACCTAGGTGAGAGGAAGCAGCGGCGGGCGCCCCGCACCTGCCCTTCGGCTCCTGCTGCCCGCCGCGCCCGCATGCGGTGCAGGGATCCGCAATCCCAGCGAGTGGGTGCGCAGGCTACCCGGTACGCCCCTCTTTCCTTCAGTGTCCACAGGGAGCACCCATGGAAAGAGGGCCCTGGGAGGAAGCCACCCCAGGAGCAGCCCAGGGCTCTGAACCCCTTCCTGTCCCGTAGCGCCGGGCGCCTGGTGCGCCTGTCCGAGGGCGCGTTCCCTCTGCAGAGCCTTATAAAAGCCTCAATTATTTATCCCGACTTCTTCACTCTCAGTGCTCAACCCTGTCAAAACAACGACAGTGACAGAGCCAATTTGCAAAGCTCTGTCGTATTTAGAAAAATTATGTACACACCTTTAACTCGCCCGCTGCTGCTCCTGAGAGGCCCCTCCCTGTTACAGTTAAGACACGGAGCGGCTCCAGAAAGCGCGGGGCACGCCTGGTCCGGCCGCCTTGGCTTTTTGCTATCTCGGAGCCTGGCCTCCTGCTACCCACAGCGGGGCGACCGGCGGGGAGGAGCGCTGTCCCGGCGCCAGGCTCAGGGCTTACGCGGCCCCGCCAGCTGCAACCGACGATTGAGAGACTGCAATTTGTCTCTGACATTCAGGACGGCGTGTTTCAAGGTTACTTTTCAGTCACGACCGAGGTGCCCACAGCATTTCGTAACTAAAACAAACAGGGCAGGAGGTGGGGGGAGGGTGAGGCGGGAGGAGAGAGGAATAAAGGAATCAATATCGGGCACATGAAATCACTTCAGGAGGGTCTCTTCTCTGCTTCCCTGAGGGGGCTGTTTTCATAAGAATTAGAAACTTCAGCAACCATATGCTTCTTTTTATTTTTGTTCCAGCTTCTGGGTTCAAATTATCTGTCCTGAGCCAGCCCTAAGACCCCAGTGAGCCTAGATTGAGGGGCCGCGGATTGTATTATAGCTGTTTGGATGTGGACACCCTCTCTAGGTTCTAAAAACCCAGCTCGGCTATGAGGATCCAGACTTGCTGCCTACATTTAAGAGATCGAGAAAAACTAGGAAATCGTGGGCACCTGTCCCACCTCTCCAGAGTTGTGCGTAATGGTGGCCGAAGACAGGCGAGGTGTCAGGCAGGGAGTTGGGCGTTGGGAACAGAAGTACTGGGTGTGGTTCAGGCTAGAAGAAAAGCCAAGAAGAGCAGTGGATGCAGGGGACTCCCACCTCTTATTTCTACCTCAGGTCTCTCGGGCCCTGCATCGCTTTGAACCAAAGATGCAGCTGCTGGCATTGCCCTCTGCGCTGAAATGGTTCGACCAATTCATACTGAGAGTGTTCATGAACCCGCTAAGCGAGTGCCAAGGCAGGATCCCCAAAGCCAAGATCTGCGATGCCCCAAGACCTGTGTACCACCGAGGGCTCCCAAGAGGGGCAAACCGACCCCGTGCATCCGGGAAGCGTGTCGTGGGGAGTGTGCACAGGGGAGCCAGATGGACCAGATCATCAGCATCTATCGCAAGGTCCCGAAGGCTTGGGAAAGAGGGGTGAACACTGGCGCTCAAGAGTGGAGTTGCCTGTTTTCAAAGCTTTCTGTGCAAGCCTAGGACAGAAAGGCACACACGTCTGCCGCCGCCGCCGCCGCCGCCGCCACCACCACCAAAGCCCTTTCTCCTCCCCACGGGGTGTTTCTTATATTCAGTAGAAAAGAGATGCCAAACAAATAGACAAACTGGACGAAAAAACGACAGACAGCTTCCTGGTGTGTATGGAATGAAAACTCAAAAGAATATTCTGGCTTGTGAATGTGTGTATGTGAATGTCCACTCCCTCTTCCCTTTTAGCTCCTGGTCGAAATATGGTTCTAGAAATTATTCCTTGAGCTGGAGGAAGGGACACTACCTTCCTAAGGAGCGGACCTTGCAAGTTCCCCTATTCTCGGTAGCCAGCATCTGCCGGCACCCGGGAGCACTAATCTGCAGCTTCCGAAGTGACCGGGCGCCCCCTGTCGGCCACGCGGCCCCGGGGACCGACTCGAGCCCTCTTTTACCCCTGCGTTCTTCACGCCGCAACCCAGGAGATCCCGCACCTTCTCTCCGCCTCTCCGAGACTCTCTGAAAACGCCTACGAGTGGTTGGAATTTCTTTGGAGTCCCCCGAAGTTCTCCATAAACTCAAACCGACCTCCCCTCCCGCCACTGGAGGCACCTAGGACTCGGGTAGGGTTGGGCTACGTGCGACACAGCCAGGAGTCCTGGACTCTGGAGAGTAGGGGGAAACCCGGGACCAGGGGCTGTGAAGGGAGCAGGGACGTTCACCCAGCTTGAGGTTCGCTTTCCTTCCCCAGCGGGGACGTCTTCGGAGGCGCTACCTCCCCTACACACTCCCGGTCCTACCCGGCGGCTTTGGTTTCTAAAGGTTTATTCAGAGCGTCTGGCAAGACAGCCTCAGGCTGGAATGCTGTAAATTGCTCCGGGAACTTCTCTCCAGGAAAAAGTTCGCGCATAACTCGGGCTGAAAACAGATATTTCCCCTAATTCCCCTTTACTTTAAACCCACCTAGTACTAAGATGCACAAAGCTTTCCTTGGCCCATGCCCTCCTCTTCCTTTTCGTTAGGTGCTACCTCTGTTCCATATAAAGCCGTCTTATAATCGACAACTGAGCTTGGGGTTAGCACGTTGTTTTTATTCTGGATGCTACCCCAGTGAATATGATTTGGGCTCAAACCTGGGCCTCCTTTACTCTTCCTGGGAAGAAGATGCTAAGATCTCGCATCCCCTAGCAAAACTTCCTCCCAGAGCCCTCTGTCATCTGAAACTAGTCTGGGGAAAGCGACATTGATAAACAGAACTCAACTTCACTAAGCGATAACCCGTCAAATACCAAAAGTAGGAGAAGCCTCATTCTGCTGATCAATTCCTGTAGCCCTTCAGAGAATATATATCCAGGACAAGGTTTGCTTTAAGGCATAATCGGGCAGGTCTAAGGTGAAATTAAGATAGAGGAGACAGGTGATTTGGCAAAATCCTGTGAAAATATGCATTTCGCTTTCAAATATGCGTTTAGGTTGGCAGAAATCAAAGGCCCACACCTCCCTATTCACAACTTGTAATTTGCAGGGTGCATCCCAAGTCTTAATAAAGAAAAGGCATATAGCTGTGTCAACATTTCACTTTCTCTGTGTGGGTTGTTATTTCTGAGATTCCATTTGAAAAATCAGACTATTAAAAGTAGTCTATTTGGCACTCAGCATACCTTCAGATACTCTTTTGCTGGCCAAAACACAAGTTGTTTATGGAGAGCACAATTGAAAAGGTAAGCTAAGAGTATATTCTCAAAAGAGATTTATGGGAAAGACTGCGGGAAAGATTCAGCATGTTGCATTCTTCTGCAAAAACTCCGGGAAGTGCTGACAAGAGTGGGGGGGTAGGGGTTGGGGGGGAACAAGACACAATATTGTAAGTTTAATACACGGTGCACTTGCATACAATCTACCTCTCCTGGTCAAGATTCACAGAAAAAAGATGGGAAATGAGTAATAATAAATAATGATAAAGTAAAATAAATACAATGTTAATAACCCCAATTGTGTTTGGGTGGTAGAATTATATCTTCAATCTACATTTTTTTCCTGCAGTATAGTGGTATCATTTTGTATCATTATTATTTTATTATTACACTTTTTATTATTTTATGGTGAAATATGTAATAAGAATATTAGATCCAGTGTCATAGAAACTTTAGCAAAATAACTTGTACAGATATTCAATCAGTTCTCACACTTAAAGGAGATCAGTGAAGCCATCATTCCACAGACGGAGGGTTTGACTTCTGAAAAACAAATTAGCTTTTTTTTCTTACCTGTGTTGGAAGGTGGACTGTACTCTTTCTTGAGTTGAGGGACGACAGGAAGTGATATTCAGACCAACCACAGATGGTGATTTCCTAACACCTAACATGGTACAGGAGAAAAAGAGAGACTCTGTCCTCAGGATACTGTTAGGAATAATTTGGCACTCAGATCTTTCTCCATGCACATAGAATTGGAGAGCTATTTGGAAGGCTGAGTGTAGTTATGGATTGTTCATCTTTTATGGGCTTTCTCATGGTTGAGTTGACTCCACTCCCATCGGTGTGGGTCTGTGGGGAGGCCAGTTCTCTGCCCACTCAGGTCCAAGTTTTGACAGATATTTCTGGTATATACTTGGCATCCTGTCTGCCATTCTTGAGTTTTTAAGCACATTTCTGGTATGTGGGACTATTATAGCAGGCAATTAAAGTAATTGAAAGAGATAAAAATAAAGAAACAGCAACTTTTAGTAGCAATAATAACATGTCAATGGGAGTGAGAATAAACTGCCCTTTGAGGGATGCCTAAATTAGATTCATCTGCATTTGTGGCCCTTCGAGCTATTTCATACATTTGGATATTATTCTTGGAGGAAATTCCTGCAGAAAAGGCAAGCAGTAAACCTCATCAAGAACAGGAGTGGTGGAGAGTCAGTCACAGACCTGGAGAATCAGCCCCTTAGCATTCCTTCTTAAGAACTCTTTGCCTTACACAGAGAGGTAATTCAGAAGTGGCCCCAATAGATCTATGAGTTACTGATTACTTACTTGGATAAACAAACACACTTCCAATAAGTATGAAAGGATGAAGCATCTGACAGATGTGGAGATCAGAGTTTAGCCAGGCTTGGATTTTAGTCTCATGCTTACGAAGCAGTTGTTCTGCTTCTTGTTTCCATCTCAAAGTGATATGGGTTGGGGGGCTCTGTGTAAACATAAAAGAATAACATACAACTTGCTCTAATATCAAACAGTGACAATGAAGACAAGTTTATATATTTTTGGTCCATTAATCAACTATTTTAATGAGTACTTACTATATTCCAGATGGTAGAGATACGGCCCTGAAAAAGGTAGGCAAAGCCATGTGCTTAGAAAGATTATTTTCTTCTACTTCCTCCCTTCTTCTGTGAGAGCTTCCAGCAGAATTTGTTTTCCCTATGTTTTCAAGTCTCCTTTCAGCCATGATCCAGGAATTTACAAGTGCTAAAATCCCATTCCAAAATGAATCCACATTTCACCCTTCAGAAATAGTGTATCTGCTGGGAGGGTACACTAAGAGTTCTGCCTGTGTTGACCCAGAATTGATAGGAAAACCAACGTCTCAGTCCTTTAAAGCAGTCAGCATGACATCAGCAGAATACGTCTGACCAGAGTGCAGCCACACAGGAGCACTGTGGTAGACCAATCCTGTCCCACATTTATAATCTCTCTAGAGTATTGGTTTTCCATCAAACAGGTACTGGGGGATTCTAGCTTTGAAAAGACAGAGGAGGGTGGCAGGAAAGTGCTCCTACTAGCAGTGGGTCCTGGCTTTAGAACCCTGGCCTGTGTGTGTGAGAACACGGAGATTGGCACATAGGGAGTGCTCAGCCTTCAGGTGTCTGTAAGGTATGTGTCCGTATTCTCTCTGTCAATTTTACTTCCAAAGTAATTCCAGAAGAAGGATCATGAAGCATCCTGAAAAGGAGGGAACTTCATTTTACAGGGAGGGGTAAGTTATTACAGAAATAGTGACCAACTGGGACTGGGGTAGTTAACCAGGCCTGGGACCATCCCTCAAATCTTTATGTGCATAGGAAACCCCTGGGGATCTTGTTAAAATGCAGATTCAGATTCTGCAGATCTTGGGGAAGTGCTTGGGAGTTTGCATTCTAACAAGCTTTCAGGTGATGTTGCTGCTGCCGGTTTCTGACTACAGGCCTTAAAGGCCTTATTCTCTCACTCATCTTTCAGTCTGTCCCAAGCTGGATGTTGAGATGTGATTTGATAAAATGAGCAGTGCTAAGTCCATCTTCACCGTCTGTCAGTTTTCCCCTCCCACTCTTCTCTAGCCACATTGGCCTTCCTCACCACCAGGATTCACCTTCCCAGCGCACAGGACTAAGAACTCTGAAGCCTGAAATAAACACACTCCAAGCAGAGCCCCCTATCACACATTGTTAGCTCCCCCAACACACCTTCCGCACCTTCTTTCGTGGGCCAAGTTTTCCGGAAAGAGGAATCTCCCTAATTGACTGGGGAAGAGAAGGGGTATGCAGCAATTATCAGTTCGCAACATGGGAACTGTCATTTTTCAAGCTTGGAAAAACAGCCTAAGCAAAGTTTCAGCCGCAATCACACTGCACCAGCTAAGACCTACCGAGGTCCCTTAACTCGTTCTCCTTAAGGAAGAGGCCCCAGGGATCCCAGGTTTATCCTGCCTTGATTCAAATCAAGGCACTGAGCCTGCCCTGATCCTGTCCCAAACATTCCCCAGCCTGTAGATCCCAATATGCATTTTAAAGAAGTAAAAGAGTAAGATCAAAAGGAAGAGGAAGTGATGAGAAGATTCCTGTTTTTTGAGTTTCCAGTGGGGTTTGCATGTCCTCCTCCTGGAAAGGACCTAGGCCTCTTGTGACAGCAACTGGGAATGGGGATTTTCTTCCACAGAATTTAACCTGATGCTGAACTGGCACTGCCTGCATGAGAAACAGAACATGACCTGGAGTACTGAAAACTGAACCCACAGACAACACCCAAATTAACCTCCCTGTTAAGAAACACAGTTTCCCTTGCTTTGTCACCCAATTAACTTCTAACATACATATTAAGAAATATTTAGGAATTAAAATCTGAGTCTCAACAGTGAGCAGAATTTGAAAAATCAGGATGTTTCCTTAATGTTTATTCTATTTGCAATATGCACTCATAATTAGTGCTAAGACCATCTTTCCCGTAGTGGGAATTTAAATAAGGCATTCATTCTGAAAGGGGCTTCTTCCTTCTAGGTAAGAACTGCTAAAAGGGAGGGAAAGTTTTTTTCTGTAGGCAAATCCTTCTTATTTCTACCATATTAATAAAAGCACATGAAGGATTAATGTAAACACACTAAGAATTTCAGACCAAGTACTTAATCTATGTTTGATGTTAAAGCAGTGTGAACTGTGGGTAAGAAAGCTGGTGAGAAGATTGTGTTAAGCTGCTTTGAGATCCCTGGATGGAATGGATATAAAGTATAACTTTATTTTGCAGTTCTTCCTTTGGCACCCAGCTATTAAATCTCCCTATATGTTGCCTCTGTCAGACTAAAGGATTGAAATAGATAGCTGACTTTGAATGTATTGTTCACAATGAAAAATTATAAGTGCTGCATAATATTCTCCAGAGTAGTCTACATAATAGGTCTATAGCTTTCAAAATCCTGAGTTTAGCTCTTCCTTTTAAGAGTGAAACCTGGTAAATTCATTCCTCTAAGTCTTCAAAATAAAGTGCTAACTAAATGCTAATGAAGAGGAACATCTGGTCCTGGTGAGAGTTCTGCATCTTAGACCTGAGATTCACTCCCCAATCCTTAGAGTTACATAGAAACTGGAAAGGGAAGATTTATCCATATTTCCCTGTTTCTTTCATTCTTTTCTCCCTTTTAACGTGTTGGATTTAGAAATACAGAAGTTTTTCTTTATGTTCACTTTTCAAGTTCTGTGTACCCCAAGTGACGTGGATCTTGGAGAACGAAGAGATCCTGTGGAAGGGGCTAATATCTGCCTCAGGCTAGATGTTTCAAGCAAGCCTTTCCCATGTGGGTTGCCCTGGGAATAGGAGTGAGAGATGTCTCAGGTCACCCAGCTCTTCAATCCCAGCCCAGGCTCTCTGACCCAAATCTTGACCTATTTCCACCTTATAATGTTTTCTTCCTTCTGAATAAACATTCCTTTAGTAAGATGGAGAAGATATCAGAAGGATGGGAGAAACGAAAATGCTCTCAGATAGTTTTCAGCTATTGTAATGTGTGCACACGCACATGCATATAGTTGTTCTACAATATGCCTAAGATCATAATTCAAGAAGAATATGATTACATAAACAATAACCCAATTTTATTGTATGATATTGTACAGTCATTATAAAGAATGATATAAATATCTATGAAATCATATGGAAATTATATCTGTTTTATGATGAAGGGTTAAATAGTTGCAAATATGGGTAATTTGATTTAATTTTTATAAAAACGAACTTTGACTGTTTATCTATGCATAGAAAAAATTTGAAGGTCACATACAAAACTGTTCCCAATGACATCCCCAGAAGCTGGGACTGGGAGCTGTTGGGAGAAGACTTTCACTTTCTACTTTATATATTCTTCATTTATTACAATTGTATCTAATGTTTTGTCATTAAATAATATTAAATAAACAAACATTGAAACGCATGGTCTTTGCTACTGGATAGCTCACAGGCTGCACATAAATATTTCTGGCCCTTATTAATCAAAACATACACTTTTCTGCATCTTGTTTTAGATAAAATGAGCAAGTTCACTCCAGGAGCATAGATCATATTTGCAAGAAGAGAATCAATTGGGAACACCCACAGGCCAGAAGTTAGGTAGGAAAAAGAAACCACTAAGTTTTAATAAATCTGACCTAATTTTAAAAATAAAAAAGTGAATGCCACAGTGCAGACTTAAAGAACTAGCTAGTACTTAAATTGCTGTGGGTCTTAATTGCTTATGGTCCTCAGGAAGTGAATGGATTGAAATGCAGCCTCTCTGTGGTTGAGCTTAATTAATATTTATGACTGCAGAAGAAAATTAAATAAGGCAAACGGTGTAATTTTAAACAGCTTGTGGTCATGGTTAGCAGGACTCACAACAAATTCAGAAGTGAGAAGTGAAAGTGCTGTGGGGATGATGTGGTTTCAATTTTTTTCATTTCCCCATTCATTTTTATGCTGCATGAGACCTCCATCACTGACATCTTGGAATGCTACAGTGACTGATTGTTTCACTTATCTTTTTTTGCACTATTCTCTTTGTCTTTGCAACTGTCTAAAGGAAGATATTCTTTTTTTTCTTTTCTTTTTTCTTTTTTTTTTTTTTTTTGAGGGGGAATGGTTTATTCCCAAAGATGTTAGTTCTGGAACCACCTATAATTGTTCTGTTGGGCATTTCTAGGGTGTGTATCTGCCATTTACTGATTCTTTTCACGCTTTGATGTTTTGAATGTCTCCATCTTGTGAGCTGGGAATTGATAAGATAGCATTAATTCCTGTAATGGAGAACCCAGACCATTTGGTTCAACTTCTACATGCAAATAGATGTTTATTGAATGAATAGCTGGCTAGATGGCTGGCTAGATGGCTGCTAGATAGATGAGTAGATGGAAAAATAGAGTATAAATGTTATGTGACTGATTTTTAAACTCATAGTTTACCTGTGAGGACTGGTTTGGGAGGGACAAATCAGATTACGACAAATCCTAGGTGAATGCTTTTTAAACTTCAACTGATGGCTCATTAATATATTGTGGCATCAGTTTACTTCATTGAAATTATCATTAAATAAAGGAAAGGAATAGAATAAAATAAGTGTATGTCACATAGTAAAGCTATGAGTAGTGTTGAAAAACCTTTGTTTCCATTATAAACGTGTGTGTTATCTGAATCAGGAGGTGAATATACATTTCTTACTGTGGATTCTCATCTAAAAAGCCTGAAACACAGGGTACACTGTGGGGTGAGGACTCGTTAGCACCCTCTGCAACATAGCTTCAGATTTCTCAGCTACTACATGGGATAATAGCAGGGAGACACCTTCACGGACTAGGTGAAAACAAAATGGATTAAGGCACATAATAATGGCTTAGTCTGGCATCTGGCATATTGAGAATAGCTGATCGATGTTGCTTTTCCTCTCTTGCATCCTGAGCAGTTTTCAGCATTACACTGAAGAAAGATCTTAATGCTTACACAGAGAGATGCATTATAGTCCTATATTTTACAATATGTCCTCTCAACTCTAACCAAAAAGAACCCACTTGAAAGATAAATAACTTGCTCAAAATGACACTACATATTAGAAAAGATCATTCTCATCTCTGAGTGATATAAGAGTTGTGCTGATCTCTAGGCCAACAACTGTTCCATGATTAGCAACTGTGTTCTACCCACTTGTGACTCTTCTTAGCCAAGAGCTAGACCTTGGCTTCAACTCCATGGCTTTGAATGCTAAATTCAGCATTTAATTTTGTGCTGACAATAACCCCCAACCTTTTCCTGCTTCTAATTCTTTCTGAGCCCTTTACTACATGCTAAAACTATCCCTCTTTTTCCTGTCCTCTTCCTGAAGTCATTTGTTCCAGAAAGCCTCAGCTTCCAAGTATTTTTGCAACTCCCCTCTTTACCTTTCCCAGCAATATGTTGCTCACCATTCCTCTTTCTGATTGTCTTCTGTTCTCTTAACAGCCCTTTACTCCACGCATAAAGCCATCTTCCACCCAAATGATGTTCTCCAGTTGATCCGAATCTGGCAGAAGCCTCCTTCGTTCATCTTCACAGAAGGACCGTAGGCTGCCAGAGCCAGCCTGCCACCGTTCTTCCATTGGCTACTTCAGATCGGCTTGGGGGAACTGCTCTGGGGTGGAACATTTCCCAAGTTTCAATCATTAGATAAACGAACAAACAAAAACCCTAGATTTCTGCCTGGATTTATTTTAGGTAACTTGAAGGTCTCATACTCTTAGGCTGACTAACGTAGCCACCTGTTCCATAAAAGAATAGAAACCTTGCTGTTAGTTATACAAAATTCTTTTCCCATGGGACCTGGTTAGTTGGTGAGAAGGGAGGTCCTCATGATCAGCAGCTGCTTTGCTCATTGCTTGGAAAAACAGAAGTCAGGCTGGTAAAAGACAACAGAATCAGAAAGCAAGGCAGGAGCATCTCAGGGTGGTTGGAGAGGAGTATGCACTTCTTAAATTTCTAATAGCATTGCTCAGTGATATTCTTTTCCTTCAATGCTATTTTAGCACATATATCCATATCATATTTTAATTTGCTTTTGGGATCTTCCCATGTTGACACATATAGAATGACATTATTTTTCATTGATGTGTAACATGAATATTCCATTTTTCTTTTGCCAATCGACTGTTGTCAGTGTCTCAGGTGACTTCTCCAGAGGCAGAGCCTTAAAGGGGGGCAGGAATGTCATGTGCCTATAATTTATTAAGGTAATAGTCTTAAGAGAAGTCAGTAAGGGGGTGAGGGAAGGTGGAGGATTCAAGCAAGACACATCTCAGGCAAAGCCCTGCAGAGAAGAACTGCAGCTTGATCCCACAGGAGACTCTGGTTTAAGTGAGGTCTCACTCTTGTGCCTTCCTTGTTTTGGGTCATACATTCCCAGGCACTTGGAACTCTTTGTGGGAGAAAACCAAGTGGCCTCCGGAGTCCAAGGGCAGGCTCTGATAGAGCAGTGGATGCAAAAGCTTACTGAAAGCCCCACACCAAATGGCAAAAATGGAACAGAGGGAAGATGGGTGGTGTACCAACATTATATGTTACAGGAGGATTGCAAATTTTCCTATTATAAAGAGTACTGCAATGAATATTTGTGTGCATGTCTGTGTACGGATATTACTGTGTTTCTTGAGTGCATGGAAGTTCTGGCAAGATCCACACCATACCCTGTAATGGTTACCTCCAGGGAGGAAAGGAGGCACACTGAGGCGAGGGGTGTAAAAGAAACTTTGCCCTTATCTGTAATGTTCTAATTTTCTTTAAAGAGAATGTACCCACATGTTGGTTGTGCATTTAAGTGTCATGCTAAAACATTTCCAAGAGCATCAACCAATTCAAATACTGGTGGTTCTAGTCAAGAAGCAAGTCTAGCTGCTTCTGCTCGGAGCTTCTTCCTTTGGCCTGCAACCAGTACTAGCAGTGATAGGACATGATTCTACCTTGCTTACTGCTTCAAGAATTTAGAATTCTGTGATCCTCAAGCTCCTGATGTGGCTCTCATTCTTTTCAATTTCTGCAACAGTTACGACAGAGGGTGTAAATTAATCCTGGTCTTAGCTCTCATTTAAAGGCACAGTTATTCATGTTCTTGGAGTAGCTCAGCCAATATGCATTTGACAAATATTTATTGAATTCCAAGTATGCCCATTGGGTTTGCTGTAGGTACCTTCAAGGAGTTGGGAGCTGACCAGAAATAAACACAATGCATTGTGATACTATGCGGCAAGTAATACACCCTCAAGATAGCAGTGATACGATCTTCCTTGAATAGAAAGATACAGTGCCTCTTGCCCTAGAGGCTATTGACAAGTCAAACCCTGGAAGAAGAGGAAGTGTTTGTAAGGCTCAAAGGGACCAAAGCCTCCTCTGGTGGAGGGAAATGCCAGTGCAAGGGAATGAATGAGCATGTCCAACATTGTGGGTGTATCCAAACTGTGTGGTCTGACCGAACAGCAGGGGCCTGACTCAGCAGCATGGCTGGAGAAAGAACATCCAGGAGAGGCAGCCCGCTGCTGGAAGAAGGGAGAGTTGCCAGAGGATCTGTAGGCTAAGGAGTTTGGCCTTTTTTTCTTGAGGATGGGGAGCCACCAAAGGTTTGTTTTCCTGGCAGTGTGGAGGGAAGTAAGGTTGGACTCAAGATCACCACTCAGCTGCACCTTATCGAGGAAGGGCTTCTTGGCTGGTTGCTGATAGTGCCATCCACAGGTCGCTCAAATCTGTCAGCCTCTTCGGAGTCAACTTGGCTCTAGAGTCACAGCAATTCTTGGGTAGCCAACATCTAATATCAATGCATGAGAGTATACAAAGGCCCAGCCATTTCAGCCCAACTCTAGACATAACTGTGGGCTACACTGGCTCAGAGCTCCCCATGGGGTCTCTGAGACTGGTTTGGGGCTTCAATTTCTCCCTCTGTACATTCCCACTTTCTCCCTCCACACTCAACCCTCTCTGCCAGGCATTGGCCCCATTGATTCTTTATAAACCTGACATGTGATCAACTTAGACCCTGCCTTCAGGAAACCCTGCTGAGACACTGGAACTGATCTAAGTTGGGGACTGCTTATCTGGAGCCAACATTTTCTGGTTTCACTATGCAGTAATGGAGATAGACTAGTTATGGAAGAAGAGATCTACCTTTGGCTTCTGGTGGTTTCTCCAGAAAACTCCAACCTGATACACACAGGAAAGCATCAAGTAAAATGAAAATATAGAACTGGTGGTCAAAAGGTCTGTTTCTTAATCTTGGCTCCCCCAGAAGTAGATCCAAGGATCTGAATGCAAACAGTGTGTTTGGCCCAGGAAACACTAAAAAGAAGTTGGGAAGTGAGTCCACGAAGGGAAGGCGGCCACTAAAGGATAGGTGATTGAGCTATATTACTCTGGACAACTGAGGCTTAAACTGCCGGGGCCTCTGGAACTTACACTTCAGAGATATTCCTACCAAGTGTGGAGGGAGCTAAGGTATATATCCACCAAATCCTGTCAGTCCTTGATTGACAGCTACTACTGAGGACAGCTACTACTTACTTTTCTAGCACTTCTAGTTCGGTGGGGGAAGAGTAGGATTCTATTGCCAGAAAACACTCTCAGACATAAAGTTACAGATGCTGGAAAATGAAAGCTGGGCTTATGGGATATATTCAGGGCCCTGACATCATTCATTTAAGTTCTAGCATATCCATTTCTTAATGGCAAGAGATCAGAGGCCTCATCCCCTGTGAGCTTTAGCAACTCAATCATAAAACGAGGATAATGATGATAAGTGTCTCCTAATGGTTGTGAGGTTTAAATGTGACTTTGCTTTAGTTCTCAAATAATATCATTTAGCATGGGTGACATGGAGGGAAGGGACAAGTAGATGTATAATGATATTAATGATTATCACATTCCCTGAACCCAGGATTGCATTCCCAGGTATGGAGAGGGCATGATTCCAACATCTTCAAGAGAGAATCAATCTTCCAAATTTGAATTTTCAGATTTATGTGTAGTGAATCATCTGCATCCACCAAAAGTTACATTTTGCCAACTACCTCTAGAACTATTAAATGAGCTGCTCAGGAAAATGCCTCAGAATTTAGTAATATTTCCCCACCTTTTAGGGATAACATCTAGGAACAGTGAGGCCAATGTCAATAAGAGGGCTGACAGCATTTAGAGTTTTTCTGTCTCCACCGCAATACTCACTGAACCATAAGGCTTTTTCATTACTTGAAGGAAGGCTGGTGTAAATGTCCAGTCTGAGCAGAAACCTTTAAAACTATGCAGTTCCAACAGTGTGAAAGAGTCAGTTGAAGTACTGAGTAATGGTGAACTTTGTTCTCTTTTAAATAGAAAGTAAACTCTTGCCTTGCTTCCTGGTGAGATGATTCACTTGTAGTGAAAGGGGACTTGTGATAAAATTATATCACCAAGGAAAATCCTCATATAAAGGCTGACTCTCTAGCTACTCCTTAAACTCTAGAGGCCAGAAAGCATAATATCCTGGGGGCTCAAATAGGGTATAGATCATAGAGGAAAGCTCTTATAATTTAACTCTAAGCACTTTGGTGCAAAAACCAGGACTGTAGAATTCCCACCATGTGTGAGAAAGACATCCGATTTCCAGGATCGTTTCTACAAAGTAGTGATGGAATTTCTCCGGTCCTTGTAAGAACTCTCACTTCTTGAGTCTCAGATTTACTTTCAACAGAAAGCCTTTGATTAGATCCCCATGAAGTTAATGGGACCTTAAATCAGTCACAAGACCCTTCAGAATCATCTGTAAATTCCGCCCTTTCTTTTCTTTTTTTTTATTACCATCCCAGTGGTCCTTTCTATAATTGAGTTCTATGTTCTAGATATTAACCATTTTAATTTTTGAACCTAGATAACATCTGAAGGACTACTTCCCTTTTTCTAATCTCGTTTTGGACAGTACTGAATAATAAGTAAAGTTTTAACTTCCTGTGGTTAAAAATTCCACACACACACACGAGATATTACATACTTTATGATCTGAGCATAAAAATAAAGAGCTGAGCCTTTAATTTTATTCAATCACCAGTATAACAGTGCTAAAAGAATTTGCATGTTTGAAGGAATGTTCAGAACAACCCTCGTAATGAATTCTCCAGTGGTCTTTGAAGAAGAATTGGTATTCATCCCAAAGGATGGTGTCTGCTGCAGGATCTGTATTCTCTGAGCATACTGATTGGACATCAGTGCTCAGCAGCAGCCAATCATAAAGTGTCAGAATGGAGGCTTCCATTTTGACTGGACTTGGGAAGGCAGGAAGGGATGAGTTGAGTGACCAGCAGTAACTGGTTGAAAGGAGGTGTGTATGCAGTTGTTGAGGGGTAGGTAGTGGGCCTGGTTTTTTCCCTTAAATAATCTCTTTATTAGGAAACCCCAGAGGTATCCTTTTCTTGGTTTTATGTAGGCAACTGCATGGATCACTTCTTTTTCTTCTGGGAAAATGTGCCGGAAGATTAACTGGGAAAGGAACGGTTGGTCATCAGATTGATAGGAAATTCTACATTAAAATGTTTCATGGCCTGCACTAAAACTGTAGCATATCTCCAGTACCAGGAATAGCTATGGCTGAGTTTATTTAAAATTTTACGAGAAAAGATGAAGGCACACTCCTAGTGCATATTGAAACCACTGTTTCTCAGAGGGTTGTGTGAAAAGGAGCTGGAATGGGGGCTGGGAAAACCTCAGCTTTGCTTTAGCCTTACTCGACAGCACCACCTCTTCTTTGCAACTGTGTCAACATGGTGGGCAGGACCTTCTCTGCTAGTCATTATCTTTGATGTCTGGCAATTCCTGCCCCTCTATCCCCACAAGTCCCTCTTCAGCCCCCTGCTGGGAGTATTTTTTTTTTTCCTTCAGGGCTCTGCCAGGGTTGCTCCTCCCTGAGGCTTATCATCAACTCTAACAGGTGGTCCAGACCAAAGGTTTTCATAGATTGAGGAGATAAACTGATGGGTGTCAGTGGTAAAGAGCATGAGATTCAGAATCAAGACCTTGACTGAGTCTCTGATTCTGCCACTTATAAACTGGGTGCCCTTGGCTAGGTTATTTAGCCTTCCCAAGACTTTGCTTTCTTCATCTCTCGAAGGAGATAATGGTTATTCCTTCTTCTAAGCATTGTGGAGCTCATACCTGTCATGCACCTAGTGATGGCTCACAGTAAGCCCACTAAAGGTATTAATTATAACCTTAAAAGTACAAGATTTCTCTCTATAATGGCTATCGCAGGTTGTGGAAACAGCTGAATGAATTGTCATTAAATTCAGAAGTGGTCTGACTTACAACACAGGCTTTGTGGTGCCCCAGAAACTCCCTTTGAAGAGCTCTGGGAGGTGATGTTATCCAGGGCAGCTGCAGGTCTTGCCTTGCATCTCTCACACTGCCCACCTGTTCAGCCAGGTGCCTGCTCCAGGAGGAAAAAGGGTGGCAAGGATATATTTATTTTGAGGATAGTTAATGCTTTCTCCAATAAAACTGGATACTTAACTAGTCGTTATTTTCCCTCTCCCTCTCCTTCTTCCTCATCACCATTATAGGGAGGCAGGAATCCTAATGTTTGAAGTTGATATCTTGGAGGCACATACTATTCTCCTACAGAAGGTTACACTGAAGATCCAATTGCTTTGACTTAAGGCAAGCATTTCTATTCTTTTTGTGGTTATTTCTAAAACCAGAGAAACAAGCTTTTTACTAGCACTCTCCTCAGCAGCTTGGGAAAGACATTGGCAAAAGATTTGAATGACCAGGCTTTATTCCCAACTTTGTCTTTTGGGAGCTGGGTGACCCTGAGTGAGTTGTTAATTTCACTGAGCTTCAGAAGCTTAACCTTTAAAGAGGGTGAGGACACCCTCATGATCAGAGATTGTGATATGATATTGTAAGAGGACAGAGGCTTTGGCCCAAAACCTGGTGCTCAGAGCTATAGGGGGTGCAAGCTGAAAGGCTCTGAGAACTCCTCTCATAAACCAGTTACAGTTTTTCAGGGCATAGGAAAGGTTTGATTCTTCCCAAGATCTTTTTTTTTTTTTTTTTAACAAGGGTACATACCTATTAGTGACGACTAAGAGCAAACCCTTATTATTGAAAATATTTAACCAGTGCTTTCTTGGTCATTTTGTAAACCATATTCTCTTTCAATCTGTCTACTATGAATGTGAGCCCATGAGGGGTAGGTAGATTTTTCTAAACCCATGCTACTTGAACTTTATGGTGTACATGAGTCACCTAAGGAATCTTTTTCAAAGGCAGATTCTGATGCAGAAGGTCTGTGGAGGCATGAGATTCTGCATTTCGACAATTTTCCAGGCAATGCCAATCCACGTTCTGAGGACCAGACTTTGAAGACCAAAAGTCCAGAATAAAATGGTCATTAACCAGCTTTGAGGCTCAAAGTTCTTTTTGTTAAGTACATAGCAAGGAAATAATTTTGAAAGGTGAATTTTTGGGAAAGAGAAAAATATATTTTAAACTTCAAGTATTTCTTTATATGTCAAGAATGAGGACAGATAGATTCTGACCCTAAAGCTTTCCATAACTATGACAAAGGAAG
This sequence comes from Pteropus medius, assembly GCF_902729225.1. Classification (NCBI taxonomy): domain Eukaryota; kingdom Metazoa; phylum Chordata; class Mammalia; order Chiroptera; family Pteropodidae; genus Pteropus; species Pteropus medius. The sequence continues at coordinate 543,366 of NW_024345601.1, read as the reverse complement.
ATTGCAGGGTATGATGTAGAACCATTGCCCAGCAAACAGCAAGGAGGAGGGTAAGCCTCCTGGTTCCTGAAAGGGTCAGAGGGATAGGAGTAATAGGTGGGCCCTGACTATTCCTCCTCAGGTCAAATCCCTGGATGAGGGAGGGGTATGAAAACATGTAGATTATGTTTTCTGAGACTCTGAAGAAATCTGACTGTATGTTCCTTTTTCCAATAAGGGAGAGCAGCTGTAGAACATGATGAAAGGAAGTGGAGTTGGGGTGGAAGGTCTTGACCTGGTATTTCTGTCTTCCTCCTCTGCCCCTATGGGAGGAAGAGAGCCAGGCATTCCCAGGGGCAAGTGCATACAATCATTGAGGGATGAGGTCCATCTTGCCTGCTGTATGTTTTAGGGTGAAGGGTACAGAAATCCCCGGAGTCAAGTCTGTTCGGTGGGGAATTCAAGCGGGAACTGAAGGTGAACATGTTTGGGACTCAGGATCTGTAGCTCCAAAACATGAGAGTCAGTTTTGTGTGTAGCCCCCTCCCCGCCAGCCCTGATCCAGGTACATGTTTTGCAGACACTCCAGCACAGGGAACTCCATGGTCTCCCAGAAGAACCAGGCAGGGTCAGCACTTCATGATGACACCCAAGGTTAATGTCTAGACCAAGTAAGGGGAGCAATTCCTCACGTGGGATTAGTCAGACCTAGAAAAGTTCCTCGTCTGACCAGGGGCCTCTCCCAACACCTGAGGATATGTAAGTATTTCTTGAAACTGGAGTCTTCTTGATGAGACAGAAGGAAAGGGATAAATTGTTCTGATGGGAAGGTGACTTTCGAATAAATGTAATAATTAGCTGACAGAGACTGATTAAATAGAGGAGATGGTGTGACTTTTAATTAGCAGGCTTGCTCAGGCTTTCTCCACCTTTCCTAGTCTTTAGAAGGAATGCAGGTGGGAGGGACCTCGAAGTTGAGTTCAATTACAGGAAATAGACCAGTTTTTCCTTGGGACATGGGAACAGTGCTGTGTAATGCCACCCCTGCTACATTATCGTCTAATTGATTTAACAATAAACTAAATCTCACCACTCCAGCACAAAAACATTTAATTTATATATTTTTTCTTTTAGATGGTGCCTTATTCATATGTATTTTACCTAATTACAATAGTATGCCTGATATTTCATTCTCTTTTAAAATTGGACATTGCATTATATGTACTTTTATGCTTGCCTAAACTTCTTTATCTTTATTTTTATATATTCAACCTTGCTTCCATTTATTGAGAAAAATGGCAAATATCTGTATAGATAAACTTTAGTAAATATAAATGTAACATATAAGTATTCCTCATTTTATTGCACTTCATTTTATTACACTTTAAATATGTTGCATTTATTTATTTGTTGCAAATGGAAGACAAGACTCTCCTTCGGCAAAAAGATTTGACTCACTTTATTGCAGTGGTCTGAACCAAACCGGAAATATCTCTGAGATATGCCTATATATACAAACACAGTCATGTGTCGCTTGTCGATGAGGATATATTCTGAGAGATTCGCGCCATTAGATATTTTATCATTGTGCAAACATCATAGAGTGCACTTACACAAACCTAGACGGTTAGCCTACTACACATCTAAGCTATATAGGATAGCCTGTTGCTCCTAAGCTACAAGCCTGTCTAGCACGTTACTGTACAAAACAACATGAGATTAAATCAAACACAAGATAAAATGATGCGATTAAGAGACTTAGTAAACATGAGATGTATGAGGCTGTTGGTGTACCATGGCATATTGTTTTACATCAAACTTTGTTTTTAATAAGTAGACAGAATATATTCAAAAGCAATGATAAAAGTATAGTATAGTGAATACATAAACTAGTAAGAGTCATTTATATCATTATCAAGTATTATGTACATAATTGTATGTGTTATACTTCTATATGACTGGCAGCACAGTAGGTTTATTTACACCAGCATCACCACAAACCTGTGAATAATGCCTTACACCATGATGTTAAAGTGGCTAAGATGTCACTAGGCAATAGGAAATTTTCAACTCTGTTATAGTCTTATGGGACCACATATATATGCAGTCCATTCTTGACCAAAACATCATTATGCAGCACGTGACTGTCTATATATTAGATGTATATGTAAATCTTCCTTTTATAGTAAATGATGAATCCAAACAGTAATCTAATAAGTTAGAAATAACTTTAGAATTGTAAATTGTTCTTGCTCATCCATCCAACAAATATTTACTGAGTGCCTTCTGTGTATGGGGCATGACAGATAATGTGGTGACTATGACGGGTGATCCAGTCCTTGTCCTAAGGGCTGGGCACACATATAAATTACCCTATTTCAGGGCAATTGGGGAAGCCAGAGGAGAAGCATAAATATTGCTGAAATGGTTCAGAGTGGAAGGTCCGGAAAGTGGTGATTAAACTGGGTTTTGATGAGAGAGGTGGGAGGATATTATATGTGGGTGGAATGTGTGAGCAGTAAGGTAGAGGCAGAAAGGTCAAGATATGTTCTAGAAATAGACAGTAGGGCAGGAATATGAGCAGGGCATAGGGAGGTGGAGCAAGAAGGTCAGACTCTGTTTAGAGTGTGCTGGGCCTAAATGCCAGGCACAGAACCCCAGATTTTATTGAATAGGGAATGGGGAGTAATTGATGTTTTTAAGCTGAGAAATCACATGATTAAAGTAGTAGATTAATCTGATAGAAACATCCAAGACGTAGAGAGATGTACTAGGAGAGGGAAAATAGACTAACATTGCAACAGTCCAGGAACAAAGCAACTGAGAAGAGGGCAAGATGGAGCCTGAGAAGAGAAGATGCTCAGGATTTGGCAGCTTGCTTTTTTCTCTATCTATAGGTAAATAAAATAATTTTACATGGTTTGGCATCCTTCATTGTGCTGCCACCTGCCAAATTTGGAAGTGTGAAAAGCTGGAGGTCTCTGCCTTTTCTGAGGCTGGCTTAGATGAACTTCATTGGTTCTGCTAACTGTAAGTAATTAGCACACTTATAATAGAAGTCAGGTTCAGATAGCAGAACTTGAGAATCAATACAGAGAGTGTTATTATTGGTAGGAAATTTGTTGGTCAGTGAAGGAAATAAAATAGTGAGTGACAACCATCTTGCTGGTTATTAGCATTGGTACAGTTGGGTGCAGTGATAGGCAAAATGAATTTGCACTGAAATATTTTATTGTCCTACTGGTTAAAGTTCCACTGTGAAGAGATGGTGCTTTGTGTCTTCTTATTGAGAAGTGAATGTCCTTTATGAGGAACAAGAACTGAGATGTTAAGAAGAGACTGGCGTAAGGCCTTTGACATGGTGTCCTCCCGTGCTAGCTCCTTGAGATGGACACATCTATACCATATTGACCGTTTCAGGTATTCTTTCTTGGCAGTCTTTGATTTCTCTGTTCCTTTTTCTGAAACTTTAAAAAAAATTTTGTTGCCTAGGTTTGACCCCTAAAAATTTTATCTCGGTTTTATCTCTGGGCCCTGTGATGGCTGTACCTGTTTGGGTTTTCCAGTTCAACTCCACCTCTGGTGTTCATTCAGAAGAAGGCTCTGCCTTAAGCCTTCTCTCTGGAGCCACCATGGGATTGAGGTGCCCACCATGGCAGTGCCTGCTTTCTCCAGAGGCTTGTCCAAGTCAACAACACAGAACTTTGACTGGGAAAAACTGGGGGATGAGGGCCCTCTTTATTTTCTCTCAATGGTGTTTAAGCCATCAGAACTCATTGGGAGTTTCAAGATTATTTTTGTTTTTCAGCTATGGGTCACATAAGCAGAAACCCATAGGCCTATGAGCTATGTTGATTGTTGATAGTACTACACTTGGGGCACAAAATTTGAAAAACTTTGTTTTGTCCAATTTTGTTTTTCCCATAAAACATCCCAGTCCTTAATGCCACATAGTGTATTCAATTTGAGCCACTCAAAAGTTACTTATTGGGCTATATTTGACTCCTATTGCAATGCCAATTGATTCAGGTCTGCTAGAGTGCCTTCGGGTGAGAAGTTAGAAACACAAAGCAGGGCTGTCATTGGGTAACTTCATAAGCTCTACTATCTCCACTGCTTTAGGCATATGTTTTAAAGAAAGATGTGGCCAAAAATCTTCAGTTGGCTCTGCTGTCCTTGCAACATAGGTTTGCAAGCACACTGTAAGAGTCTACAGGGTAGAACACAAATATCTAAAGGTTATGGATCAAGGTGGGCGGAAGGTAGTTATCCTCTAGATTCTCATTTTTATAGATACAGGTCAGCACATCGCTGATTTGGCATATGACGCTGGTAGTGCTTGTGAAAAATTTAACAGGTGCACTGTATTCGGGGAGGGGGTGGATGGAGAAAGAGAAGTGCAGCCTGAGGGAGGCAGAATTCTAAGATCTTCCCCATGACTCCCACCTACTGGTATTTGTGTCCTATAGAGTCCCCTCCAGGATGGAACCTGTGACTTGCTTTAGCCAAAAGAATATGGCAAAGGGAAAAAAATTGTAAATGTCATTAAGGTCTCAAAGCAGCTGACTTGGCATTAATCAAAGGGAAATGATCCAAGAGGAGCCTGACTTCATCAGGTGAGCTCTTAAAAGATGGCCTGGATCCTCATTAAGGTCAGAGGCTCTCCCTGGCTAGACTGAAGAAGTAAGCTGCCATGTAGTGAAGTAGCCTATGAAGTGGGCCATGTGGCAAGGGCCTACAAACCACAACCTTTCAACATCAGCTCCCCACTGGTTCCTGGGGACAGCTTTTGTCTAAGCTAGATACGGGGTGGCTGACACAGTTCTACATTTGCTCCAGGGGTGGACATGGGAAAGAGAGAGAGTTCAGGAAGGCCTCCTGCTAAAGTGGTCGTAACCTTGCCAGCAGCCCAAGAAGTCATCTGGCCACTTTGGGATCTGCCTGGCTTTGGGAGATTAGGAGTCCTAGCCGCTCTATGACTACTCAGGTCTCTCTAAATAAGCAGGTTCTACAACATCCATCTCTTCTTTTCCTGGTCAGTTCTTGGTAACTCTATATCTTAGGTATCCATATCTTTTCCATTTGGTCCTTGCATTTGGGGGATGCTAATGCCCCACTCTGGCTGTTGCAAGTGTCTGGGGCTCAGGCCTACGCTGGTTAGCTCAACTTAACCCCCTGGCCATAGGTACCAGTTTGGGGTTGGCTTTACACTCCATAAGAGCCTCAGTGAACATGTGCTGGAGGTGTCTGGATTTAAAAAGTGCTTTGCTCTTTTGAAGAGATCGCCACTCTTCTTCCTGGATGTAGCTAAAGAAGCTTTCAGTCGTGAGAGTTGCTGGGAATAATTTGCCACTCCATATGAAACCGACCACACAGAGAAAGAAGAGAAAAATATGATGAAATCCAGGTCTTTAATGATGCTACTATACTTACTAACTTGAAAACTTCCCTCCCTCTGGACCTCCAGTGATGTGATCCCTGAAGCCATTCTGGTATGAGCTTGGGTGTGGCCTTTCCCAGAAAGGGCTTAGTTGGGTTAGCTGAAATGTTAGAAAAGTAGAACCTCACTGGCAAAAAGAATCACCTTTAATAATTCTACGTTTGCACCTTTCAAAGATCTCATAGCCCAGCAGACCTCACAAATGCTGGCAAATTTCCCTCAAACCATCATCAAATAAAATGTTCACTTCCAATTTGCAAAATGTCTCCATTTGAAAAATCTGGGAGGCTTAGAGAAAAGCAACATTTTTCTTCTAAAAATATCTGTACCAGGATTACAACAATTATAAGGATTACTGAAATAAAAAAAATCCTTTTGGGATTGAGATTTGCATTTGCAAAATGATTTGCAACCAGACCTTCCAGGTAGCACTTCATGAAAATCAAGAAGTGGGTTTTGAATATCTAGGCCATTTTCCCCCCGTGGCATCCAAATCCATAATAAAATCAACTTTCTAGCTGTCTGGAATAGATAAGCCTAAATGCTCAGAATAGCTCTCCTGAAAGTGCTGAATAATTGTGATAAAAGTAGATGCAGCTAGGACACAGTCATATTTAATTGACTTACTTTAATTCTCTAAATCAGTTTATTACCTAAGAAGCTCCTCAATTCAGTTCTCACCCTGCATCTACCTTCTATAGTTTTCATAGCTGGCTCCTCAACCCTAAATAACTGAACTTGTGGCAGAGGCATTAGGGTTGGTTTGAAATGGCAGGATTTTCCCACTAATTTCTCCATTCAGGATTTCGTTCGTTCAAAGGAGACTTTGTGTTTCCCGTATTTCCTTCCCTTGCTTGTCTGAATCTAAAATGAATCTGAACTAAAAGTACTTGTTGAGTGGTTATGCTCCCAGCTGTAATTTGGAGTCACAGTATGAATATTTTATACTCAAAGAGTCACTGAAGATTTGTAGAGGTTTTTAAAAATAAATGAATACCCTCATTTTTGTTGGCATAGGTAGACTATAGCTGGGGGAAAACAAAAATACAGGACAAGCCCTCAGTCATTAGCCTTTAAAAAATGAATTTGAATTTGTGTTTTGGGATGATCAGGAGTAAGTGTGGTGAGCACACAGTGTCCTTCAGAGGAAAGAAAGACCAAGATGAAGGAGAACTGGGTAGGAAACAAACACAAAAGCCACCCAAATGCTCCAATCTCAAATTAAACCCACCCAAATTCCAGAGGTGCAGTTTCAGAAGGTGCTCTTCATGTCCTGGCAGAAATTAGGTGTTGAACTGGGGAGCCAGCGTTCAGATGCCTGTGGCTTCCTTTTGCTGCAAAAATAGACTTAAAAAATAATCCAGTCTTTGGCAAAGTCTCTTCCAAGATGGAGCGACCTGAGTAGCCTCTTTACTTTCAGTGTGTTTGCCATTGCAGCGAGCCCATAGCCTGGTGAGCTCATAGGTACTTCAAAGCTGTTGAATACAGTTGAAACAGAATATTAATACATGTTAACTAAGCATTTCCTTTTTTTTTCTCTTATAAATCTATGAGGTTTATTCTCCTAATAATATCTATTTGTTTGTAGGGAGGTTCCTGTTAAGTAATTTTCTTTAGCTTTCAAGAACTAGAAAGTAGAGAGAAAATGTGTGGGCTCTTGCAATCTTTAAGCATGACCACACATAGGATAACAATTTCCCCAGAAACTTAAGCTCTCCTTTCTTGAAGATTTCTGTAGAAGGACATTCCAGTCACCAGTAACTTCTGATGTTCATTAACTACTCAATATACAATTTAATTGTGCCTGATTCATATTGCTTCTTTTATAATGTCCTAATTTTACCCTAAACAAACTATGTGGAAATTTAGAGAAAAAAAGGTAGGCTCTAAACTTTGATGGCTGGGTGCCAAGATCATGACCATGTGTGGGGTTTTGGGTACAATGCCCTATAGTAAATGTTCTTACATGACAACAACTTTTTTTCCCCAACCATCTCTGTTTCATTCCTCATGTCTAACCTCTATTTATGACCCTACATTCTTTAAGTAGATTCAACCTGCAAAGAGTTTGTAAAAATTCAGATGTAAACAATATAAAGAAAACTAGATACAATTTTAACCCATTCAATTGGAAAATATTTTAAAAATTCTTAAGATGTAGCATTGACCAAAGTATGGCTAAAAGGGCTATTTAGATTGAGTGTGAAAGTAAAATGGGGGTAATTTCTGAGGATAGATTGGCAGCACATTCTACCCCACAACCAGTTATTTTTCCTACAGCTATAGAAGTGAGCAAAGATTCACATATTGTATCTATTATGATAGCAAAAACATGGAAACAACTTCTATGCTAAGCAACAGGGGACTCTTTACGTAAACTAAGGTATATTTATACAAAGGAATATTATGCAGCCATGTAAAAAGACAAGCTAATTGGAATGTGCAGATATTGAAAGAATGACAAATTATTGGCTTGAAAAAAGTAAGAGACAGAATAGTATGCATAGTTTAATCTAATTTATAGTAAAGAGTATACCTGTGCATTGTACATTTGCAGACAATTTCTCAAAGGACAAATAAGAAATTGTAATGACTGTAATGACTGGTACTTTTTTAGGTATGGAAATGGGGATCTGAGAGGAGAAGAGGGAGAACTTACTTTTTATTTTATACCCTTCTGTAATACTTTCATTTTAAAAACAATCATTATGTATTGATTTTTTAAAATTATAATCAAGTTTATTTAATTTTTTGATAAGCAAAAAAGTCCAGCTGTGACCATAATTCTACATCTCCTAAATTAATGCAGACTACTTTCTGTTTACCACCATGGATGTTCCCCACCCTCATCTCAATTTGTCTGACAACCTCTTTTTGGCCGAGTTCCTTAAGCACGGAGGACAAGTCTTAACTCTCAGTGTTCCTGTGCTCAGGTCTTACCTGTCACATAAGTGTTCTGTGGAACATTAAGGGAATGATTATACTCCTGACTTCTTCATTTCCAAGTGATTTTTTTGTGGGTTCTATAAACACTTTAGCAGTCCTGTCCATTTTCATTAATGTCAGTGTATTGATTTTCTATTGCTGTATAATAAAATATCACAAACTTGGTGGCTTAATACAACATACATTTATTACCTCACAATGTCTGTGGTCAAGAGTCCTGGTACAGCTTACCTGATCCTTTAGGATGTCTCACAAGACTGAATTCAAGGTGTTGTTTGGGGCTGTGATCTAATCTCAAGGCTCAACCAGGAAAGGATTACCTTCTAAGCTCATGATGTTGTTGGCAGAATTTGGTTCCTTGCAACCTATTGGATTGAGGGCCTCAGTTTCTAGCTGATTCTTGGCTGGAGGCTGTCTCAGTTCCCTTTCTTCACTAAAGCCAGTGAAGAGAGTGTCTACTTCTCTTGTAATGTAATCATGGCAGTGATAGCTCATCACTCATCTATTGGTTAGAAACAAGTCAAAAGTCCTGCCCACACTCAAGGGAAGATGGATATACAAGGGCACAAATACCAGGAGTTGGGGTCGTAGGAGACCACCTAAGAGCCAGCATAGTCATAAACTTGTCTGATTGACATTTGGGTAGCTTAAAAGCAATTCCATAAGGAAGGTCTTATAACCATAGATAATTTTTCCTAACAGTCTCCTTATCTTTCTGGTTACTTACAACTTCCTGAGCTCCTTCCAGAACAACTTCTTCCCATCCTGTGCCCATTCCAATATCTTCTTTCCATCTGGGTTTTGTCTGATAATGTCAATCTGTATTTAAAGATCAATTCCATTCTTTCCTTATTAGTGTCTCTCACTTCTAGTCCTGAGAGTTGTGGGGAAGTGACTTAGGAGCCCTAGGGATAGGACTATATAACAATTAAGTAATCCTGACTCTTCTGGGCTCTGGTTCCGAGCTCAAGTACCACCTTCTTACTACCCACCAGCAGTTAGCCTACTGTGGCCCTGCTCTGCTACTCACTATATGTCACATTTTCTCCTTTATTTTCTTCATAAGGGTAATCACCATCGGAAGCTCTCTGGATTATTTTTTTTCTTGTTTATTATCTGCTTCTCCCCAAGAAGGTTAGATGCTGGGGTACAGGATTCTTATTTTCCCTCGTTCAGTGAAGTATCTCCAGGACATGGGATGGCTCCTGGCACAAGAGAAGCATTTAACAAGTATGTGTGAAATTAAAAATTAGATTAGTCAGTGCATAATCGATGTGGCCTATGAATCCTCTATGTGGAGGAAGCACCACTGCTGCCCTGGCTTAAATGGTCATTTCTCATGGTTTTTCTAGGTGCTCAATGCCTGTGAACCTGAACTTTGCCATCCTGGTAATATATAAGCATTCCTCATCCTCACTCTCTCCTCAGCAATCATTGAGCACTACAATGTCTGGATTAAAACATACTCCAGTAACTCAGCCCACAGGGTAGGCGGCATCTGGAAGGTGCTTCTTGTATTTTTGTTGGTCAGTGGCTGCCAGATGTTGATCCATGATCAAGAAATACTTGCAAAATTTGGGGCTCAACAACTGCTGCTCTTTACCTGCATTATCGTTGCAGCAGATGACATAATTATAGATGGAAGATGATAATGGCGACAATAATAAGAGTTAACTTTTTTAAAGTGCTTGATGTACCTCGGACTCTCAGCTGTGTGCTTTATCTGTAGTAGTGTCTCCTTTAATCATCACAGCAGCCCCATCAAAAATGGGAGATGATGTCCTTGGCAGGTGGAGGTGGTGGCCTTAGCAGTCCCTCTTGGCCCTGTTAATGTCGGGGCCAACCCCGAGGAGGATGGTGCTCTAGAGCCAAGCCTTACTTGGGTAAGGGAGAGAGGGCACAGGAAGGGGACCAGCCATTTTGATGGTAACTTAGAGTCTGCTGCAGTGTTGGCGATCCAGTTTTAGGAGAAGCTCCAACTTTGACTTTTAGGGCCAGCTGGTGGAGGCAATATACAAGTATCAGATATTAGCAAGACATCTACAAAACAAGGCCCAAGCTCAACACAATAATTCTAAGTTCACAGAAGGACAAAATAAAACCATAGGCAAAATTGCAACATGCTTAGACTTATGAAGTGCATCTTTATAGTCCACGTAGTCCCATAAATTTAAGCTGGAAGACTTGGAGAAGCTAGAACCAATCCTAAAGAACATTCTTAATAATATTCTATAATAAAGAATTCCCATTAGACGTTCAGCCTGTTCACTTAAGAAGAATTGTAGCACCTGGTGAAGAAGATGAAGAAGAGGGTGGTGCTGGAGTAGGGTCTCCTGGTTTCTCTCCTGCTAGAGTTCTTGGTACATTATTACCAAGGTTGTCATCAGAGCCAGGAATAATGTTATTCACTATCAGAATTAAGAATGTTGGTCTGAAAGATGCTGGGCAGTGCATTGATCCCTATATCACAGTTGGTGTAAAGGATCTGAATGGCATAAATTTAACTCCTGTGCAAGATACTCCTGTGGCTTCAAGAAAAGAAGATACATATGCTTATTTTAATGTGGAAATTAATTCCCAGAGGTAGTCTGTAAAATTAACAAAAGTTGCAGCTATCTTCTTTGAATTCAAATGCTACAAGCTTAAAAAAGGTTTACCAGTACAAAGTGTTGCTTTCATGGAAATGGATGAAATTAAACCTGAGCTAATTGTAGCAGAACTATACAAGAAACCCACTGACTTTAAAAGAAGGAAATTAAAATTATTGACCAAGAAACCACTTTATCTATATCAAACTTTGCACAAGGAATGACCCTTACATGAGTAACCTGGAACTTCTGTGAATTTTACCACTCACTAGAAACCATCATAGCTCTGTGAAGCATATTCACCATTTGACAGATAGGAAGCAAGACACACCCACGCCAAAGTGTGTCTATTGCAAACCTGTAGCACAGAATTCAAAGTCCAGAACATTACTAGCATGTAAGACTCCTTTGGATACAGGTTTATTGTAGGTTTTTAAACATATTTTTACTTTTCTATCGATTGTGCAATTAATAGTCTCTTCCAATTTACCACTACTCCAGCCCTGCTTCCTGGAACAACACTGTTGTGGGTAGAATGTGCTCATCTTCAAAATTAATGCAGCAATAAGAATGTGCTAGAGTTTACATATCTGTTAATTTCTGCTCCACTATGCTCTTTTGTTGGTTTGAGTTAATATCAAACTTTGGGTCAATATGGGTAGAATAGTATGAAATTGCTTTGAGAGAGATTGGACCAATTACACTGTCCAAGATGGTCAGTCTAGAAATTTATAGGCTGTTTCTCAGGGATGGCCTTAATTCACCTTGATCTCGTAGTTTTCCTGCTAAGTGTGTGCCTTGGCTGAATCAGTATCCATTTGGGAGTGTTTCCAGGTTGTAGTAGTGATTTTTCCTGATGACCAGATTGTTTTTCTTAAAGTGAGCATATTTTTAGTCATGTCGATTCACTGTTCTTCTACTTTACTTTGTTAGTCTTTCCAATAGTGATTCTAGGGTTAATGTGGAACCATTTCAGAATAATTGAAAATTTTTAGATGGGTTTATAATGTATTCTAAATCATGTAATCTAAAATAATTTTGAGTTAGATGCTAACGAGATACTACAGGAATACCTGCTGCTTTTCTGATAACTGACTGTAAAACCTGAAAACGTGTACTTCTTAAAGTGATGAGTATTCAAAATTTGAAGATGTTCTATTTTTTTTTTACATAGGCAGATAAAATTGCCATTTATTAGATATATCAACATTCATCCGCATGGAAATCTGCAGGTCATTAGCTTATTATAATTTGACTATTTACATTACTTTTGATTTACTGGGGCATAAATAAAACTTTTATAGTACATACAAGATGGCTATCTGATACACAGAACATTAAAATCTGGGGTGGGATTTCTAGGGGTTAGATGTAGAGCCCACATATTTAACATTCACTATTTTAAATGACCAATGCTAGTATGAGTGGAATTCAGAGCCAGTACTTGGCCTATTTTTAAACTAGTGTAATACTGTTCAATGCTTGCTTTTTAAAATAAGTAACCACCATGCTTCCAGGTTCTGGCCACTGTGAATAATGAGGCTATGAACATTGGTGTGCAAATATCTTTATGGATATGATTTTTCAAGTCTTTGGTGTAAATACCAATAGAGAGATTGCTGGATCATGTGGTAGATCAATTCATAGTTTTTTGAGGAACCTCCGTACTGTTTTCCATAGTGGCTGTACCAATTTTCAGTCCCACCAGCAGTGTATGAGGGGTTTTTTTCTCCACATCCTCTCTATCATTTGTTATTACTTGTCCTGATGTTACTCCAATAAACTTAATTTAAAAAAAAAGAAAAAAAGAAATAAGGTATTGCTTAAACTAGGAAATATCCTATTCATTGCAACCTTGTTTAGAATAGTGAAAAGGAAAAAAAAAGGTAAAAAAACCAAGAAACAAAAAACAAAAAAAAAAAGAGGAAAGAATCTAAAGTCAATCAATAAGAACTGGTTAAATAAATTATACACATACACTTGGATTCAAGGCAATCATTAAAATGAATGAGGAAGATCAAAAAAAATAAGTAACCACGATTAAGTTATTTTTGCCTTGTACTTAAGGAGATCTAGTCTTTACTTTCACTTGTTCATTAGATCAATTCTTTTTACCAAGATGGATGTTAAAAACTATATGAGCCTGAAAGAATTCTCAATCAAACCTAATCTTGTCTTTCATTTCGATTACATTAATTCCAAAATGATTCAATCCACAATAGCACAAGAGGATGAGGACTTTGCCTTTAACTACTGTGCTGTTCCCTCAACTCTTAGACTGTGAGTTGTCAGCCCCCCAGACTGTAAGCTTCTCAAGGGTCAAGAGCCATATTTTCTCCATGTTACGTAAAATTTCTAAGGTTCTTGGCAGCACTCTGTGTACTGCAAAGTACTCACTGTTCTCAGAAAATTGTAAGTCGTTGAAGAATCAACATCATTAAAATGGCTACACTACCCAAAGCAATCTATAGATTCAATGCAATCCCTATCAAAATACCAATGGCATTTTTCAGAGAGCTAGAACAAATAATCCTAAAATTTATATGGAACCATAAAAGACCCTGAATAACAACGACAATCTTAAGAAAGAATAAAGTTGGAGGTGTCACACTACTTGATATCAAACTATACTACAAGCCTACAGCAATCAAAACAGCATGGTACTGGCATAAAAACAGATACATTGATCAATGGAACAGAATAGAGAGCCCAGAAATAAATCCACACCTATACTATCACATAATATATAACAAAGGAGGCAAGCATATACAATGGGGTAAAGACTGTCTCTTCAATAAATGGTGCTGGGAAAATTGGACAGATACATGCAAAAAAAAAAAAAGGACCACCTTCTTACACCATATACAAGAATAGACTTAAAGTACCTGATGACTTTTGTTTGCTGTTGCTGACAAGACCTAAAAACTTATCCCTCAAAAAACCTACTACTAAAATGTAGCAAAACTGAAAACAAAAAAGTGAGAGAGTATTCTTTCCCGCTACGGCCTCAGCACTTCTAAAAACAACTGCCTGTTCAAATGTAAATGCAGTTTCTAAACCAGTTTATTAGGAGAATGTCAATGAAAATAATTTTAATAGCATTCTTGTATTAGGAATAAAGCTTAATGAAAACATGATTTTACCCTAATTAGACTGAAATAGCTCAACACTGTACACATAATCTGAAATGATCTTACTTAAGCTCACATAGTACACTGACAAGTCACTATTATAAGCTTTTAAGAAATGGATTTCTAATATTTGATTTTTCATAATGTTTATTCAAAATTTAATTTTACCACTAATTTTTGCATTAGATTAGTCATTAAAGCAACACCTTTCTTATTACTGTAATAAGAAGACACATTCAAACAAAGGCATTTCAGAGTACTTGGGACTTGTTAAAAGTTCACACTTACAGGTTTCCTTTGAGCTGGTCGGTGCTTTTTGCCTTTGATCAGCTTCTTTCCCATTCATAGGAATGAACATTTTACATCAAATTTTAAGGTCTGTTTTCCTATTGTACCTTTTCATTGGTCTCCTCTCCAGAGTCTACTCTGAAAAATCAATGCTCTCTTTTAATATTTGTGTTCCTGCTCTGGACTGTTGTAGGCAGGAAGGTGAGAGCAGAGGAAGTGGGGGGTGAATCTTACATGTCCTTCTAATGAAGAAGAGAATGTCATTGCCCAACACCATTCCCAAAGAGACTTGTCCTGGACACAGGTATGGCAAGTATACAGAAGGAATATTTTTGCTACTTTACCGGGACATCTCAGATGGTCATGCAGATGGGGTAATTAGACCCTGCTTCAGGTAACTTAACTGAAACATTTCCATAGACTTGGTAGGGCCTTAGAGGAAGTGAGTGATGCATGTTAGAACAATATAGACTCTGGAGTGAGGTGGGACAGACTTGCATTTCTGGGCCGTATAAGAAAGGGCTGTTTTCTTAACTTCTTGAACACCAATAACCTTGCCTATAAATTGAGGATAAAATAAAATGGCGATCTCACTTGGTCTTTGAGGCTTAATATTTACTGAACAAATTCATACATAACACCACTCCTTGGCACAAAGTAAGTGAAGTGCGGTCCTTCCTGTCCTGTCTTCATGACCTCCCACAAACTTCTAATGTAGACCAGTGCTCTACTTATGACTCAAATACAGCTGAAGTTCTGCCAGTAAGGAAAACAAGTAAGGATGTTGCCCAGTGTGTAGACAACCACAGTGTCTCCTCAACATGCAAGAGTACAGGTGAGATGAAGAATCCAGATTGGGAAAAAGCCTAATTCAAAGAAAAGAATTCTCTATTGTGAGTCCTTCATGTTATACTTCTCTCTCATTTTTGCTTAAGAAATTCTTGCTTTCCCATTCCACCCTTCCTTTGTCCAATTTTCCTTCTTCCTCAGGGTTTATTTTTACTAAGAGTAATCTCCATTCATGTAGGTGCTCAGACTCCGAACCAAGTCTTGTCCTTGCTTTCTTACCTTCCAACACATTCAAGACCCTTTGTTTCTACCTTCAAACACCCCCTATCACCTCCACTGTTGACCCCCTGGTCCAAATCACCATGATATCTTTGTTAGTTCTCTGGACTACTTCAGGAACTGCTTAGTGGGCATTCTCCTTCTATGCTTCTCCCCAACTCACAACAAACAGAGGAATTCTTGAAATGTTTAAATCTGATCATATCTCTTCCATCTTGAATCCCTCCAATGACTTCCCATTGAATTCAGAATAGAATCTCTGCAGAAATGTAGATTGACTTTCTCAGCTTTTAAATTATTATTCAAAGGGGAGGACACTCAGAATTCAAATAAGAGTGGCAAAGAGGTCAAGAAAAATTTAGTTATATTAGGTCAGGGAAAGTAAAATGTCTGGCTAGAAATACTGTAAGCATGAGCAAGATGAATAGTGTCAAAGCAACTATATAAATAAACTTGAACATAAAGGAAAAATAAAGAGATATAGCATACTCCGTCTACTAGGATATGTCCAACTGCAATTATCAAAACATTTGGCTAAGGATACCTTAAACAAATTTGCTCATATAAAAAGTCTGGAGGTAGGTAGCTACTTGGCTTACTTCAGGGCTCCCTGACATCAAGGCTCTGGGTCAACATCTCTGAAATTCTCTCAGCTTTTCCCTCATGATTGCAAAATTACTGCAGGAGGTCAAAGCATCATATCCTTGCAGGACATTCAAAGGCAGGAAATGGAGAACAATGCAAGGCAGTGCTCCTCTCCTCTCTTAACTATCCTCTCATTAATAGAAACATTATAGATGTAGAGGACAAAAACATATATAAAACTTTGCTAATTTCTTCATCTTTCATAATAGTAGTCAGTGCCCAAAGTTGAAATGTAATTACAAAAATAATTTCTATAATCTCAGTAGTATTCTTATATTAATTTTATTCTAACTTTTAGGAGGATTATTTAGAAACTATCACTTTCTGCAGTGGGAAAATATTTGAATTTTAGCGATTCCTCAAATTTTACTTTACTATCTTTTTCTCTGGTTAAAGTAAAAATACTTTACTTAATCCAATTAAAATGTCATAAATAATATGACACAGTTTTTATAAAATCATCTATTTCTCTCTGTCTGGCTATCTCTTTGTCTTTCTCCCTATCTATTTGTCTGTCTCTCTGCCTGTTTGTCTATCTATATTTCTGATTGTCTATTTTTCTGTCTGTCTATATGCAGAGATGGATGTCTTAGATGGTGTTTACCAACCTATAATACTGGTTGTTTAGTTTTGTAGAATTTTGGTGGATTCTTTATGGTGCTCTGAATTTTAAAAATTCAGAAATTTTAAAGTAAGCATGTGTTTTATAGCTAAAAATGTTAGAAGAACAGGTGATTAAAAATAATACCTTACATATTTTGAGATGTGATAAATATTACTGTGTTGCACATTCCAACATGAATAAAACACTAAGATTGGAAATAGTGATTGTTCTTACTGTTCTCTTTTGTAATCTTAATGTCAATCACAATGTTTTAGGCATTTTATAAGATACATAATTGATATGTTCTAGATTTGAGCAGATAATCAGAAGACAGGGAAATGTCACTGAGGAGAAAAGATAATGCAAAAATAAGTTTGAATCGAAACACCAATAAATACAAATATTAGGAGTTCATAAGATTTAGAGTTTATGGGATGCTTGTGACAGAAGGTGCTTCAGACCTGGAGAAAGAACAGGACAAAAGAAATCTGTAGACATACAACTTCAAAACTGAACGAGGTAGAGAGCACAGTCCCCAGAACACGGTGATTGCACATCAGTGTTGGTTTATTTCCCTGCATCTTGTGAAAACACCTGGCTTAGAGGTACAATATGCTAGTCTATTAAAAACATGGAAATCCAAGCTAAAGAAATTAGCCTTCATACTCTAAATGGCTCCCTGATATTAGCGTGTGGTATTTGGAAGGCAGTGACTTCAATAAAATAAACTAGGGTTTAAAACCTAGTTCTTTCACTCCTTAGCAGGCTGTCCTTCTTCCTATGTAAAATGGAGTTAATACTATTACGACTTACCTTGTAGGCTTGCTACGAGGACAAAATGAGGTAAAAGCCAAGAGGCAGTTACTCTAAATATGCACTAAATAATATCTTCAAGGAAATTTCAGCCCAATAATTCATACTATTGACTGTTTTTGTTGTTGTTCCTCTACGGTTTCTTTTGCTTTAGGTTAAATCCATTAATCCTTTTGTGCCTCTGTTTCCCCAAATGTAAATTTGGATTGATGTCTCTGAAGGTATCAGATGCCAAGTGTACACAAATAATTTGCACCAGGAAGCTGAAGTCTGTTCCTGGGCCACATAGTTGATACCTGGCAAGCTACTGACCTTCTCCCTGTAGAGTTCTGTTTCCTTATCTCTACAACAGGCACCACCAAATTGGCCTTCCTTCCCAGGGCTGCTTCTTGGCAGAGCTCATAGCTGTTGGTAAAGTACTTGACAAACGTGGTGTGCTGAATGGTATCTGGTGGGGAGTTTAAACCAAAGGTGAAGCCTTGATAAGAAGGTAGATGGTGACATATTTTTGATACCTACCCTGGGCTCTTATGAATAAAACCTTTCCTGGATATCATCATGCAGTACTGTACACTAACAATATTAATCATAATAGTAACTAGCAGTTATTGAAAGCTTAGTCTATTCCAGGCAGTGGAATACATGGTGGATTTGACACCACAAGCAGATCATTTTTTAATAACTCATTATGATGCAATTATTTTTGGTATAATCTTGAAATAAAACAAGTAATACTAATGATACTAATGAAAAGAAACAGACATTGAACACTTTTTATTAAACTTTGTATATATAATCATGCCAGCCAAAATAATAATAACAAAAATAAAAACAATTAAATTCAAAAAAGGAAACAAGAAATCAATTAATATTTTTTAATTACATTACCGTATTCTAGGAAAAATAGAAACAAATAAATTCTGTAAGTTTCAGGGAATGATTTATACACAAAGCTTTCAGTTATACAATTTGTTATCAATAACCTCCCGCCCATCCACTATACAAATGCAATATTGTGAGTAAACTAAGCTCAAATAATTCTGAACCCTAATGATCTTCCTCTAGAAATGAGTACATGTAGCTGAGTCTGTCTATGTCCAGGGTCAATGGTATAATTGGCCGACTGTATAATTTCCATGTAAAATAAGCCATTTAAGAAAGACTGGGTAATAAATATGTGCAATTTGAAGCTTATATATGTATGATCATGTTAAAACTCAACAGTAACACAGCAATTGTTTAGAACATATTTCAGACCAGCATTTTTTTTTCAGGGAGGTATATTTTATTCCAAACAATGTTTAGAATTGCCAATGAATGGTGATAATAATTTTAGGTTGTTGTAGCTTTTAAATTCTCTACGAACCATGAACCCCCTGAAGGCATATACTCTAGTCCCATGATTGTACTAAGTGCTTTGCATTCATTAACTCATTTAATTCTCAAGACTATTAGTATTATCCCCATTTGACAGATGAAGCTCGGAAAGGGTAGATAGCTTGCTAGAGTTTATATTGAATTAGTGGGAGGCCAGCTGGGATTAGAATATGAACCCAGACAATTTCTCTGAGACTGCACTCATGATCTGGGTGGCTGCACTGTTTCCAAAAAACAAGCATTGGGGCTATGTAGAAATAACTTACATTTTCATTGTTGTATGTATAGCTTTTTTTCTCCTTCCTCATCTTTTTTTCTTTTTAGTTCAGAATGCATTTAGGAAAGCACAACTGATCTGAATTCCTGGTCTGGAGGGAGCTGCTATAGAAGTTGGGATGTGCAGCTCTTTCAATCCACATTTGAGAAGATATATTTCAATAAAGAACCTGAATGCATAAACCAGACTGATTTAAGAGCTATAAAAGAAACATTTTAAATTCTTCTGAAAAGACTATGAAGAGCACAGAAAGCAGAAGATACTAATAGAAAGTTCCAGAAATGCTTAGCAGGACAATTTAGTAAAAAATCACACAAACGACTACTTTTGACTCTCTGTGGAAGTCTCTTGCAAGTAAGGGAAACCATTGAGTTGTTGATATATTTTTGTTTTTACTTCTATAACCTAGTCATTAAAATGTCCCAGGGAACCTTTGCTCAGTGGCACACTGAGCTGGGAGAAGAAAAGGGTCTTCTTGTTCATCACTCACACACATCAACGTTTGGGAGTTGTGAATCAGGATGCTAAAAAAATTATTCTTTCCCTGACATAATCCCAAGCATATTCGTCATGCAAATAAAATTAGCTTTCTGTAATTTAATACAATATTGCTTACATACTTCAAGACAAGCTTCTTCCAGAAAGCCATTAAAAAAAAAACAAAAACAAACAAAAAAATGAAGCAAACTCAGTTTTGCCTAAGTCTCTTTAAATCATCACAATCTTTGTCTGTTGACCAGGTGTTCAATCGTTCTTTCTAGATTAGATTTTAAGGGCATTACAA
The DNA here is from genome assembly GCF_902729225.1 of Pteropus medius. Classification (NCBI taxonomy): domain Eukaryota; kingdom Metazoa; phylum Chordata; class Mammalia; order Chiroptera; family Pteropodidae; genus Pteropus; species Pteropus medius. The sequence continues at coordinate 523,426 of NW_024345601.1, read as the reverse complement.
GAGATAATGTTAGCTGGTCGATTCTGTTCCATATATAACATACCAATGACACACAGGACGGATGAGGTAAGTATAAGCAAATAGAAATCAAAGGAAAATCACTGATGTCTGGGTAGATTTTCACTCTATTTACACTGAACTACTCTAATACAAAACAAAATTTTTATTCGATGAAAGATATTGGGCTTCCAGTTATATAAAATACTTGATTCACTTATTTTCCTTTTTCAGCTGTTTTCTTGGGGCTCTGTAGAGAGCCACAAAGTTGTGGACTTCTCAGCAAAGGTGACACAGAATCTGCTTACTCAGCAAATAACTCTATCACAGGGCAGGAGAATTATCCTTCATGTCTGCAATCTCAAGGGCTGCCCCTCCTCCCAAACAAAAAGAGAAAGACCCCAATACTGCATAAAAGATATTTACTTTGTGTTATATGTAACTTTTTAAGTGTTAGTTTTTTTGCGATAAATACCAGGTTCTGGCTTGAGTTGAAAACTGTGTAGGTAATAAGAGCACAAGGGAGATTAGAAAAAGATAAATGCACAGAGAAGAGCTAGCGTTTATCTTGAATTAATGACAAAATTAATTTTTTAAAGCCCCAACTTGATGAATTAATGAGTGTGTGTGTGTGTGTGTCTGTGTGTCTGGTTTAAGTCTGTCTGGATCTCAACAGAAACACAGAGTATCAAGTTTTCTTTATTTCCACTAAAGATGAAACAATAATTGACAAATCATTTCTCAGAGGATTATGTTCAACACAAAGGGGTCATCCTGATAGTGGATATGGTGCAAATACTAGAAACGGTTACCTAGGAGAGCTGGGGAATTTCTCTTCCTGGGGCTGGGCTTGGGGTGAGGGGTAGACAGAGGGGGACTCACCTCTAGATGTTTTCGGTGCAATCTTGCCTTAGTGGATGATGAAGTTTTCAATCTTCTAAGATCCATTTCACCCTAGGTTTCCAAGATAATAAAGACAGAGCAAATCTCTAGTGCCCAGATAGGCCACATTTTGGCTGAACTGTATCAACAAGACAGTGTTTGCATTATCAAGAGACCTCTAGCTGGTATTGTAATCAAGGCAGAGTTGAAGCAACATCAAGTTCTTTTGGAATGAGGTTGAATTTAGTATTCACCCAGTGTCATTCTTCAGAGAAGCACACTTCACCCTTCCAAAGGAACACATTCATCTGGACAACATTCTTGGTCAGCAGGTATTATTATGATAATACCTTGAGTTTATTTAACATCCCCACTCCCTTTTCAGGAGAGGTCAAAGCCAGTTGGGCAGTCAGTCAACAACATTTATTGAAGTCTCTTAGTGTACAGAGCTGTGTATTAAATCACTGTCAGACACCAGCCAGCTTGGTCTTCGCCATACACCAGATGTATCTCTGGGGCTGGCAGCAATACTCCCACACACTCGCCTGCTCAGGGTTGCACCCGGTCTGTCTGATTCTGGCTCATCAGCTTTTATTTGCCTCTATTAACTTAGAGATGTAGCAAATCTCTCTACATACAAACTTGGAGATTTTTTCCCTGCAGATTCTGTCTGGGTCAGACAAGCCACAAATATTTTTTCTAGGGCTCAGGACGCTGAAGCTGCCCACGTAGTTAAAAGCAGGATGCAGAATGCTAACCTTAAGTGAAAAGGAGCAAAATGCCAAAATTATCTGAACATTTTAACCTAAGAAAAGGAGGAGGTGGCTTTTGGAGAGCTGAGAGTTTGTCCTCCCCAACCTGTTTTCCTGCTTCAGGTGGAATAGACACTGGACTTTGGTCAAACTACTGGACACTCTGCATTTTCCACAGGATAACAGGAAAGAGCGAGGTTAAGAGAGAAGGACTATATGTTGTGAAACATTTCAAATGACACAAGAAATATGAGTTGATTGTTCAAAAATTTAAAAACAGAACTAGGCCAAAGAAAAATAATTAAATATCACCAATAATCACTTAACCCAGAGTGACATCATTTTCACTTTGATGAATGTCCACTCAATCCATTTTTCCTATGCGTGTGTTTCTTCATATAAATAAAATTGTATTATTCAATATAGGACCATTTTATATACATGTCATAACATGAAACCATTTGTCAAATTTTAATGGGCCCTTTGAACTTCTGTATTTTCCTACATCTAAAGAATGCTTTTAGATTTCTAAAACTGTGCTCCAAGAAACACTGGTGTTAACTAAACAATATTAAAAATAATTCAGTTTTATGATAAATTATGAAATGCCACAATATAAATTTATTCTTTTTCAAAGATACCTAAATTATCTTGTATTACTTTTGTAAGTAAATTTTCATTCACTTTTCACATAAAAAAAATTATACTTTTGTGTTCTGAGGTCTACCAGTTGGTAATTGCCATAAATTTTGAGTAGCAAAGACTCTTCAAAACAATGGCCTAGATATCAATGTTGTAAGTTTCTCATGTGAAACAATTTCTAGATCCAGACCATTCAAGGGTGGTATGGGAATTTCATAATGTCATCCTGGGCCCAGGTTTCTACCAGCGGGCTCTCCACCAACCCTGGTGGGTGGTCTTGTACTCACAATTCTGGATGGTGCCCCCTTGCCATTCTAGGCAACAAGAAGGGGAAAGAAAGATTCAACCCTCATGTAACACATCTATTCATACTTTATTAAACTAAAATTACTTGCATGGTCACTGCTGGCTGTTAAGGAGTTTTGGGCATGTAGCTTTGGACTGAGTACCAATGTGCACAGATAAAAACGGATACTTTACTAAGTAAGGCCAGGAAATGGATATTAGAAAGACAACCTGCTGTCCTGCTGTCTCTTCTCTATTGGATATTCAAAAGTTTAAGAAAATTTGAGATGGAATATCACTCACTTTCGACACCTGTCAGAAAATTTGATTTAAAAATAATTATTGATTGAAATATACAAAAAATTTCAAAGCCTTATTTTAATCTCTTTGCATTTATTTTCCTAGTCTCCACTAATTGAATAATCAAGAATGGTGGTGCTCCAGCTCCATGTCTCACTATTTTAATGCCCATGTTGTAGGAGGCCCCATAGAGAATGGAGAGGGAGCCACAGCTATAGGTTGGGGACATCTGACAGAAGAGCCTGAGTTGGATGTTTGAGAACTCAGGGACCTATGAGCTCTCTCTCTATCTCTCTTTGAACCTCGAGAGTGGCAAGAAAAAAAAAGACATGCTTGGAAATAGTTTTGCCAAAATAAAACCAACATACAGATACTTTTTTATGTTTATTAACTTTGCTAGTTTGGGATATTTAATACTTAATATGAAGTAGTAATAACTTGGAATTCTATTTATCATATGCAAACCTATAAAGGGATTTAATACTAGAATTTCCTCAAAATAGTTTCTGTTAGAAATAAGTAATCAGCAACCTTTTGTTGTGATTTTTACTTTTTTACATTCAGCTTTCTCTTTGGCACAATGAAAATCCAGGCTTGCTTCATTCATTTATATGTTCTTTCATTGGGCAAGTATGTATTGAGCATTTTCCATGAGTTGTAGGTTGGCTTTTTCAGGAAACAAGTCTGAGACTGAGTTTATCACATGATGCTCATTAAGGAGCACCTTAGGACTGACCACCTGTGAAAGGGAGGAGAGGAATCAGAAGTAGGCAGAGGAAGTGATTGAGCTATGATGCAGGCTCAGCCAACCTTATGGCAACTACTTGGGATAGAATGACCATTCAGATTATCTAGGTTCAGGAGGGCTAGCCCTTTGAACCCCTTTGGCCGTCAGTCACTGGGTCTCCCTGGAAATGGCCATGATCTTGGACTGCATAGTTCTATGAGCGTATTTGTTATAGCAGCTTAGCTAAGAACTGAACAGAAGTACATTTCTCTCTCGTAAAACAGTCTGTATGGAATTTGTCTAGGTGGCAGGAGGGAGCCCAGGGTTTTTCCATCTTGTTTCTGTGCCATCCCCAAGGTCACTGTCAACTGCTCCATGGTCAAAGCTCTGCTGCAGCTATGGTCAGGTTTCAGACAGTGGAAAAGAAAAAGTTTAGAGGGGTAAAGCTCGTGGTCCTAAGGCCCAGATCCAGAATGGTGCACTCCTCCACTCACATTTTACTCTGAACATGGCCACACATAGCTGCAAGGGAGGCTGGGAAATGTAGTCAGATAGGCATCCACAATGCCAGTCACACTTCCATTACTGTTGGAAAAAGAGCAAATGGATTTTGGTTGATAATAGCAGTCCTTGTGACAGCAGCCTGCAATTCCACTTTATGTCTTCTTTAGTAGGTATTTTGGACTCACAATATGGAGATTTCTATCTTACAGACAGTAGCTCCTGGCACATCATAGATCAAACTTGCATGGTGAGAGCATTGCATAGAGCCTGGTGATTCACATGGCTGCATCGTGATACAAACTGGTGAGCTTTAAACAGACTCTTGCTTGGCTTACCCCCAGAGCCTCTGATTTCATAGGTCTGGGATTCGACCTTAGCACTGGGGTTTTTGAAGTTCCACAAATGATTCTCTGGTACTACCAAGGTTAATAACGGCTAGTTTAGCAGGAAAAATGAAATTCTGGATCAATTAGGCCTCTGTGTGTGTGTAAGTAACTTTCTCCTCATAATTTAGTTCAAGCAAATGATGGCTCAGGTGACCGAAATGTCCACAAAGGTATATCTGGCTGTTGATAAGACACGATTCAGAAATGAGAATGCAGCAACCAGAACACAGCTCTCTCTCCCTCCGCTTTTGTTTTCCCTCTCCTCTCCCTACATTCTTTTGTATCTCTTAGCAGTATTTCCTCTATGTCCTCTCTCCTTCAATCTTGGTTATGAAAGTAAGATGCTATTCGGCTAACCTCCTCTTTGGATCAAATCCAGCAGGAAGATAGAAGAGCTTCCTTTTTTCCTTTTTGGATTATTCATTTTAAATCAAAGATGTCATATACACAAAAGAATGTATGTAATGTAAATATGTGATTAAAAATGTAATAACAATACCAAGTCCTATCTACTCACCACACAGGTTAAGAAACAGAGCATCATTGATACTTTAGAGACCCCACTCTTTGCCATCCATTGCACCCCTCCCCACGAAGAGCACCACAGAAATTGTAGTTCATGTACAGCTTACTTTTGTGCTGGTTTTGACTTTATCAAAACACAATCATACCATATATATCCTTCTAGAAGTGATTCTTTAACACTTTGTTTAATACTTCAATCATTCACATTGATGTGTCTATTTCTGTTTATTTCCATTGCTGTATAGTATCACATTGTATGAATTTACCTCAATCCATTCTCCATTCTCCATTCCATGGACCTTTGGGTTTCCATATTTTTTGCTTTTATTACTAATGCCACAGCAAACATTCTTATATGAGTTTTTTCAGGGTATTTAACTAAGAGTGGACTTACTGGGATCTAGGGCATAAACTTCTTCGAATGGTTTTTAGGGTCTGAGAACTAGACAAACCAACTTCTGGAGTGTTGCACTGATTTACATTCCCACTACCAGAGTAGGAGAGAGCCACTGCTTCTCCATCTTGCCAGGACTCAGAAATCTCAGAAATTTAAATTTTTATCAATCGGTTGGGCATAAATCTTATTTTATTATGGTTTTAACTTTTACTTCTCTTATTACTAATTAACCTGAGCATCTTTTCTTTAATATGCTTATTAGTTTTTTCTATTCTTTTCAGAGATGTCTATTCATGTCTTTGGCCTCTTTTTCTATTAAGTTGTGTTTTAGTTTATTAATTTAAATATTCTAGATACTCTTCTCTGTCAATTATATATGTTGCAAATATCTTTTCTCAGTTGGCAGGTTATTTTGGTATACAGAGAAATACTAAACTGTAATGTATTTGAAGTCATCTAACTTTTTTTAGTGATTTATACTTTTTGTACCTTGCTCCAGAAATCTCATATTCTGTAGTTATATCTTCTTTTATAGCTTCTTCTCAATAATTTAAAATTTTATTATTCTCATCTAGATATTTAAACCAGCTATAATTAATTTTTGTGAGTAGTGTGTGGTAGGAAACCTTTTTTTTTTTTTGCCTAAATTGATACACAATTTTCTAAGTCCATTTATTAAATAATCCAATGGTGAGTGACCAGTTTTACTGTCTGTAAAATGAGTATGATACTAGGACCTGTCTATATTTGTTATCTATTTCTATGTAACAAATTACTCCAAATCTTGTAGCTTAAAACAGCATTTATTCTCTCATAGATTCTGTGCATGAGGAATCTGGTTGCTCTGGCTCAGGTTCTCTTTCACGACTGCAAACAAGGTATATTGATGAGAACTGCAGTGTCATATGAAGGGTCATTAGGGAAGGGTCTTTGTCCAAGCTCACTCATGTAGTTGTTGGCAGTGTATAGTTCCTCAATGGGCAGTTGGACTAAAGGCTTCTATTCCTTTCTACCTATTGGCAAGAAGCATCCCTCATTTCTTTGCCATCCAGCCCTCTCCACACGTCACCTCACAGTGGCTTCCTTCAAAGCAAGTGAGTAAGAGAGTGAAAGAGGTCACCCCAGATGGCACTTACAGTCCTTCTATAACCTAACCTTGGAAGTGACATCCTATTACTTCTGCCATATTTTATTCCTTAAAGGCCATAATCTCTTCCTCAATAAGTCCAGTCCCCATTCAGGGAAAAGTGATCCCACAAGGAAGTGAATAGAAGGAGGCTGGCATCATTAGGAGCCTCCTTAGATGCTGTCTACCACACAGGTTCATAGGCTTTTTGTGAGGATTCAAAGAGTTAGTATGTGGAGAGCATTAGACCAGCACATGGAGTACAGTAAGTGCTTCAGTTAGTGTTTACTGCTATTCTTTTGAGATCTCATAGCTGCACTTGTTTCTCATGTCAAGTTTCCATATATGAGTGGCTTAATGTCTAGGCTCTATTAGGTCTTTTTGCCTCCTTTACTAACCCTGTGGCAATACTTAGAATTTCAATTGTTTTGTCTGTATCATAAGTCTCAAAAGCTGGAACCTCTTTTTCAGGGTGTTCTTGGCTGATCTTGACCCTTTGATCCTTCATCTACATGGCAGAGTACAGTTGCCCAAAGGTTATGCTGGAGCCACATTTCTCTGCCTTAGGGAGAGGGAAAGCAGGGAGTGAGGACAGTGCAACTGCTTTCCTGGAAACATGAGGGGGTTTCTGCTGACAGAAGGCAGCATGAATGAGGGTGGGATCTCTATTCCAGTCCTCACCCACAAGAGACCACTGAGGGGGTCGAGGGAGGCTACGGTAGCCTGCAGATTCAAGTTTGTTTCCCAGCAACACAGTAACAGAGCATATGTGCACCCAGTGCTGTGGGGTGGGAGTGGCATTCTCTTCTACTTGTTTCTTGTCCTACTACTCCAGAGCTAATGGAGGTGTTAATGGCCAGGTGGTTGAGGAAGGCTGGAAGAACAACCCCTGGATAATAAGCTGACCCTGAAGAACTGGCTTTAAAATTTTAAATGAATTTTAAAATCCTAAAATATGGAGCTGATATAAGATTCACCTAAACAAACAGAAAGGAAAAGTTTATTTCAAAAATTTTTTTATTCCATCCTAAGAAATGATCTCAGAGAAGACTTCAGTTTAACCCTACCTATAAAATCAAAAAGTAGTAGAGAACTAAGGATCACTTAATCTCTTCTAAATGTTTCTGATTAAACACAAATAGGAAAGCAATTAACATGCAACTTTAAGCCTTGTTTAGAAGGACATAAACTTTCAAAATAAATGCTTAAGAATTTTGGGGACTCAGATTTTCAACAAGTGTGTGCAACATGTATGAACATAAACAGCTCAAATGGAGATTTGTGTTGGAAGCAGACAACCTTCCTCACAGCCTAGCATCAGGAAATGGTATTCAAAGAAATGATGTTCTTTGTTTTGAACAGAAGTTGCTCTGGTCTGTGAAGTTATCTCCACAACACTAACCATGTACGAGAAAGCATAAGAGGGAATTATCACAATTACACTGGAAAATATTTACTCAGCTATTTGAAGAACTCTATAGTTGAATCTTTGCTAATTAGATTCACCACCTAATAGCTATTCTTAATTCATGAACAATATTTTCAGAGGATTTAATGATCTGGATAAAGCACAAGTGCAGTGTGTTGCTCACACATTTAAATGACTCCTCAAAAATCAAGTGGGGAGGGTCTGGGAGATTTGAATCACCCAAAACTCATTTGGCCTGTCAAATCAGAACCTACCCTTGACATTTGTATTTCTGCCCTGTCAAGTCATAAGGACTCCATTTTATGAAAATGATTTTGGGGGAAAAAATTTATGTACTATTTTATAGTTACATGGAGTTACACCAGTCCAAATAATTTTCCTTTAATTGGGTTTGCTGGAGAAAAACAAAGGGAAGGGAAGGACTAGAGAAGAGATGCATCATTATATATAAAATTTTTATTTATTTAAGATGGGATTTTCTTTAAACTTTTATTAAATTTATCGGGGTGACATTGGTTAACAAAATTATATAGGTTTCAAGTGTACAATTTTATAATACATCATCTTTATATTGCATTGTGTGTTCACTACCCAAAGTCATATCTCTTTCCACCGCCATGTGTTTGATCCTCTCTACCCTTTTCTATTCCTTAAACTTTTAAAAACCTACCTCTACTTGTTCTTATGAGGAAGAATAAAGAACCAGAGAATTTTAGACAAGCGCAGAAAATTGCTGCCTTCCTACAGACTGTGGCCTCCCTGAGGTCAGCTTGTTGTGTCTTGTTTGTTGCTGTCTCTCCAGGGGCTGGATGGAGAGGGCCTATGAGGAAATGAGCCATCATCTCTTTGCTGCATTTAATAAAACTTTAATACTCTGTAGAGGAGAGAGAGTTTGTGTATATATCAAAAAAAAAGAGTCTAGATAAATGAGTTTTAATTAGAGCAAAAGAGCTTTTTACAGAGAACAACTTTCCATTTGTCAGAGGATGGAACAATGGAATGGGTAGATTACTGAGTTATAATTATCAATAATGCGCCAATTTTATAAAATAGCACAGGGCTCCCTCTCTCCATTTGTCCAGAGGTTATCAGGAAGGAGATGCTATATGTACAGGTTGTCCTAAATGGGTGGTGTGGCTGCACCCGCTTCTTTCCCTTGATCCTTCTTGATTGTTTCATTTTATGTGTAGATGTCATGTGCTTCCTATTTCACTTTTAGAACTAATAAAATATTTCTGTCTTGACCTTCTAAACATCATCAGTTTCTCACTTCTTATGTATTTATAAAATGTGTCACCCATGGCATTTTTATGCTAATGTAGTTGTTAATGGTGCTAGACTGGAAATATTTCCTTCATCACAAACAATTTGAATAACCCTCCAAGATGAAAAGTTACCAATGAGATACACACACATATATCTACATGTTTGTTTTATATAAAGTATATATGTGTGTACATATCTTTTATATCTATATCTATCTGTTATTTTCTAATTTCTAGGATTGATTAGCTTATTGTTATATTAGCTGATAGGCAGTGATTTAAGAGTCAATTGAGCTAAATATTCTGATGGCCAATTCAGGTTTTTTTCCCTGATCATAAGAAATTACTTCTCTCATCCTCCACTATGTAGTTTAATGTACTACACTGAAATAAACTTATTGTCTGGATGACTCTAATAATAAGTTAACCATTTGTTCCATATACAAATAAACAAATAGCATCATTTGATGGTCTGATTGGCCACTTGAACAGTCTGAGATGACTAAGACATAGCTGTAGAGTGAAGGTCAAGGTAGCCTGTTCTGAGATTTTATTACTAATCTAGGAAATGTTCTTTCATCCTATAAATTTACATATAATTGTGTAAAGATATAGAAGAAAAATAAAATGATGTTTACATTTGGAGTTGGGGTTTATGGAAGGGTTTTCTGTCTTAATCTGGGTCCTCTTTAATGTAAAATCCCCAAGAAGGCAGCCTGCTGTGTTTCTGTCTCTTCTCCCCACAAATCCTCATTGTAATTATTTGTTGTCCCTCAGCTCTGCATGCTGAAATCAGTGCTGGCATGGCACAGTCAAATAAAGCACGGGTACATTTGGCAGGGGCTGGGATGTGAATATACACACTGCAGAAAGGCCAGATGGGTCCTGCCACCTGCCACTCATGGTGCTGCTGTTTGTTTGGGTCACTCCTAACTTTGGGGGTGACTGGATGTGGCTAAAGAGAAAATGCAGTCTGGTAAAATGCTTTGACATCATGAAGGTTTTGGTGTTTTATCTGGTTATTAAGTTTCTTTTGTGACTATATTCTTAAATATTTGTTTCTCAAACATTCATTTTTAACTCACTATAAACACTGTAATTTTATGTATATTATTGATCTTGTAAAACAGTCAACAAAAGTCTAGGAGTAGGTTTTGCCGAGTAGTACACAGGAAATGAAAAGGAAAAAAATACTAAGTGTGTGATTCCTCAGATTTTGCCCTCTTTTTCTGTAAATCTTGCTCAATTTTTAGTCATAGTAAAATTCATGCTGTGGAATTCATTTTCTTTGGTTGACCAAAAGGGCCTTTATCAGAGAGGATTAAAACTAAAAGCTACGTGATGAGGCTTAAGTGCTGGAGCTGTGGAAATTTGAGGTTTACATGACACTATTCATGTTAACAGTTGACCTGATAACTCAGATGCAAAGAAGCCAAATGAAACTTCAAATACGAGAATGTGCTGTGAGGTCCATGCCTTACTAAAGATCTCCCACATTTGATTTAGAGACTATGAGCAATTAAAAATCCACATATTCTTCTTGAGATCTAGATACCAAGTAGACTTAAATAATCATTTTTTATATAAAGTATATTTTTATTAACATAATAATATGCCATTTCAACAAAAGTTGAGAAAAATATCAACAATATTCTTGGCATCTAAAGGTGAAAATGTGAAATTTAGGAATATATATCACTGTTTTTTCTCTTTAGTCATTGATAAATTCTTGAATAATTTTCTCCTCTTTTTCAAAGAGTTTTATTTAATGTGAGAAAGGCCAAATAGTGTATTTGAACCATCTGTACCACAAATGTGTTAAATCCAGCTTTGCTTGAAGTTACCGAGTCTCAACTCAAAAGTACCGACAAAAGTGATGTTTTTTAACATTCTCCATTTTTAATGAACATGATTATTTATTCCTGGAAAAGTAGCAAAAGTGGAAAAGTGTCCTGTTCTGAAAATGAATTCAATATCTGTGTGTATGCTGCTGCTGTCCAACATGTCGAGTTTTTGTTTAAACAGATGAAGGCAAAATCCTTAAGCTCTCTATGACTGTGAATACCAAAATATGATTTTTAGAACACTCATTCCCAAGATGCTAAAACCTATTCCTTAAAAAAAAAAAAGTTTTGTGGTGAGTAAGCTTGGGGCTCTTGATGTTAAACAAGATGAAAAGGGTTCCTTTCCTGCACTATGACTGCTCAGAACCAGCAATGTGCTAACACTCCTTGTGACTACACAAAAGGGAGTCTTGGGTGACAATATTCCCCACACACATCGGCCAAATAATTTTTAATGTCTCCTTCCCCACCTAGCCTGTTGTGGTACTCCCATTGCAGAGAACATGCTTTGGGGAAAATAAATGCGTGTGCATTTCTAGACCACAGTGCAATCTTACCTTGAAGGATGTAACATCTGTTTTATTTTTATTTTCACATGTTTAGTGTGTCATGGTCATCCTTAAGTTCAAAACTAAATTTCCACAGAAATATTGGTAGGATCTAGACATTGCATTCTGTTTCAGTTGTGTGACTGCAGGTCTGTGGAATCTCAAATGATAGATCTATGTGTGGATAGAAATTCTTAACATGGAGGAACTCTCAACTTAACTGAAAATCAGCTTTTTCACTAAAGAAGCTTCTTTTTGGAATTTTCTTTAAATTACTTTTCTGAGTTCGTGTATGTACTCTATGATTTATCAGATATCTTTCTTAGGCTTTTGAACAGAGAGGAGAGAAAAACAGAAGCGATTTTAAATACAACTGTGTTTGACTTTTTAAGTAATAGTTACATTTCTAAAGAGATTTCAGAAGAAATTGGCAATAACATATTTTGAAGTTTCTGGGAAGACCAAATAAAATGCCCTGGAGATATAGTGTAGTGTAGTAAGCAACAACTTGTGAACATCAGTGTGCATTGCTATCAAAAGGCATGACATAGTTAAGATTCTTGCCTATAATAAGTGTACCTTGAGTTGAAGATGATATAGTCAGCAACTTAGGAAACATGCCTCAGTGAAGATCAATTTGGGATAATCATAAGCAAAATAACTGGTGGTTTATGAAAACATATGAAAAGACTAAAAAAACAAAATAAATAGCATGCATCTGCTGACTGTTTGCTGTTGCCCATGTGATCTCCCGAGTTTGATACCATCGCCTTGCACATTTAGTTAGGTAAACATGATGCACAGATGCCCAACATTTCTCCGGAACTAGACATTTGGCATTGCTAACCAAAGATTGTATAATTACTAAAGTGACCAACTAAGGCTCTGATTTTATTTTTAAGGGTTTGCTTATTACTTCTTAACAGTTTTATTGGGTATTATTTCACAAACATTCAATCTCAATGGGCAAGTCTATATGTACAGAGCTTTACCAGGTAATACTGTTAAATATACACTCTGCCTCCCTCATGCACAGCATTTTAAGTAAGCTCACAGAAACAGTGCCAGAGAGAGACATTCAGATGCCTGGAATTTATTTGGAAAGGGCTCTCAGGAGAAGGGAATTCATGAGGGTGTGAAGCAAGACAAGAAAGGAGAAGAAGCCAAGCGGGGGTGTGGTCCTAGGTAATAGCCAAGACTAAGAATAAAGCAGGCTAAAGGGATGTAGAACATTGGACTAGAGGGAGCAATTTTAGGTTAAGGTCCCCCTTATGAAGTGACATAGAAACAGGGACCAGATAATGTGAATATTTGGGTGGAGAGCATTTCAGGCAGAGAAAACAGCATATGCAAAGGTCCTGAAGTGAAAGCCTCTTTTGCATGTTCAAGGACCAGCAATGAAACCAGTGGAGCTAAAATAGAAGGAACCAAAGAATAGTGGAGGAAAATGAGACAGAACAAGTGTCCAGGGTGCAGTTAGTGCAGGACCTGGTAAGCCATGGTAGAAAATGAGATTCTACCCTGAGTCGTAGGGCACACAATTGCCTGCATGGTCCTTGACTTTTCATATGCCAGTCTTGTCATCTGTAAAATAAGATAAAGGACAAGATATTATCCCAAGACCTAAAGTTTTTTGATTCCAAAATGATTGACCTGGTATCTCATGCCTTATTCTCCTACCTGTCTAATGAGGATGGGTTGCAATTAAGCCTGCAAAGCAGTTAACAGGCCCTTTGAATTCTCCTCAAAGGAGAGCCCAAAGCATTGTTGTAAAAGATAGTTTTTAAGAGATCGGTGGCATTTAGAAAGCAAGTTGAGGAGCTTGGTATCCCAGGGACTGTGCCAGCAGTGCAAGGCAAATCACAGGCATGGTTTTCTTCTGACCATGAGCTTCAAGTGATTGCGTAAATGGAGGTTCACACCCATTTGTTTGATTTTAAGGTTAAATGGTAGCAGAAAGATATGAGAAGGCAGAGTATTTTGGGTTGCCTTGTGTAGAATGTGTGGTCTAGTGAAAAGAATAGAAAGACTTTAAAAAGTGAAAGACTTTTTCACTTACTATTGGTCTTCCAATAGTGTAAGAGAAGTGAATCTACTGGGAGAATGAATTGTTAGATCCCATACTATGGGCACTGGGGTAGAATTTAAGAAACAAGAAACATAAAATAGCTCATAAAGCTCTTGCTTTTTAATGCAAGATTACAGTTGAGGGTCAAGATTAGTATATAGCAAGATCATGAAGCTTTTGTAACATGATGTTTTGTATTGAGATATAATTCACATACAATAATGTTTATAGTTTTAAAATAAAAACTCAGTGATTTTTACTATATTTTGAGACCATCACTACTATCTAATTTCAAAACATTTCCATCACTCAAAAAAGAAACTCCTTGCCTATTAACAATCTTTTCCTATTCCTACTACCCCCCAACCCCTGGTAATCTACTTTGCCTATTTTGAACATTTCATATCAATGGAATCCTACAATATATGGCTGTCTGTGTCTGGCTCTTATTATAATTTTTTATCATAATTTTTGAAAAAAATAATAAATTTGAAAGACTTTTTCACATACTATATTTTTTCAATGTACATTCATGTTTTAGCATGTATCAGTAATTTATTCCCTTTTATTGCCGAATAATATTCTATTGTATAAATATACAATATGTTGTTTACCCATTTATCAGTTTGTGGACATTTTAGTTGTTTCTACCTAATGGCTATTATAAATAATGCTGCTATGAATATTAATGTACCAGTATTTATGTACACATTGTTTTCAATTCTATTTTACCAGCTTTATTGAAATGTAATAGACAATTAGTTGCCTGTATTTACATTGTACAATTCAATGAGTTTTTTTAAATTATAGTTGGCATACAATAATATATTAGTTTCAGTTGTACAGCATAGCAATTAGAGATCTAGATAACTTCTTAAGGCTGAGTAATATTCCATTGTATATATGTACCACAGCTTCTTTATCCAATCATCTATCGTAGGACACTTCGGTTGCTTCTATGTCCTGGACTCTGTGAATAATGCTGCTATGAACATTGGTGTGCAAATGTCTTTTAGGATATGGGTTTTCAAGTCTTTGGGGTAAATACTCAGTAGAGGGATTGCTGGATCATATGGTAGATCAATTCTTAGTTTTTTGAAGAAACTCCATGCTGTTTTCCATAGTGGTTGTACCAATTTGCAGTCCCACCAGCAGTGTATGAGGGTTCCTTTTTCTCCACATCCTCTCTAACATTTGTTATTACTTGTCCTGTTGATTATAGCTATTTTAACAGGTGTGAGATGGTATCTCATTGTGGTTTTGATTTGTATTTCCCTAATAGCTAGTGATGGTGAGCATCTTTTCAAATATTTGTTGGTCATATGTATGTCCTCTAGGGAGGAGTGTCTGTTCAGGTCTTCTGCCGATTTTTTGATTGGATCGTTTGTTTTTTTGTTATTATTGCGTTGTATAAGTTCTTTGTGTATTTTGGATATTAGGCCCTTATCAGAGGCTTTGCTAGAAAATGTATTTTCTCATTCGATTGTTTGTCTCTTTACCTTGTTGACAATTTCTTTTGCTAAGCAGAGGCTTTTTAGTTTGGTGTAGTCCCATTCATTTATTTTAGCTTTTACTTTCCTTACCTTTGAGGTCAAATCCATAAAATCCTCTTTAAATCCAAGGTCCTTGAGTAGTTCCTATGTTTTCTTCTATGTATTTTATTGTTTCAGGTCTTATATTCAGGTCTTTAATCCATTTTGAGTTTATTTTAGCGTGTGGTAATAGATAACAGCCTGGTTTCATTCTTTTGCAAATGGCTTTCCAGTTTTCTCAGCACCGTTTATTTAGTTCTTATTATTTTCCTTCAACAATGTTTTGTAGTTTTTAGTGTATAAGTCTTGTAGTTGTCTTTATTAAATTTTTTCAATATATTTATTCTTTTTGATGCTATTGAAAAAGGAATTGCTTTCTTAATTTTATTTTGAGATTGTTCACTAAAATTATATGGAAATACAATTGATTTTTGTATATTGGACTTATATTGGAAGCTTGCTAAACTCATTTGTTTGCACTAGCAGTATTTTTGTTAATTCCTTAGAATTTTATAGATAAGAGCATGTCATCTTGAAATAGAGAGTTTTATTTCATCTTTTCCAAAATTATTGTCTTTTCTTTTTCTTGCCCGATTTCCCTGGTAAAAATCTCCACCATATTTTTTAATAGAAGTAGTGAAAGCAGGCATCTTTCTCAAGTTCTTGATCTTAAAGGGAAACCTTTAGTTTTTCATCTTAAATATGATGTTAAATGTTTGCTTTTTAAAGAGCTGACCCGTATCATGTAGAGAAGTTCCATTCTATTTCTAGTTTGTTGGGTATTTTTTTTAAGAATGTGTGTTGGCATTTTTCAAAGGTTTTTTTTTTTTCTTTGTATCTGTTGAGATGATCATGTAGTATTTTGTTCTTTATTCTGTTATTACGGTGTATTACACTGATTGAATTTCTTCGGTTAAATGATGTTTGTTTTCTTGGGATAATTCTCAATTGGTCATGATATGTAATTCTTTTAATATATTGCTGGATTTATTTTACTAGTGTTTTGTTGAAGATTTTTGCATCTTTATTCATAAAGCATGTTGGTCTATAAGTGTGTGTGTGTGTGTGTGTGTGTGTGTGTGTGTGTGTGTGTGTGATATTTTTGTCTGGCTTTGGAATCAAGGTAATGATGACCTTAAAGGATGTGTTGTTGGGCAATATTCTCTCCTCTTATATATTTTAGAAGAATTTGTGAAGAATTGGTGTTAATTCTCCTTTAAATATTTGATAGAATTCACCGATGAAGAAAACTGGTACTGGGCTTTTCACTGTAATTTTTTTGGTTACTAATTTAATCTCTTTATGTTTTATAGATCTATTCAGATTTTCATTTCTTCTTGAACCATTTTTAGTAGTTTGTTCTTCTAGAAATTTGTGCATTTTGTTTAGACTATTCAGTATATTGGCACACAATTATTTATAGTACTTCCTTTTAATCCTTTCTAATTTCAGGGAAGTTAGTAGTACTATCCCGTTTCATTTCTGATTTTTAGTGATTTTAGTCCCCTCTTTTTTCTTGGATGGTTTACCTAAAAGTCAATTTCATTGATCTTCTTAAAGAGCCAATATTTTGTTCCACTGATTTTTCTCTACTGATTTTCTATTCTCTATTTCATTTACTTATGCTTTAGTATTTTTTTCCTTCTGCCTTCCTTGAGTTTACTTAGCTTTACATTTTTTGTATTCTTAAAGTGGAAGGTAATCAATTGAATATCTTTCTTCTTTTTTACTATAGATGTTTATAGCTATAAAATTTTCTTTAAAACTGCTTAGCACCAACCTGTAAGTTTTAATATATTGTGTTTTTTATTTCATTTATCTCAAAGTAATTTCCAATTTATCTTATGATTATTTATTATCTGACCCATTTGTTTTTTAGAAGTGTGTTTTTTAATTTCACATATTTATAAATTTTTTGATTTTTTTTCTATTATTAATTTCTAATTTTATTTCATTATGGTCAGAGAACATATATTGTATGATTTCCATATCTTTAAATTACTGAGACTTATTTTATGACTGGTAGGTGGTCTATCTTGGAGAATGTTTCATGCATACTTAAGAATCTATATTGTGCTGTTTTGGGGTAGAGTATTATATTAAATTTAATTGCTTTATAGTGTTGTTTAAGCCTTCTATTTCCTTACTAAACTTCCACCTATTTGTTATATCTATTATTGAAAATGAGGTATTGAAGTCTCTGAATATTGTTTTTTATTTGTCTATTTTTTTTTCAATTCTTTCCATTTTTGCTTCATGTATTTTGGGTCTTTGTTATTAGGTGAATATATGTTTATTTTTGCTAGAGCTTAAAAATATGACTGTTTTTAAATTAAATTTATTGGGGTGACATTAGTTAATACAATTATATAAGTTTCAAGTGTATAAGTCAATAATATGTCACATGTGTATTGTTTACCACCCAAAGTTATGATTGACTCTTTTATCATCATAAAATGTCCTTCTTTGTTGCTATTAACAGTGCTTGTCTTAAAGTCTATTTCACTTTGTATTTGTATTGCCACCTCAGGTTTCAGTTGGTTATATCTTTTTCCATTCATTTACTTTTAAGTCATTTGTGTCTTTGAAACTAAAGTTTGTCTCTTTTAGACAACACATTGTTGGATCATTTTTAAATACATTTTTCCAGTCTCTGACTTTTGATTGGATTGTTAGTCCATTTGCACTTAATGCTATTATTGATATAGTTGGATTTATATTTGCCTTTTTACTTTTTGTTTTGTTATGTCTTATGACTTTTGTTCCTCTATTTCTCCATTACTGCCAACTTTTGAATTAAAAAAATATTTTCCAGGGTACCATTTCCATTCTCTTACCATTTATTTTACTTATATTCTTTTGGGTTATTTTCTTAGTGGTTGCCCTTGCATTACAATTAACATGTTAACTTTTAACAATCTTATTCAAATTAATATCAACTTAATTTCAATGTTATATAAAACTTTGCCCCTTTACAGTTCCATTCTCTCCCTTTCTTTTATGCTATTATTTTCATTCAAATTGCATATTTATGTATTGCGTGGCCCTCAACACATTTATAATTAGTGCTTAATGTAGTTGCCTTTTCAATAATATAGGAGAAAAAATATTACAACAAAAAGTGTTTATACTGTCTTTTATACTTACTCATGTATTACCTTTTCTAGTACTCTTTGTTTATTCATGTGAATTTGATTCGTATTCTGTTATATCAGTTTTAAGGATGCCCTTTAGTATTTCTTATACTGTTAATAAAAATTAAGTTTTTGTTTATGTAGGAATGTCTTATTTATTCTTTATTTCTGAAAGATAGTTTTTCTGGATATAGAATTTTTGGTTGATAATTTTTTTCTTTCAGCACTTTGAATATGTCATCACACTATCTACATCTAGTCTTCATAGATTCTGATGAATTTCAGCTGTTAATCTCATGAGGAGTTCTTATACATGATTCATAGCTTCTCTTTTTTCTGCTCAAAATGTTTCTCTTTGTCTATGGATTTTGACAGATTAGTTATGCATGTCCAGGTAAAGATCTCTTTGAGTTTATTTTACTTGATATTCATTAGCTTCTTGGAAATATAGATTAATATTTTTCATCAAATTTTAGAAACATTTTTTCCAAATATTCCTTCTGATACTTTCTTTCTTCATCTTCTGTGACTCCCATTATTATGCATATTTTGGTATACATGATGAATTTCCATAGGCCTCTGAGGTACTGTTTATTTTAAATCATTCTTTTTCTTTACATTCTTCTGATTAGATAATCTCAATTGACCTGTTCTACAACTTTTTACTTCTTTATTCTGCCAGCTTAAAATTGTTTTATAGCCTCTCTAATGAATTTTTCATTTCAATTATTTTAACTTTTTGAGTTTCTATTTTGTTCTTTTTAAAATTCTATCTCTTTATTGAAATTCTTTATTTAGTGACAATATTCTCATCCTTTTCTTTAGTATGAGTCATACATGCTTTCCTAAAATTGTCTTTGAACATCTATAAAATATCTGATTTAAAGTCTTTGTCTAATAAGTCCAACATTAAATACTTGGAACCAATAAGCTTCCCAGCCTTTGTGAGAGGTTTTCTATATGTATTGGGGCGTGATTTCAGTGCTCAGATAGGCAGTTTTCAACTGTGCTTAGCCTCCATTTCCAGCTTGTGCACAGCCTTAAGGTCAGTCAAATATGAGAGCTTACAGTCTTTTCAGGTTTTCCCAGAACACGTGCTCACTCTGAAGCATGAACATGCCTTCTAGATTTTTAAGTATATGTAGGAGTTTTTGAAGCTCCCTCTGGTGTTATTATTGTTGTTGTTTTGTTGTTTGCTTCAACTTTTCTCATTGCCCCATCTACTTATGATGTTAAAAAAAATTGTCACTGATTGTTTTTGACAAATATCTCCAGCAAAAAGTCTGTTTGCATTGGTAGACTTTAGAGATGGGATGAATAAAGATGAGCTTGTGAGTATGCTTTTCAAGGGAACTGCCAGACAGTTCAAATAATGATTTCCACAGAATAAAGCTTCATAGGAGTTCCAACCCCATTCTGCTTTCTCAAGTATTTGCTAGGCTGCTGGTTTTCACTATCGTGGAGCTGATAGTTTTCAAGGATACCATAGATCTGAGAAGATGGAGATGAGAATAGGACAAGTTAAAATGCCTTAAAGCTCTCTGTTTTTATAGAGATCAGCCTTTTTATTTTAATAAATGCTCCTCAGATTTTTCCCAAGCATTTGCTTAATCTTTATGGTTCTGAAAAAGTTTATTCTGATAATTTTTGTCCAGTGTTCTTGTTGTTTTTGTAGACAAGAGAATTTTCAGTTAACCTTGCTCAACCATTCTTGCTGACATCACTCTATAACCTGTTTAATTAAAAGCACATTGTCAGACAATTATCTTTTATTCAAAGATTTTTATTAGTGGGAGGCTAACTGCAGAGGTGGGTAAAGCAGAGCCCGACAGCTCATTTGTGGAAGTCATTCAGGATCAACAAGGCTTAAGGAAGAAAAAATTATACAACTATTGGGCATAATTACTATCAGAAACACCAGATCATTTGGGGGAAGAAATGCTCAAATGTCTTCAAGTAAATCTGGAAATTTCTCATCTTGCAAAAAAATGAGGATAGTAATAATGCTTATCTAATAGAATGATTGGGACAATTTAGAGGCCTAATATGGAACATGAATAACACTTTAGGGTATACATGCTTAAGTGATGTTATTCTTCATTTTTAAAAATGGAAAGATTGAATAAAAAATTGAATAGAAAACAAAGTGACAACAGAAAGATTTCCTAGTATTTATGGTCATATGACTGTGAATTAATGATTTAATATATTGAGACAAACTCATCTAATAGCTATGAGGAATGTTTTTTAATTTGCCTCTCAAGGTGGGTTGGTGCTCAGTGTGCTGCATAAGCAATTCTACCCAGCATAAGAATCTGGTAGTATTGGGGTTTCATACTTGTTTGTATAAACATTAATGAAAGATTGTCAATGGACAAATAACAGAGAACATCAATTCTTTACTTGGTAAAAAATATGAGTTGTAGAAGAAGAAATATTATAGGAGTTTCTGGTAAGGAGTTTAGAGTGAGAGGCAATACACATGTAACAGAGAAGGAACATTCAGAATG
The DNA here is from genome assembly GCF_902729225.1 of Pteropus medius. Taxonomy (NCBI): domain Eukaryota; kingdom Metazoa; phylum Chordata; class Mammalia; order Chiroptera; family Pteropodidae; genus Pteropus; species Pteropus medius. The sequence continues at coordinate 502,573 of NW_024345601.1, read as the reverse complement.
GGAAGACAGGAATTAACTGCCATCTTGGTTCAATGGGAAAAGAAGGTTTTGGAATGAGTCAAGTTGGCTGATAACCCTGTTTCTGCCTTGTTCTTATCCATGTGGTCCAGGGTGGTTACATGACCTCTAATTATCTAAATCATCTTAATTGTAATGTGGGATGCTTAAAACACAATCAGCACCCCGAACTAACTTTTATCAAAAGAGCAGAATTATAGGTTTTAATGTTCTTTTTGACCTAAAGCGTCCTGAACAAATTTCTTTTTATGAATTTAAAGAAATTAATAATATTCTTATTAAAAATATTTCTTATTTCTTTATTTTATTTTGAGAGGCCATGGATAAATCCTTGTTAATTTAGCACTTAAGATGGAGGCATGATGATTTATCTACATAAAAAATTATTTGAATAATTGAAATTCAAACAGGAGCACTCATGTCCTTTCACAGAATATTTGGGGGAATGTTTATAATGCATAACTTGCTTTCTGTTGTCTCTTTAAACACCATCTAATAAATTACAAAATAGATACTCAGAGTAGCTTTTAAATTATATAGAATGTGTTAAATAAAAACTAAACTGTGACTTTCCTTTCCTTCCTGTCTCAGTCTTTAGAGGAATCTCATAACCAACTTCATAATTTTTCAGTCTCAGAGTAATAGCTGGAGTGCTTATAATGGCTTACAAGGCCCTATAAGATCTATACTTCCTCCCCATCTGGCCTCATTTACTGTTATTCCTGATTAACTCATTTCTACTCATTGTGGACTGTGCTCCAGGGCCTTTGCACTTGTTGTTTCCCCTAAATGGAATACCTTTGCCCTAGACATTCATAGGCTCCCTCTCCCTTTTTCTTCAGGACTTTGTTTGTGCTACTTATCACTGAACATTTCCTGCCAATTACTTTTATTAATAAGTAGTAGTTCTATTCTAACTCTCAATTTCCCTCTTTTCTCTAATCTACTTTTCTCTATAGCATTTATTGTCATCTTGTAGACCAGGTGGTTTACCTTATTGTTGGTTTCTCTAACAAGAATTCCAGCTTTGTCATAGCTATTAGGTCTATTTAGTTCTTTTGTGTATTTTTAGTAACTAGAACAGTGCCTGATACATAAGTATGCAATAAATAGTTAACGAATGAATGCTAGTTTTTAAAATTTTTCACATTAACCTCTGAAGATTGGAATATGATAAGAATTTTTAACTAAAAAGTACTATAGAAAGGTTAGGATTAGTTAGATGGTATTTAGATAGTATTTAGATCAATGCAAAGGCTATTTGTATAAAGATAAATCATGAACTCCTGCTGGACCAGAAAACAAAACTGACCAAGGATGTTTGGTGTTGTATGGGGGTCTGAGACCATTTTTCAATTCTCTTGCCATCTGGTCTTTGGACAACTCTCTTCTCTTTCTCAGAAACATGGGTCTAAAAATTGTATGCCCTACAAATCACAAATTTTATATTTTTCTTGTGACTCTGATTTCTTGTTGTTGCTTAAATACTCCAAGCACCGCCCCCACCTTAAGACCTTTACTTTCATGTCTAGTACTGTCCCTGTCTGGCTTTTACTGCCTGGCTCGCTCCTACTCTCTAGATCTCAGTTCATATATTACCCTTGTTGAGGCCTCTTGAACTGTCCAGTTTACTATGTCTCTGCTTTCTCACTACATTATCATCATATGTATTTTGTTCTTAGAATTCACTTCTAATAACATGGCTTGCAATCATTTTATTTACTTATTGGTTCACAAATTTATTATCTGTTTCACAATATAGAATGTAAACTATGTGAGATTAGAAATCTTGTTTCAGTGCCTGGTTATAACATTAGCTCAATAAATATTTATCATATCATTGAATGCACCCAGAATTTCAGAAATGATTCTTTGTTATAAACCGGGGTAACAAAATACTTTGCTCCCTGCCAGCGACTATTAATTTTGACATCTATCCCTATAATATGGTGGAATGATGATGTCTCCGTATCCTTTTCCTCACATTTTCCCTGATTATGTTATTATATTTTAGTTGTAAAAATAAAAGAAAACTGCAGAAATTTATAAAGTATAATAATGACCTATAATGTTATCTTCTAAAAATAACTGTTTACTGGTAACGCTCCTAGATTAAAAATGTGATCATTTTATATAAACTAATTGTATCCTGTTTTAACTTAAAATATACAAATGGACATATTTTCATGTTGACATATCGTGTTAGACTTCATTCTTACTAATAAATTTTATTGTGTAGAATATACTATACTTTATTTAAATAATTTGGTTTATTGCCAATGGGTTTTGGGTAACTATAAAAAAGTGCAATAAATGTACTTTCATATACATCTGTGTTGTTTTCTGTAGTACAAATTCAGAAAATTGGTATGTAAATATGTGTCATAAATTTATATTATAAATGATTTAAAGAAAGGGAAAGTTATGGCTAGAGAGCGAAGAAGGCTCTTACTTCTCTTTTCCTCCAAAAGAAATGCTTAGAGAACAGTGAGAGCTTTCAAGAGGATATACCTGAGGGGCACAGATTGGAATTTTATTCTAGCTGATAAAATAATAGTTATAATTATTAGACATCATGGAAGAACATTTATAGCCTGTTTTTGAATAAAATAATATTTTATAAAATTATATATACAATGTGGTGAAAACTATTGAAATTTACGCATGCCTATAAATTATAACAGGAAAGAAGATTTTTAAGGCTTTATTAATTAGAAAGGTTGAATCATAATGGTATTTTTTTCTTTCATTTATTGTTCTTATTATTGGGGTAGCTATAAACTTGGCCTAATTTCAACAAGGAGCTGGATAGAGGGTGTGATAAGGACTGAAACAGGGATGGATTCATGGATTTAAGGAAAAGGGAGGAATCACTAAAAGTAAAGACAAAAGATCCACCCAGGCTGAAGAGAGAACGTTAGGGGAGTGGAAGAGGAAGTACCCACAGATACCAGACACCATAGCTGTAAAAAGGTGATTCCGTGGAAGTAGAGAAGGAAGATATATCAAAGGCATAGTTTAGATATTTAAATTAGTTTGAAACTGAGTAGCATTAACTACACTTTTCTCTTGAATTGTTGCTCTAAGATCAATGTTTTTTATTCCTTAAAATGTGGAAGAATTTACTGGTGAAAATGTGGGTTTGAGATGTTCTTTATGGAAAGGTTTTATTAATGGATACAAGGTCTTTGGAAAATATAGGACTACTCAAGTTTTCTATTTTTATTTCTATTTCTATCAGTTTTTAAAACCACATTTGTCAATTTCGTATACATTGTCAAATATGTTGCTAAAGTTGTTTATAATTTCTTGTCTTTTAAATGGTTTTAGGGTTTACAGTCACACCCTCTTTTTCATTTCTCACATTAGATTTGTTTATTCTTTTATTTTTGGTTATTGTTCTTAGCAATTTATCTATTCTATTAATATATTTAAAGAACTATTGGCTTTATTTTTTAAAATTGTATTGTTGCAGAATTCTCAAACAGAGAGACGGGACACCAAGACTATAAGCAGGAAGCAGTGTTTATTGATGCTGGCACTGGCTCAGTGGATTCTTATCCAAAGGCTGATTCCTGATTGTAACATAGCAGGCAGTTTTACACAGTTTTGTACTTCTGAATTCCTACACAGATACAGATATAAGGAAGGACAACATTGGTTGGCAAGCTATAAGAAAACTGACATCAGCCAGAGAGTCCTGGGGTCGGGGTGGGAGGTCAGTTAGGAATGAATTTGTTCGAGCAGAAAATGGCCAGGCAGGGTCAGGTTGTCACAGTATATTTAAGAATTTTTAACTTTTAGTGGCTTTCTTCAACACAGTTGTCCTGTTTGTCTTTGCTAGACTATGGCAAGTAGAAAGGGAAAAAGTTTCAAGAGAAGAACCAGGATAAAAAAGGTGTTACTCAGGTAAAGCTACATCCATCCATCCTATTTCCCTGGAGTAGAGGCAACAGAGAAAGTTTATATAAAATGTTTAATATGTGTAAAGAAGACATGATTCATTTAACCACAAACCTGGTTAAATTATGGAATACTATAATTACTAAATACTAAATACTAAAATACTATAATTACTAAATTACTAAATACTAAAAATACTATAAATTATGGAATACTATAATAAATTATGGAATACTATTTCTCTGGTTCTCTGGGCCTTTCTTTTGATACTAGAGATTTAAGTCAAAGCTTCCCAAGATTTTCACAAGTTTCTTTCCATAAAGGGAGAATACATGGAAGAGATGGGAATCCACCTGGAGATATATGTATATCTATATCTATATCTATATCTATATACCTATATCTCCAGTTGGATTCCCATCTCTTCCATGTATTCTCCCTTTATGGAAAGAAACTTGTGAAAATCTTGGGAAACTTGTGAAAATCTTGGGAAGATGTATACATAGATATAGATATAGATATTGTAGTTTGATTAGTAAGGTAGTTAAAAGTATGGACCCTGGGGTCATTTTTCCGGATTGCTCTGCTACTTTCTAACTGCATGATCCTGGAGGGCCAGTTCATATTCAAGTTTGAGAAGTATGTACCTCAATAGTATCACTGGGTCAAAATTCTTCAGTTTTAGTTGAGACTATATGGGTGTTTCAGATCCACATCTTCCCTTTCTCAGAAACAATGTTGTCATTCCTTTAAAGAAGGCTTAATATTAGCATAAGTGTGGAAATATAAGGAGCTCCCATATTTATACATAGCGATCTAATTCCCTGGTGTGAAGGTGACCGAGCATAATTTCCAGTCTGATTTAAAATTTTTTCCTGTTTCAAAGAACATAAAATAGTTGGGAGATTGTTACTGAATAAATCATTTATGACACATAGAATACTTAGCCAATGAAATCTTATTTAAGAAATATTTTAAGGCAATATTTCTCCAAGCTAGTATCAAGGAATAGGAACACAAAAACCATTTCAGTAAAAAATGGTTTTTATGGTTAGATAGTTTTCTGAAGCATTGAGTTCTCAATGTCCACCTTGGAAAGAGTCTCAATAAACTTTAGTATATCTATCTCTAAAGAATTGGACAAAAAATCTAGAATACTAGTGTCTGAGTCTGGGTTCCCCCAGAAGCAGACCCAGATATAAGGTTTCGCTTGTAAGTAGTTATTAGGAGGTGATGCCAGGAAGCATTGTTAGGGAGTAGGGAAGAGAGACAGAGAAGGGAGAGCCGATGGAGCATGTGTTATTAAGCAGGTTACCTGTGAAAGGTCAAATCTAGTTGAAGACCTTTGGTAGATGGTGTAGATACCTCAGTGGGTGAGGAAAGTGTGCTGGTTTTCCTCTGCTCTAATCCATCATTGACTTCATATGCTCATGTGACATAACTTCCTGCCTGCCCTGTGCACTGGTTTTCAGGCTTCTGCAATAGGATGCTGAAAACATGCATTGGCTAAATGGTCGCTTTGGGGATGTAGATAGGAACTGCCAACTCTGCTACACTCTGGATTTCTCAAATTTGATCATATAATGCTCTTTTTCTCTCTTGTGCACTTTTTTTCTTCTTTTTATAACACCTATTAACATTCTATTGAACCAATGTTATGTAGAATACAGTAGGAAAATTTTAGATTTAGGTTATGTTTTTTCTCCCTTTTATTTCTCCAGATCTATATCATAACCAGGTAACAAGGGGTCCATATCATTTGCTTTTATAAAAGAATGTCTGATGGGAAAGAACAGACTTCTAAATTTTGCCACATCTTTCACTGCTCAGAAGCCAGGTTGAAATCATTCCCTCAGAAAATGTTTTATGCTGTTGCCTGTTCCTGTTACTGTGGTTGTATAACATGCCACTCCAAAACAATGGCTTAAAACAATGATGTAGATTAAGCTCACAGAGCCTGTGGGTCCAGGATTCAGACATAGCAAAGAGAAGAAGGCTCATCTTTGCTCCATGATGTGGGGGCCTCAGATGGAAGATTGAACACTCCTCACTTACACATCTGGTACTTGGATTCAATTCTGCACACAGCAAGAAGCCCCCTGGTGCATCTGTCTCACAGGCTTTTACAGCATGGTGTCTTCCTACACAAAGTCTCAGGATTTTCAAGCTGCGGGTCCCTAGAGAAAGGTAATGGAATCATATTACCTTTTATGATCTTGCCTGAAAAGCCTCATCACTTCCACCACATTCTATTGGCAGAGTAATTATACGGGTGTGCCTGGTATAGAGGCAGGAATTCATACCCCACCTCTCACAGAGAAGTGGGAGATTGCATTGGAAGGGCAGCATGGGGAATGGGAAATGCAAGAATGCCACCATCTCTGGAAAATGCATCTGACCACACTACCCAGGAACCCTGGTGGGTAGTAGGATGCACCTTTGTGGTGATTAAGGAAACTGCTCCCACCTGCAACCCTGTGCCACGTTGGATTCTATGCAGCACAACAGAAAGACATTTCTCCTCTTTGTTCCTTGAGACCTAGACGTGCTTCATTACTACTTCATCTCCAGCATTTGGTGTAATTAATGCTGCACATAGCACATCTATGTATGTGTTTGGAATGAATGAACACATTGCCTCTCACTTTATTTTAACATTGTTTATTGGAAGAAAGAAAATAAGCAACAAAAATGTCCATCCTCATGGGACTCAGTGGTAGAGATGACACCATCAGCTTTCCTTCAGTGTCCATCATTCCTCACAGTATCCCATTTTATGGATGCCATCAGTAACCCTGTTTTATAGATGGGAGACTTGTAGCCATTGCCAAAAGCACACAGGAGATCAGAGGACTGGGGAGGCAGGTTTCCCTGGAAGAAAGGTTCAAGCTTGTCTATCGCCAGCACATTTTCCTTGAAGAAGCAGAGCCCCATATAAGTTTATTTCCAACTTTAGCCCTTGGATCTTCTCCAGACGAGTGGTACAGAAATGGCAAAGAGGTTGGTGGACTCCTTTCTCCTCCCAAATGGGTAGAAGCCCACTCCTACTCTTTCTCCATATGCCATCTACTGGGGAATCTTAACCATTTGGTTCAGCAGTCATGAACTTTGCTTCACTTTAATGTTTTGCTCAGACAGCAAATTCATTTCCCTGGAGCTGAAGCCAAGGTATTTTCGTGCCCCAGGTACATAGGGAAAAGGCCCCCCTTCCCAGAGTGTGAGTCATGGCCTGTAAACAGATGTTGGACATCTGGATTCCTCTCACAGTTTGCTTTCCAGCCTGAAGACCTCATCCTGCAATGGATTAGTGCTTTTTCAGATTGAAGGAGTATTACAAGATTTAAGAAGTTTATAGCTTTAGATTAAGTAAGATTGAGCATTAAGAATTCAATTTAATATTTTTAAGAGAATCCTTACATGGGGTTTATAAATTCTGGAACAAGGCAGCCATAGATTCCAGCAGAATTGATCTATGCGAAACTCCTTATGAAACCTTCTCCCTAGGGAGCTATGGAAAATATTTGCTGCCCACAGCCTGGGGTGACGGCAAACATTCCTGCACAGGCCTGGTGTCGGGCGCCATGGTGTGGCACAGCTGCGACCACGCTGGTTGGTCTTTGGCTTGCAGCCTGTCACAGGGTGTTTACCTGAGAATGAATCTGAGAGGCCACAGGGCTTCTCTTGTGTCTGGTGGACAGAGGAAAATATGCACAGCTATTTTAAAGCTAGGGGCTGTACATCTTGTCCACGGCCTGCTGCTCACAAGAACAAACAGGACTCACCTAAGGAGAGGACATTCTCCAAACAAACCCTGTTACACTTCAAGAGTTGCTTTCAGACCGAAAAGAAAGGAGGACAAAAGCGTCTTACATGTGCCTATGGTAAGGGGAGCTCACAATTACTGAGGCAGAATCCAGTGCCTGCACATTCTTGTCACTGCAAGGGCAGCCTTGAGAGAGAACTAGGAATACACAGGGCACATCTACTGTTACATACACACACTCACACACAGATATTCACACAAAATCATGCATACACATTCATGCTCACATTCATACACACACAGTAATCTATACATACATACAGCATGTACACACACAAAAATACACATATAACTGTGCACACACATTAATACTTATTCATACACAGCACACTAATTCACTCATATATATACAGAAATATGCACACAAAACCACAGACATTTATACACCTACACTCTCACACATGTGCACACAATCTAAACACACAGAAAAATATGTTCACATCAGTGGACATGTACAAATGTATACACACTCTCACACACATTTCCACATGCACACTCTCACATAGACAACTCAACAAGACTGGGGAACACACATGCTTATGCTCAATTCACAGACTTACACTCACATAAACTGTCATACATACACACGTTCTCACACATACTCACTCATAAACAGCCACACACCCACATATACATTTCCTCACACACAATCGTACACTGTCATTCACATATACTCATAGACACACACAATTAGTACACACACTCACCTGTGTACAACTCACACTCAGATACATGAGTGCAGTGTCTCTGGTTCTTCAGAATATTTTTAGAAAGTGTGGAGACATTTTGTCATCTTCGGTTCTGTGGACAACTTCTCCCTGGGAGTCCAGCTTGAGTAGGGCTGCCTTTGTGGGCCTGCTGACACTGATTGGAGTTTGGGTGGAGAAACATTTGCTGCTTTCTCCTTCCTATGTCATTTGTGGAGGATAATGCCTTCTTTGGTGTTTTTGAGGCCAAGTGGGGGCTTGAGGGTGGATTCTCCTTAGTTGGTTGAATATTTATGACCAGGTTCATTGACTTTCAGAAGTTAATGAGCAATTTTGCATTTTCCTGTTTGATTACCTGTATTTTGTCAGTTGAAGTTTATCTTATGCAAACTGGTCACCACTCTGCATCCTTTCCTCCTTTCCAGGTGTTTTTACGCAGTGTCAATATTGTATGAAATAACTTTTTGAGTGAGTTACCTGTTCTTCTTTGATCTGGAATTGTCCTGAAAAACGTATGTCTAGCAAATATGGTATGAGTCTGACTCTATACAGCTCAGGTCCACTGAGCTTTGACATTGCTTTGGGTACACATGGTGAGTCAGGGCCCTTTCCCCGTATTACATGGAAAACAAATGTATTTTTGGACATTTAAGTTATTGTTACAGCACAGGATATCACAATAATTTTTAATAATGTTCTTATAATTCTTCTTAGTCTTATTTATATAACCATAAAATAACATGACTAAAGTTTGATAAACAATTGACATTGAATTTCTTCTCTGGATCCCTGGGTCCCAACCCTCATTCTCTAGAACAACCAGACACCTTTCTATATGTGTCGATGTAATTAGAGTAGGGAGTAAAACTGAAAAAAAGTTATAAAGAAGGAGTGCTGAACCAGAATCAGTCTTTTTTGTATGTGATGAATTACACATAATATAAAATTTACCATCTTAGTCATTTTTAAGTGTACTGTTCAGTGACATTAAGAATAATCACATTATTGTGCAAACATTACCACTATCCATTTCTAGAAACTTACCATGTTACAAAACTGAAATTTTGTACCACTTAAACATTTGTCCCTCCCCCTAGCTCTTGGCAACATAATTCTATTTTCTGTCTTTATGAATTTAACTTGTCTTTATTCTAGACACTTCTATAAGTGGAATCATGCAATATTTGTTCTTTTGTGACTGGCTCATTTCACTTCACGTAATGTCCTCGAGTTTCATCCATGCTATATAGCATATGTAAGCATGTTTTTCACTTTTAAAGCTGAATATTATTCCTTGTGTGTATACCACATTTTGTTTATCCATTCATCTGTGGATGGACACTTGGGTTGCTTCAAGCTATTAGCTGTTTTGAATATGCTTCTGTAAACATTGGTGTTCATAGTTTTTCTTAAGACCTACTAACTACAGATTTCTTGTTGAATTGTCTATCAGTTCATTTTTGTCTCAGTTTCCTTATCAGTAAAGTTATTTCACCAAAGCTACACAATTAGTAAATGGGGTCTGGAATCCTGAACTCTGATTCTGAGTTCTGTCCAAGGCTCAGAGAGAACAAGCAGTTCACAGCAAAATCCAGAGGACATGTGTGAGCTTATTTCATCAGCACCTCTTAGCTCTCAACTCATGCTCAGCTGGGCAGCCTTTGGTGTTCAGTGGGTTTCTCAAGTAGGTACCCAGAAAGAGACAGATCCCATAGGCTTGGTGTCAGTGGACCATCAGGCACAAGTCGGTGAGTTGGCTGAAAGTGGAATTTCTCCAAGTGGACATTATCCAAGGAATTTCTCCAACTCAACTGAAATCCCACAAACAGGTACACATGCACCTCAACAACTGAGAGACCAATTCCTCCACATGGAGGAACGAGGATGCCTAAAGGCGGTAAAGGAGCACAAGATTTAGACAATGTCTTGCCTCTGGTAAAACGTAAGAGCTGTTGACTGCATTGCTGTGAGTGCTATTGAATGAATGAAGTACTTATTAAGTCAAGATCCACCATAACTAGAAATATTTATTTCCTTTTTTTCTATATTGATAGTTCTAGCTTTACATACAAATATAGTATTTGGGAGAAGAAGTACTGCTTATTTCTTAAAGCTTAACATTAGGAAAGGAATACCTTTTGAAAATGTATAGCCATTTCTCCTTTCTTTAAGACCCTTGGAGGAGAGAGAGAGAACTTTCCAATCTCCCAGGAATTGGGAGACAGATGTCAGGTCCCCATAGCCAAACCAATGGTGCTGCTTTCCCTGCCTTGGGTGTTCATTGTCCTTTTCCACAGAGTCATCTAGGAAAAAGAACCATTTAGGTGGGTTCATAAACAGCAGCTGTTCTGAGAAGGGTCTGTTTTATCTTGGTAAATCCTTTCATCAGAGGATTATGATTACAATTACGGATGCCTAGTTCCCTTCTCAGCAATTCTGATATAACTGATTTGGGGAGAAGGCTGGACACATGGGTTTTTAAGAAGTTCTTCCCTGTCATTTTGATGTACAGCCAGTATTAAGATCTATTTACTAGATGAGGGGAAACCAAGGCTTCCCACTGAGGATGGGTTTCCTACACCTTTAAGGTGTGTGGGGGAGGAGTCCTAGCCCACATTTTGCAAGCTCAGCTTTCCTCCAATTCACAAAGGAATCAGGACTTATAGCCAAGTAGATACTTGACAGGATCACATGAAAGAAAACCTATCTTTTGTGGAAACAAAACCTATATATGCTGGTGATCAACAGTGACCTGAAATTCTCCATTATTTTTTAAAAGAAGTGAATAACATTTAAGATCATGACACTCTCATCTAATATAATTGCATTAGTTCCAACTCCTGGTGAAGTATGTCACATCCTCCTTGGTTATTTCAGGGCCTTATTTTAAGCATCAGCACCCTGGGCTCATCTGCTACCAGTTGAGTATATGGGCGGGATTTTGTAGCTCTGTTGTTCCCTGGAGAATGTTCTCCTGTTCTGTCCTCTCCACACAAGTACTGTGAACTGCCCACAAGATTGGGTACCAGCACTCAAGATGATACACATCTACTAGGATGATAAATAAAAGGACTATGAACCCTAACTACAAAATCTTTTTTGTCCCCACCTCATTCTGAAGGGTCACATTTCACACCTGTACCAAGACAGCTGGAGACAATTACAAAATAAGTGAAAACCAACTCAGACAAAGGAAGACAGTGCTGAGGGACACTTAAAGTCATTCTTGGTTGAGTTTTCTCAGTACTAACTGGCTTAGAGCTATGTATGACAATAGTAGTAAAGATTAGAAAGGATTTATTGAGATCAGAAAATGCACTGGACAGGAAAATCAGAAAATATCTTTCAGAACTTTCCAGCTAGTTTTTTGGAAAGCCACTCAAGGACTAATTAGAGCAAGTGCAACAGAAATAGGTGATTATGTTTTGCTAATGCCTACCATAGCCAGATATGGTGCTTTATTCTCATCTGATCTAATATTTCAAGGAATATAGCAAGACAAGCAATATTGTCTCCACTTAACAGATGAAGAAACTGAATCTCAGAGAGGTTAACTCATTTGCCCAAGGTAACACAGCTTCTAAATGCTGCTGTGGATTCCCACCCAAGTCTATTTGATTTGAGGCTATATGACTACCCACAACAACTGTCAATGATCTTTTCTTCATTAACATATTTCCTACTATGCATTCTCACTGCAAATGAACTGCAAATTCTTAAAAACAGTTTACTTGCAGGTTTTGTACTTTTTTTTGACATTGTGCTAGATACACAGTGGGTTGTCAGAAGATTTTGGCCACCGATTCCTCTAAATAGTAACTTACACACTTGTGGGAATTGGGAGAAACTCTGAAAGACAATTCTGAGCAATGTTGGGCTGAGTACTTAAGAAAAGGCTCAGATGCTTGGTGCTAATACAGCCAATCTGAAAACTGCAGAGCTTTTCACATTAACTAATGAAAAACTATCAGATTTACATACCCAGCCTGAAAGTGAGACTATTCACTTTGTTGCATTTTATACTCAGAAAATACAAATGATAGCATACATCAAAGTAGTAATACTCCAACCTTCTGGGGGCAGAAGATTCTTGGAGAGAATTTGAATGATTCCCAAGAGCTGGGAAATCATACCAAGCATGGCCAGTGGGCTGAGTAAACACTATGCTTCCTACCCAAGATGTATCCCATTGAATTTAGGATACTCTAGATTCTGGAAAGCCCACCAGTATTAATGTACTACTAGAAAATAAACACTGACATTAAATTATTAGCACAATGGTTAAGATGTTGCCATTTGTCAAAATCATGCCAATATTAAAGTATAAATTAAAGTATATTTTAAAAATATATGTTACATTGATGAAATATTTTATGCTCTATTTTTCAAGTTAAAGTAAACATTTTGTTAAAGTAGATTAGCAAAGTTACTTAACAATTTTATAGAATTTATGACATTTCCCCCTTTCAATAGTTGCTAAAAATGCAACCTTAAAAGAAGCCTTCATTCTCAATAATGCTAAAACCATTAGCGGGGGTTTCTCTCTCCCTGCCTCCTCTCTGAGCATTCTTGTGAAAAATCATTAACTCTTAGGGAGCAGATCAAGATTCTGAAGAGGTTCCCAGAGGAGCTGCTAATTAGAGACAATCAGCAAATGATCAGGTCCATTAGAAAGTGTGGCTACATCAGGTCTGATCTTGTTAGGCACCAAATCACAGAACACAACAAAATATACTAGGAAATGTTACCCTTGGGGAAGTGAAGAATACATGACATAAGTTATCAGATATTAAAATATTTCCTTAAACATGGAGCTTTGTCAGGTTTTTTCAAAGCATGTTCTCACATCCATTATCAAATTTTTAATCTTACAAATCTGACCAAATAATCCATTTGAGAGACTTCTGCTTCTGTAACTATTCATTCATGTGGTGATGGACATTCTGAAAGTGCTTTGGGGAAACACCATGGAAGTGAAGGCCACTCAGAAGTCCTTGGAGTCACATGGGGGTCTGTGGAAAGCCACCCAAAATTCTTAAAGTCCCTGATTTGTATTTTTACAACTTAGTTTTTGAGGTCTGAATGAGTCTCAAATATTGAAATATTAAGGAATGAGATAAACTAATCCCGGGAACTATCATCAAAGAATCAGCAAAAGGTTGCTTGCAGAGTATGGTAATATTTGTACTTTTTTCTATTATTTTGGAAGCTGAAATTTAGCTCTGGATAAAACAATATTATGAATTTCTTAATTTAGTAAATGATTATTGGGCTCCTTGTATGTATAAGCCAGTGTTAAAAGCAAAATGAATGTCCCTACTTTCCAGAAGTGTGGCTGTGGGGGGTTTTGAGATACAGGCCAAGTACATTTTATGATACAGATGTTACACATCTGGGTTGCATTTTAAAATATGACAGAGGTTGGTTTGCACACGGTGGCTCCCAGGATTGCCACCTAGGGTCTCAGTGAACCACCTGGTGTGCTCCTCCACCCACCAGTTAGTGCAAGGGAAGGGCAAAGAAACTGTTCTGCCTCAGCTCTGCTTGAGGACTGCCTGCCCACACCTTGCCTCCTCTTGGCACCATGGCATGTTCCTCCTTGTGAAACATTCATGTTTACTGTGGGCAACACTCTCACACCATGTTGAGCTTTAGTAGTTTTTCCATTTTAAAGCATAAAATGCAGCCTGCCTTTAGTGTTTGTGAGTTTGTTTTGTTTTACATAATCTGGGCAAGTGTACTAGTTTCTTCTCTGTTGTCAATCATTTCTAGAATGGTTTTGAAAACTTCAGGTTCTCCTCTGCTGTCACCTCCATTTACAGAGGAATTGGGCCCTATGCAGAAGACTTGCAGGGACAGACACACCAGGATGCCCCAAGTCCCATGCATTCTTTGCTGCACTGCCACATGCAGCGCTTGGGTCTACTTAGAAAGAGAGACATTGTCCATCATGGAAACAGTTGCTGGCATACGAACTGCCTGTGGCTTTGGTGCTCAGGGCAGATCTCTAATCTGTGCTGTTTCAGAGGAACCGGCATGACACATCATCTTGGCCAGCAGCAATTGCTTTCCATGTAGCCAGATTCATCAAGTCATTCTCAGGCCATTGTCAGGCAGAGCTCTGCTGCAGAGCCCAGAAACACCAATGGGCTCCCACATTTTCACCTCATCAGCTCCCTGGGGTCTGGGACAAACACAGCCTTCCTAGTCAAGGAAATAATGAGGCCCTTGTGATGCAAAGCCACCTTGGAGGACTTCGAGGTGCTTCCTGGCCTCATTTGGAGCACAGCTGTCCACAGTTCCTCCTACAAAGCAGTAGGAGACGAGGCATCTGGCTGGGCTCAGGTGGGCAAACAGTTATGTTGAAGGGAGAGACACATGGTGGGATGTGTATTCACCCCCTCAGGAAGTGTCCAGGTTCCAAGCTGCTCTGTGTGGCTTAGAGATGACGCATTTCCTCTCAGCTTCTCACTTTCAAAGCCAGACCTGGCTGGAGACTTTTTAGATAGTCACACCTGTGATCCACTCCTCCCAGAAGGAAAGTTCATCGACTCTTCAGGGATGTTGGCTGAACTCTGGCTCTGAGTCTCTTCAAGAAAAGCATATTTTTTTTCTTTTTTTTTTTTTTTTTTTTTGAAGGTTGGGGCAAGTGTCTGAGGGCTTTGGTGACCACATCCCAGCATTGACTGCTCCTCTTGACATTCAAGGTGTTTTTCCTAATTTCCTTAGTAACCGATTTGTGTTTGCAGATTCCTGTTTTCTACCTCTTCTCCCCTTCACCACATACACTTCTTAAAAACAAAACAAAAACTCTTCTACATCATGTCTCTATGATTTACAGGATCCTGCTGTAGCTCCTTATTATCTGAAAATCAAATTGAAATTGATTTCCTCAGCAACATCTGTGCAGCCTGTAGATGTGTCCCAAACATCCCTTCTTCATGAACGTCTCCCCCAACCCCACCATTTGGCCCCACACAAAGTCCTCTTCTCTCCACCCTGCATGCACATGTGCATCACAGGAAAGCAGAACCAGGTTGGGTTTGCTGGAGACTGGTTCCTGGTGCCTAATTCAGCATTGTACACAGTAGATCATTTGATTTAGATCCTGCTCTGCCCATTGCACATCTTTAAAAACCTTTGACAGAAACTTTTCTGCTGTCAAGATCACACACAATCCATGTCCATGTCCTCCTCATCGACACTGATGAAAAATGGTGCAGCTGCTATGAACGGCATCTCAAAATGTCATACAGAAGATTTTATATTTAGAAGATTTTGCTGATCATATAGCCCAATTTCTCATTTCAGCCTTGAGGCAAAACTCTTCTGCATATATTGTTGGTGGCATTTTTAAATAACAGAAAATATCATTTATCTCTATGCAAATTACTGTGAAATCCTTTTCCCAAGAGAGATTTAATGTGGCAGCTTTGTTTTTATCTGGCACTTGGGGATCTAGATTGGTCATTAAAGAATTTCAGTTATTAACTGTACTTTGAAGCCCAATGGAAATGTTGGACAAAATTGTCAGTCAGCAAAATTGTCCCCAGAACTTTGAATGAGCAAGTAAAGGTTCCAAGTCCTGAGGGAGTTTCTGAGGCTGTCATTCAATGCGATTCCCAACTCAGGGATGCTACCATAAGGCTGGAACACACAAAAAAAAGTTGCCTAGGTGGTGTATCAGACATCTTTTGCTGTGTAAGAAACCATCTCAAATGTAGATGCTTAAAGCAACAAACACTCTTTATTTACCAAGTTCTCTCAGTTTCTGGGCAGTTCTTCTAGACTGTATCAACTCAGCTGCAGCTGGGTTGTCTAGGTTGCCTCCCTCACACATCTGTTTTGTCACTTAGACAATAACCATGTCTCTCATTCTCCAGTAGACCAACCTGGTCTCATTCCCTTGATGGCAGAAGTATTCAAGCATCAAAAGAGGTCAAGCTTCGTAGGAAAAAATTTGCCAACTATATATCTGATAAAGGGTTAATAACTCCTACAACTCAACAACCAAAAGACAAACAAATCAATTAAAAACTGAGCAAAAAAATTGGAACAGATATGTCTCCACAGAAGATATACAAATTGTCAATAAGTATGTGAAAAGATGTTTAATACAATTAATCATTAAGAAAATGCAAATTAAAATGACAATGAGATATCACCTCACCTCTATTAGGATAGCTATTATCAAAAAGCACAGAAAATAACAAGTGTTAGTAAAGATGTAGAGAAATTGGAACCCATGTACATTGCTAGTAGAAATGCAAAATGGTATAATGGAAAACAGTTATGGTGGTTCTTCAAATAATTAAAAATCAAATTATCATATAATTCAGAAATGCTACTTCTGGGTATATATCTAAAATAATGAAAGCAGGACCTCAAAGAGATATTTGTACACCTACATTCAGAGTAGAATTAGTCACAATGGCCAAATGGTGAAGGCCACCCGCATGTTCACTGAAAGGTGAATGGGTAAGCAAAGTGTGTTAGATACATACAATGGAATATTATTCGATTTTAAATAAAAATGACATTTCTGATATAAGCTACAACATGGATGAAACTTGAAGACATTAAGCTAAGTGTAATAAGCCAATCACAAAATGGCAAATATTGTGTGATTCCATTTATATAAGTTATCTAAAGTAGCCAAATTCATAGAGACAGCAAGTGGAATGGTGGTTACCAGGTCTAGGGATGGAGAAGGAAATGGGAATTATTGCTTAGTGGGCACAAAGTTTGTTTTCCAAGATGAAAAAGTTCTGGAAACTGAATGTACAATAATGTAAATGTACTCAACACTACTGAATTGTACACTGAAAAACGATTGAGATAGTAAATTTTATGTTGCATGCATTTGACCACAATAAAGAAAAAGAGGCCAAACCAACGCACATGCGCTTTTTAGGTCTCTGCTTGTGTCACGTTTTCTAATGTCTCCCTGGCCAAAGCACATTGTCCAGTCCAATTCAAGAGACAGAAAATTGACTCACCTCTTGATGGGAGGAGAGTTAGGTTGCAGTGGGGTGTGGATATTGGGCTGGGAGGAGTTATGGGGTCATTTTTGCAAACCAGCTATCATAGGTGCTGGAAGCTGATGGAAGAGCTGGGAATCAGAGCAGGGCAATGAAGAATCTGAGCTCTGTTTTGAAGGGTGGTTGAATCTCAACAGAGAGGACTAGAGCATAGCCAAAGACAGCCAGGCAGAGGCAGAGCTAGGAGTGGCCCAGAGAAGAGAGAGCCTGGAGAAGGGAAAACTTCTGTGCCACTGGAGCAGAAGGATGGAACTGAAGAGTGAGCGGAGTAGAACAGAAAAATGAGAAGATAGGAAAGTAACTAACCTTAGTGGGCTGTCAACATCAGCACAAGGATGTTCAAGGGATCCAGAAGACCAGAATTTCCCAAACTGCATGCCTTTTGGTATTTAAAGAAGGGTTTTGTCATCAATCAACTTTGGACCTGTGTAGTGATTAAAGAGGTTTCTTTCCTGGAGGACTTTGCAAAGCCTTTATTATAATAACTTGCTTTCACATTTTCCTAAGGGAAGGCGACACTGTAGAAGGCATTTCTTAAGCCCTACCAGGCATGTTGTTATTTGTTTCTTAGAACACCACTTATAGAACGCACAATAGAATCTATCAGTCTGTGAGCAGAATAAATGAGTGTTTTAAAATGATGGAAATTTTTATAAGAGTGTGCTGAGGGCAAGGATGTCTCTGTGTCATCCACCACTGTAAGTGCAGGGACAGTATAGTGCTTACCACATAGTAGGTGCTCACTAAAGAGAGTTTAGAATGTTGTTGGATAATTATCTGTAGGGTTTATGTCATTATACTGATGTTTGCCAAACTCATCTTTCTCTCAAGTTTGAGAGCAGATCAGGAACTATGTCAGTGTAATGATATTATCATTCCACTATAATGGTATGTGTCTTTCTCTTTCTTAAGCTAATACTTAGGAGCTGGTGGCAGATGATTTAGCAAGTTTAGTGCTGAGCAGAACCCGAAGAGGGGCTTCTGCCTGGGTGTCTTTGCCTAGAACCCCTTGAAATAGCAATAAAATGACCTGTGGTACTGGAGAACGTGGTGGGCAATATCCAGTTTGGTGATTAGGAAACTTGATAAGAAAAGATATGAGCTCTGGGAAGCCTGGAAAATATTGGTAATCTATAACAAAGTGACACTTTGTAATGGAAGAACCATCAAAAACCAGTTTTTAAAAATTTTACATATATATATTTTTAAATTATAGTTGACATCATACAATATTATTTTAGTTTCAGGTGTACAACACCGTGATTAGATATTTATATGACTTATGAAGTGATTCACCAATAAATCCAGTAACCGTCTGACACCATTTATCGTTATTAAAATACTACTGACTATATTCCCCATGCTATACTCTACATCCCCGAGATTATTTTGTAACTACTAATTTGTACCTCTCAATCCCCTCCCCCTTTCCTATCCCCACACTCCCTAAGCTGACAACCATCAAAATGCTCTCTGTGTCTATGAGCTTGTTTCTGCTGTCTATTTATTCTCTTCTTTACATTCCACATATTACATTTGTCTTTCTCTGTCTGACTTACTCCACTCAGCACAATACCCTCTAGGTCCATCCATGTTGCTACAGATGACAAGATTTTATTCTTTTCATGACTGAGTAATATTCAGTTGTGTGTGTGTGTGTGTGTGTGTGTGTGTGTGTGTGTGTGTGTACACAAATATACTGCCTCTTCTTTATCCATTCATCCATTGATAAATACCCAGGATCCCTCCATATGTTGGCTACTGTAAATAATGCTACAATAAACATATGGATGTATAGGTCCCTTCAAAGTAGTGTTTTGTGTTTCTTCAGTTAAATACTCAAAGTGGGATAACTGGGTCCTTCTTTGTCTCTTGTCATAGCCTTTGTTTTAAAGTCTATTTTGTATGGTATAAATATTGCTACCCCAACTTTTTTTGGTTGTTCGTTCCCATTTTAATAAAACAGCTTTTTTCATCCCTTTACTTTCAATCTGTGTGTGCCTTTCAATCTGAAGTGAGTCTCTCGTAGGCAGCATATGTAAGGGTCTTGTGTTTTTTTTCATCCATTCAGCCACCCTATCTTTTGATTGGAGCATTTAGTCCTTTTACATTTAAAGTAATTGTTGCTAGATATGTAGCTATTGCTATTTTATTATTCATATTTTTTATCTTTTTTTCTTTTTTTTCACTTCTTTTTAAAGAAGTCCCTCTAACATTTCCTGTAATACTGACTTGGTGTTAATGAACTCCTTTAGCTTTTTCTTGTCTAGGAAGCTCTTTATCTGTCCTTCGATTCTAAATGATAGCTCTGCTGGATAGAGTAATCTTGGTTGTAGGTACTTGCTTTTCATCACTTTGAATATATTCTGCCACTAACCTCTGGCCTGCAAAGTTTCTGTTGAGAAATCAGCTCATAGTCTTATGGGAGCTCTCTCGTAGGTAACTAACTGTTTTTCTCTTGATGCTTTTAGATTCTCTTTTTGGCATTTTAATTATGATGTGTCTTGGTGTGGGCCTCTTTGGGTCAATCTCGTTTGGGACTCTCTGCACTTCCCGCGTTTGTCTATTTCTTTCACCAGGATAGATAACTGTTCAGTCATTACTTCTTGAAATAAGTTTTCAATTCCTTGTTCTCTACTCCTGGTATCCCTATGATATGAATGTTGGTATGCTTGATGTTGTCCTAGAGTCCCCTTAAACTATCCTTATTTTTTGGAGTCTTTTTTCTTGTTGCTGTTCTGATTAGATATTTTCTGCTACCTTGGCTGATTTTATCCTGTTTTTATCACTGATTTTATCTTTTGCTTCATCTAATCTACTGTTAATTTCTCCTAAGGTATTCTTCATTTCACTATTGTATTCTTCATTTCCGACTGGTTCTTTTTTAAGTTTTCTATTTCCACTTTTAAGTTTCTATCTCTTTGTTAAAGTTCTCACTGGGTTCATCTATTCTTCCCCTAAGTTTATTGAGCTTCCTTATAACAAGTGTTTTGAACTCTGCATCTGATAGATTGCTTGTTTCCATTTTGTTTAGTTCTTTTTCTAGAGCTTTGTTCTATTCTTTCATATGAGACATGTTTCTTTGCCTCCCCATTTTGGTTGCCTCCTTGTTTTGTTTCTATGTATTAGATAGGGCTGCTATGTCTTCTGGTCTTAGTAGAATGGCCTTATGTAGTAGCTGTGTTGTGGGTCCCAGTGGCACAGTCTTCCTTGATCACCTGAGTTGGGTGCTCCATGTATGCCTCTTGTATGGGTTGCATGTGCCCTTTTGTTCTAGTTAAGGCTTTGTTGCTGTTTGTCAATAGGAGGAAATGACCCTTGGGCTGATTAGTTGTGAAGACTAGCCATGACCAATAGAGGAGCTGTTGTGCAGGGGCTAACTTTACAGGGCAGGATTTGTTTTAGTAAGGCTCTGGTGCCTGCCCTGTCTGCCTTTTGGGTGTGTCATCCTCAAATGTGACCCTACGTGGTGCTCTAGCTCAGACTGAAGCCAACACCTGGGTGTGCAGCCTGGGGCCTCCTTGGAGGGATTATGCCACAGGCCAAATTCAGCTGTAGCCTGTGCCCTGCCCGTGGCCACCTGGCACAAGCCACCAAGCAATCTGCAGATGGCTGCCACCTATGCTGGGCTTGAATGTGTCTTGAGAAGCCAAGCCACAAACTGCAAACTGAGGCTGGGTGCTGCCAGTGCCAGGCTTGGGACTGTTCAGCAAGAAGTACAGGACACACCGAGGCAAGATGCTGCTTGTTTAAGTTTTGTGAACCTTTGAGAGATTTTAGAAAATTCTGCAACATGAGCCAAGACAGGTCATTTGTATGGAAAAGCCACTGGAAGCATCTTGGGGGAGCCTGCAAGTTGGAAGGGGCAGAGTCTCAGGGAATCACCACAACAGGGTGACCAGTGTTAGCTACTTTGATGGAGATTCAAATATGGAGGCTGCCTGTGTCTGCAAGCCAGGATGGGGAGGGCTCAACAAAGAAACAATGCCTTCTGTCAGCACTTCTGTCTGGGAGAATGCTGCCCTTTTAGCTCTCTCCCTAAAGCCAGGACAACTCAGTTCCTCCCCATATATCCCTAGTGCCTTTTGAGTTGCTGCCCCAGAGCTGGAGCTCAGAGTGAGTGAGTCCATTACTGAGTAAGTCTGCGTGTGGGCCCCTTCAGTGGAAAATCTGCGACTCTTTCAGCCCTCTATATCATTCAGCCACAATCTCCGCCATTTTCCACAGCCAGAAGTTGTGGGGACTTTTTTTCTCAGTACTGGAACCTTGGGTTGGAGAACCTGGTGTGGGTCCAGGACTCCACACTCTTCTGTGGAGATCACCACAGCTGAGATATTTCTCTTGGTTTTCAACCACTATGTGTGGGTGTGGGACCAAATAGTTTTATGTCTCTGCCTCTCCTATCAGTCTTGAAATAGTCTCTTCTTTGTGTCCTCAGTTGTAGGACTTCTGTTCAGCTAGACTTCAGGCAACTCCCAATGATGGCTATTCTGTAGTTTAGTTGTAATTTTGATGTGGTTGTCGGGGGAGGCAAGCACAACATTTACCTACTCTGCCATCTTGACCAGAAGCCAAAACCAAAAGTTTTGAACTCCTGAATACTGGAAGAATTGTTTGTTCTAATACATTTATATTTGTTAAGCTAAAACCTGAGCTTGAGAAATCAATGTTAGGAAGATCTTGAGTCAGCAGTCCAGTACCTCTGGCCTCCCTCTCAATGTCCTTGGGTGGAGGGCTGCCTTGAAATCTCTCCTCTCACTCTGGGGGCCACAGAGGACAAGAAAAGCAAATGCCAGCCTCTGGGCTTTCCAGGAGCTTTTCAGGAGAATGTGATTCCTCAAGGTCAGAGGCACTGACCTTTATACTTTCTGCATACTCCAGCATCAACCTCAGGGTGATAATTTTCTTTAGAAGACTGGTTTCTAAATCCACTGGGCCAGAGACCCTTTTGTGAATCTGATGGGAGCATTGGATACTCTTTCTAGAAAAATCAATATACAATTTTGTAACATCATATTTTAGGAAGGTTTTGAACCTCCCTGATAACTTATCTTTAATCTAGGATAAGAACATCTGGTTTAGGCATCAAATCATTGTCACCTCTCAACTTGGTTTGTATGTGATAGATAGTAAGTGGATTTCTTCTGCAACCATTAGCTGGCTGATTTCCCACACACTTTTGACTTAATTTTGTTTATTCAATATGTAAGACATTAACATGATCTCAAAAATCAAAAGTACTACAAAGGTACTCTCAGAGTTGTGTTAGTTCCTCCAGTTGGCTGATGCTTGACAGATGACATAACTGTCACCCAAAATCAAGATTTAGAACATCTACATCACTCTAGAATATCCACTAAGATTCCTTTTCAGTCCACATCCTTCCTGACCCCACTGGGGAAACCTTTGACCTATTTTCTACACCATAGGTTAGCATTGCCTGAATTTCATATAATTACTCTTTACCACAGTGTGAAGTTCGCTGCCATCTACACTGATCTTTATTCTTGTCATTAGGGAGCATTCCTCACAGTGAAATCTCAAAGTGTCCCCTGTCATTCTATGTGTCCACACTGTCAAACCAGGACAAAAACCACTGACAGCAGGAGTGGAGTCTTCTACTTCCACTATCATGTCTACACAGTACTGTGGGCTGACAAAAATGTGTGCTGGATCCAGGCCTCCAAGGGGGCTCACCATAGGCTCCCTCACTAGTCTACCAAGAACCAATCTGCCATACTCACTTGTTCCTTTTGAGTGCATAAGATGCAGAGTGGAGGTAGGATTTAGAACATGCAAGACAGTCCAGAGGAGACAATATGAGTTGTTGGGAAAATGGTATCAGTCCTGCATTGCTACAGGGCTAGATTCTGAGCTCCTGTAGGAAAGGGCATGGAGGGGCAATCCTTTAGATAAAGAGAATCTGGAAGAGCCCCATGACTGGGTTGGTGGATTCTGGAAGGAGGAGCAACAGTGCAGCAGTGATCAGGCCACACCTCTCTCACACTGTTAGGGGCTCCTGCCTGTACCAGGCAGATAGTGACAGGACCAGAGAAACGAAGCAGGGAGTCTCTGATTAGATACACATGTGCAGCAAGGCAGGGTGAGGCTCAGGGATTTACAACATGAGACTGAGTGAAACTAGCGTGCTGCAGGCAAAATGCTGGACACCAGCCCCTTTCTCAATACCACAGCATCCAGAGCACAAGTGGCCTGGCACAGGTCCTACTCCTTATCTACTGTTGTCAAGAGTTTAGAGAATCTTCTCTTGAGCTACTGAATGTTCCCTTGAGAGAAGTTCTTCTCATCTTGACATTTGTGGGGTGGGATCTCCAGTGAAAAATCTGAGACACTGCTTTAATAAGTGTTTCTTCCATACTCTTTCTTACCCAACAGATCATTCTATCCTGTAGAATAATTCACCGTATACCACTAAAAGATAAGAAGTCCACTTAAAAAAATATGACCATAATACTATTACATATGTAAAATAATGAATGATAATTGCTCAATATTATCAAACACCAGTTAGTGTTCAAATTTCCAATTGTTTCATTTCATAATTTTTTTGCAGTTTCTTTGAATTAGAAACCAAATTATGTCTACATGTTGCAATGAGTTAATACGTCTTCAAAGTCTCTTTTATCTATAGTCTCTTACTTCCTCCCTCTCTCCTTTGTAACATTTTTATAGGTTGTGTTTCATGCAAGATATCCACCTTCCTAACCTCCATGTAAGGAATAAAGAAGCCTCAGCTTTTGCCCCCAATCCAGCTGATGGCTTTCAGGACATTTCTCCTTGGAAAGTGAGGCAGTGGAGGGACAAGCTCATCAACTAAAGCGCTGCAAGCTTGCCGTGCCTGATGTCGATTAACCAGCAGGACAGAGAACATGATGCCTGTGCTTGAATATAATGAGGCCATCCCATCCCGGGCCTTCTTAGAAGTGGCAGTGCACTGAGGCTGGGGGCCAGATGATGGCTCCTAAAAGACAGCTTTACACATTATCCTATTTGATAACTCTTAATAATGTTACACGAGAAATAAAAAACTAAAGCCATATTATTACACACATTAAGTAATTAAAGATTTTTCTCTCTTTTGCTGACTCTCCAGACAGCCTACATAGTCTCAAATCTTCCACATCTCCCTCTCCCTTGTCTGTTTGTAAATTGTGTGAGAAAATTCTTTAGGAAGACAGCTGGACACTCTGTTAGGTGAGCACTCATGCACAGGGACTACTTGTTCCAACATGTCATGAAGATTTTTATGTCGGATTTAACCAAATATCAAGTAAGTGAGTCAGGCTAGGAGGCTTAGATTAGTCCTATCTAGAGAAAGAGCTGATCTTACAGATTTGGGGGCAGATTAGGGTGGATCCACCAAGAGACAGAAATGAGCAACACACAAGAGAGGGCCTAAAAAATTGTCACTACTTACAGGAAAGAATATTTGACTTTCCAGTACTCAAGAAATATAAACAGAATCATGAGAAAATATATTACACTAAAGTTCTAGGAATAGAGTGGTTGGGTCAAAAATAGTCATGGTTGTGCTTTTTTATAATTGAACAAAAAATCATACACAGTCTGAATATGTTAATTCCATTATGGAAATTATTAAATAAGTTATTGCATTTTAATTCTTCAGGATATTACCCAACTATTATAAATAATAAATAATAGCACTTTAACAGAAGTAAATGTGATTTCAAGATAAAGTTGAGGGAAAATAGAAGTTTATATATATAAAATGTCACAGATGACATATATACATGTATACCTAAAACTGGAACGAAACTACAGATATAAGCTAAATGTGAGTGTTTGGCCAAGGGTAATATGAGCAAATATTTTCTACTTTTATGCTGGTAACAAGAAAGTAAAACAACATTTCTTGAGTACATTCTCTGTGTCAGACAATTTGCCAGTGACTGCACTTAATCTTCATAAACCTATGGGTAAGATTTTGTAATATTTTCTTTCATTTTATAATAATTATATATTATTAATAGTAATAATGATCATAATTATTATGGATTAAATTATGTCCTACCTAAATTCATTTGTTGAAGTTGTACCCCCCAGAATTGCAAAATGTGACCTTATACGGCACCAAGATCATTGCAGATGTAATTGGTTAAGATGAGGTCGTACTGCACTGGGCTGGGACCCTAATCCAATAGGACTTGTGTCCCTATAAAAAGGAGAAATTTGGACACAGATATGTACACAGGGTGAGCATCATATAAAGATGAATGTGGATATTGGAGTGAAGAGTCTATAAAGGTCAAGGAATACCAAAGATTGCCAGCAAACCATCAGAAGTCACAGAAGAGGCATGGAACTGTAAGACAGTGTATCTCTGTTGTTTTAGCTACCCAGTTTGTGGTACTTTGTTACAGTAGCCCTAACAAACTAATATATATTAATCACAATAATGACATCCAATATTTACTGAGTCATCTACAACATGAAAGATACCTCTCTAAGTAATTAAATGTACTAACACATGTCATCCTTACAGAAAGCCTGGGAGGGAGGCACTCTCAATTCTGCTTGGTGGATGAGGAACCAGTGTACACAGAAGTGACATAACTTTCCCTCCAGCACATGGCTTGTTGATGATAGAACTATGATTTGAATGTGGTTCCAGAAACTATATAGGGACTGAAACATTTTTGAGTCCTGAAGGGCGATTAGTTTATAAAATCAGATTATGGTTTTAGAAACATTCCTTTTATTCTCCTTCTTGGCTAGGTTTCTCAGAAAGGGGTGGCCCAGGAGTACTGACTTCTGCCCCCATGAAGCAGAACTTTTGGTCCTGATCTGTAAGTCCAGGGCTTTTCAGAGCCCCAACATCACCCATAATTTTCCTCCATCCTCACTTCATTAAAATTCCTAGGCTGTCCATCCCACAGAGTGGCCTGCCAAAGAAAGGCAGGATCTGAGTAGGAATGTGAGTATGAAGGCGGTCATATCTGTTGAGGCTCCAGCAAGTCGAGCCTCTTTGAATTTCTTCTATTTTCTTGTGTTCCCTCCCCCAGCATAGTGGAGATTTTCCTTACAGCACTAAGATTCTTTTTTAGAGGATAGCCTTAGGCTTGTCAACTGAAGGTTATCACCTCCAACTCAATGTCAACAAGAGTCCTCAGTTTGGGATGTGTTGAGGGGGTGAGACTTTATTCAGTGAAAACAGCTGTATTGTGAAACAACACTGCTATGCAACAGCCTGTCAAGGCAGCCCAGGTAAGGAGGCCTGGGTATCACAACTCAGCTCTGAGGAGACAGCTTTGCTCTACTCTGCTCTGGAGAGGTAGCTTCAGCGTTAAAGTTGCAGCTGGTATTACAGCTCCAGCTTGAGAAACACAGTCTTCATAGAAATTGAAAGTGTGCATCCTTGAGGCATAGGTGAAGCTGGTTTATATAGAGAAGAGTGCCCGCTCCTAGTCCTTGATCAGTCTATTTATATGCAAATGAGGAATACAAATTCTCACAGTTCGATTGGTCCAAATACTGTTATTCTGATTGGTTGGATTGGAGCAGCTTTGATTGTTGGTGAAAACGTAAATGAGGATATAGTTGCACAGCTCCAATTGGACAGGGAAAGTCTCAGTTCTATAGATTGAATTTCTATTCTAGGAGCTCTCTTTTAAGGGTTGACTCAGGTGCCAGTAACACAGTGAAGAAGGCTTGGCGGCCTAGTCTGTGGAACGCACTGTGCATGAGGTATTTCTGTAAATGTGGCTGCTAGATTTTGGTTATAAATTTGGGCACAATTAACCAGGAGGGTTCCTTTTTGGCAGGTATATTCTTCTCGAGGGTCAACAGGCTGCTGAAGCTCCAAATTTCATGAGAACAGTCTGTGGATCAGTTATTTAGCATATCTCTATTATGCTGATTTAGACCACAATCCCAGGCTAGACAATGTTTTGAACAATGAATTAGCTATGGAAGGAGATAGGACCCAGGATACCACGTCTTTCTGTCCCCTGTAGTATTTATAAATAGTAAAATCAGATAATAAGATGGTTAAGACTACCCTGTAAAGGGAAAACGTAGGGAGACCACAAACAAGGCAGCATCACCCAGTAGAAAATGGGAGAAGGATGTAGGAAGCAGTGCTGCCTGGTGGCTCACCCTGTCCCCAGTGTGGCCTTCATGTGAAAAAGCTGCTTCCCAATCACCTTCCCTAAAGCCTTGCTTGGGAGTACCAACCTTCTGAAAGCCTTCAGTGGCTACATCTGTAAAACAGTAAAGCCTGTTGAAGATAAAACTTTTTCTTCAAGGTCCTCTGTGGTCTCCACTGACTTCAGCATCCTTTTCTTCCACAGTATATATATATATATATATATATATATATATATATATATATATATATATATATACATATATATATATACAATACACACACACACCCTCTTATTCCATTGTTTTATATATATATATATATATATATATATATATATATATATATACACACCCCCTCTCTCTTATTCCATTGTTTTCAGTATCCACCCTACTTATTCCCTCCACCAGGCTTTTTTTTTTTTTAATTTTGCTCATTCAATATCCTGTGCTCATAAAATTAACAAGACTTATTGACCAATTAGATATTGTCATGTAATAAAATGTCCTAATCTCTGTGGCTCAATTTGGCAGTCATTAGTTGTTGCTTAAGTGTCTCCCCCATGTGTCCAAAGTTCAGCTGATCCAAGTTGGGCTTTGCAGGTGGTTCTGCTCTAGGCTGCCTTGGCTGAAGAGTTATTGCATGTGTGTGGGTTGGCAAGGGTGGCTCTGCACCACATATTCTCATTCTGGGCTGAGGCTGAAGAGGAAGCAGCAACCCAGAAGGATCTCTTCCCATGTCAGTGGTAGAAGAATGAGAGGAAAAGCAGAAACACACAACGCTTCTTGACCTTAGGCTTAAAACTGGAAAACTGTCCCTTCTTTCTTCAAGTTATTGGTCAAATCCAGTTGTATGCTCAAGCCCAAAGTCAAGTGGTAGGAAAATACCTCCCACCCATTTCACGTAGGCAAGGGTGTAGATACAGAAGGGGTGAAGACTTAGGGCAAATAATGCAATCTACTGCAGGTGGTGAGATGATAGCAATAGCAACAAAACAGCAGCACTAGAGGCAGTAAGAGATGTTTTTAAGTACTTAACTATGTGTCAGCCCTTAGAATTACTGTTCTATCAACATTCTTAATCCTTACTACTGCCTACAAGAGAGGAATTCCTGTTTCTGTGGTACTATAAATGAGAAATGAGATTCCTAATGGTTCCTCAACTCCCCTAAAGCTACACAGCAATTAAATAACAGAGTCTGGATCTGAGCCCAAGGTTCCAAATCCTATATCTTCTTCAAAAATGTCTCTCAGATATTTATTTCCCTATGAGGTATTAATCCATTATGCCTGCCTGTGGATTAAATGGCATTGTGGATGTAGATTTTCATTCTAAACTGTACTGTGCTCTGCCACTGTTGGGTGTTTTAATGGAGCTCATAGGAGTCTAACGGATTTCACAACAGGCAAATGGGTAATAAATCCAGCTCTACACACACAAACACATACCAATAGTCTAAGAAGTGTTCAGTTTTTTTTTCATATCTGATGTTATTTGTCAAATGAAGAAGTCCTTTTTGAGAGATTGAAACATGTCAGCTGTTTTCATTGTCTCAATGTTAGATGGAACAACCTGGAATTGCTAAGCATGAAGTGCTTGTCTAAGGTCACTGAGAAATCATCAAAAGTACCAAACAGTGCTGACATTTGTTCAGCAAAAGGTGGCTCTCTTGGACTCCTGGACACCTGAAATGGAAAATACGTTCTCACAAGCAAGAGTATTGTTACCTTTTGTTTCAATGAGATCTAAGTCACACCCTTGAGAGAGAACTAGCACAGTCAAATTTATTGGGCCCACCTGGTAATCCTGAACATTTTATTTGGACAAGTTGCATGCATTTTGAACTTATGCTCTTGAAAAATTCTTTTGGAAATGTCAAGGTGACTGGTGTATTAAAACAATGAGCAAGAGCAAACAAGGATGACATTCTTTTAATTCTTTTCCTGCTAGGTCATTTTCTCCTTGACATCTAGCTCTGTGTGCTTCCATCTCCCATAATCGACCATCAGCCTATACAGAGGTCCACACTCAGCCTACACAGAGGAAATTGTAAAGTAGGTGAGAATTTTTAATCAGTTGACTCAGATGCTCCTTCACCTTTCTCATCAAGGCTCCAACTGATGCTCAAAGTTAAAGCTAAAAAATTAGAAAATCATACTGGCAACTTACCTGAGCTAAACCTTCTAAGACACATTAATGAGTAAATCGCTAATGGTGGCCTCATACATTGGTTGCTGGGGAAGAGGTTATGAAGTGGAGACATCCAGCTTCCTCTAATTATATCTCTCTAACAACTGTCAGTTCTGCCTCTCACCATGTCCATCATATTGCCAGATTTGCAGTTTGTTTCCTAAGTAAAAATTGCCACTGTCAGGTTTAGATATGGAATCTGGTTTTGGCAAATTTTTTTCAAAGAAAGTGTTTATGTGTCACATCACTAAGACTGATTATCTGAATGTTTTGTATTGAATTGAATCAAATACATTTGCCATATTTGTTTTTCAGTCTACAGTAATAATTATTACGTATGACTTAAGTTAAAGAATTGCTTGCTTCAATGACCCAACAAATTCTTTAAAAGGTACAGGTGTAGTTGACTTTTGAAAAAAATATGTTTTTTGAAACAATCCATAAATCCAATTTTTGTATATTGAATGCTATTTCCCTCTCATGCATAGCAAAATCAGAGTTGTTTCTTCAGAAAACTACTTATTCTCTAGATGTTGTAAAATCACAGTTTAGGAAAAAAATAACGAAAAGGTTTGATAGGAAATCAGAATATGAAATAGTCATTATTTCTCAAACTCTGAACATAAAATAGAACTTTTAGAAGTGGCAACATAAATATCTAAAGAAAAATAATTATTGTTTAATCAATAAAACCTACTGCATGAAAAACCATTTTCCTACATTTTTATAGGACAAATGGAGGCCTGTAATGTATTCTTAAGGGTCTTCCAGTTCAAATGAGAATTTAAAAAATTTCCTTTTTCATTTTCCTGATAACATGGAACCCATAAGCCAGCCTTGCTCCACTCTATCACCAAGTGTGGCCAAGAGCCAGGTTATGTGGAGAACCCAGTCTTATAATGAGTCAATGAAAGAGAAATGGCTGGAACTGAATTACACTGTCTCATCATTTTGCCAGAGCTTTCTGAAGTTGTGGCTTTGTATGTGTCAACTTGCACCAAATCCCAAGTAGTAAGTAACCTGCAAAATAGAAGAAAAACTTTTGTCATTAGATGGTATTTTTTGCTTTTGAGTACTATATTCTGTAGTGTGCTATTAGAATTTATTGATCCATCAAAATAATGAAACCATAGTTAATATGAGTTCATTACTAAAAACAAAAAAGAATATTGAAAATAATAATGATGATGTAATAAAAGCTGGTGCATCATCTTCAAAGCAAATGACACAAGAAAACATGCAATCATAACTTTCTACTATTAAATTCAATACAGACAATTTAGTTTCACCCCAAACATCATCTATTATGGTAACGTTCATGTTGGTAATTTGAATTTATTGTGCTGGCCCCTGCATTATAGGAATAAAAGTAAAATAACCACCTTCCAGGAGACCCTGAGAGGGTCTCCAGATAACAGCAGCACGCAGGCAGGTGCATTCCATTCTTGCTCGGACTTCCAGGTCGTAGATCACTCAAAAGTTCTTTGAGCTCTTCTTGCTAAGTAACTTTAATCTCTGCAAAAGGAATTAGAAAACTGAGTGCCCACTTTTCCCTAAAGGTTATAGGATGCTCAGCTATGTGTGCTACAGGACTGCACGGCCAAGTTCGAATTCCTCCTCATTGATTACTAGCTGAATGAAGCAGTCAACTCACTGACCCTCCCCCTCTGTGACTTGGTTTCTTCCTGTGTATATTGAGGATAAGGAAAATGCATATCTTATGGGGTTTTTATGAAGATGAAATGAGAAGTTAAGAGTAAAGTGCTTAGAACCTGGCTTGCCTCATACTAAATGTTCAACAGGTATAAGGATACCTAAGTTGGAGGGACTTTGGAGGGGGCACTGTCATTACTGTTCATCAGAAGAGAAAGGTGAGACCCATGGAGGAAAGATGACTCTTCCAAGGTCACACCCTCAATCTGTGTTGGAACAAGTCTAGGACTCAGGCCCAATTATAGAGTCCACTAATATTTGAGGGTTTGCTGTAAGCTGGACCTGGCCTCATACTTTACGTATTATATCCCTCTCAATGCTCACAGCTGCCCTATGAGATAAAATCTTTGTTCACTCTTGCTTTACAGATAGGGCAAGAAAGAAACAAAACAGCCTGGAGATTCTGGAACTTGAACATGTCAAGGATGAGCTCATGGAAGTTCCCAGTCCATACGCTCCGTTGTCGGTCCACATGGTTCCACTTCTGGATTCACTTGGGAGAAATGTAGCACTTTGGGGTCCTGGGATAGAGGGAGTCTGGAGGAATTCAACTGGAAAGTGCCTCCATCATAAATTCTCCATCTGGATTAACTGGGATAAACCAAAGCTAGCCTGTCTACTTCTCCTAGGTCCAGCATTGCAATAGGTCCATCTAGTGGTCAAAAAACAAGAGTTTTCAACAGTTAGGTCTGACAAGCAACTCAGCCAGAAACCTCCTCCTATTCTACTTTATATCCCATCTCTCTGACTGCCACATCACCAGGTCAAGGATAAGCAGATAGGCCAGGTGCTGGCCTTGGGGCTACCTGGCAGTGGATGTGTCTGGAATATACTATGGAAGGAGGATATTTGCAGTGGCCAACTCTCCTTCTCTGGAAAGGTACTTATCCTTTCAGAGCCTCAATCAGGGATAATTTTGCCCCCCCCAAGGGCACATTTGACAATGTCTGGAGCCATCTTTAGTTGTCACAATTAGGAGATGCTACTGGCATCCAGTAGGTAGAGGCAAGGGATGCTGCTGAACACCCTACAGTGAGTGCATAGGACAGCCCCTGTGACCAAGAAGGATCCAGCCTCAGATATCAGCAGTGTCACCCATAATTGGGAAACCCCACTGTGCCCTCCTCATAAATGAGAATGACCCAGATGTGGACAGGAGGATTGAATGAGTCTGCACATGCTCAGAGGCTTTGCACGTGTTAGTCCTTCTTCCTGGACCACTATTCCCATTCTCTTTACTCTTTTATCTCAGCTCATGGGCGCATCTGCAGGGAAGCTCATCTGCTCACCCCTGTCTCTCTGTCTCTGTTTAATCTCTCCAAGGGCAGATCTGAGACAAGGATTTGGGGAAAGAAATTTATGTGGGAGGTGATCCCAGGACACATCTGCAGGGGAATGGGACAGAGAGACCAGACCTGAGGTGGGGGCAACGAAGGGTCAGTTTGTGAGCAGTTATTACAGTGAGGAGCTGACGCTTCATCTCCAGGGAGGAGGCTAGAGGACTCATGTCAAGTAAGCTTTGGAACTGCCCCCTACAGGAGGAGGAAACCAGAGCATTTGTCCTCCAGCTCCCATCCTTCATGGGTGGAGGGCTGCTCCTGGGTTCCACCCCCACATTGCAGCCTGCCTGTGCACTGAAGAGGAGTGACAGAGGCAGACTTGACATGGTCTTCATGTTAAAGGGCATTTGAGCTCACGCATTCTCACCCTTGTCCTCAGAAGCTAATGACTCCTCTCAACTGAAGCTCCATAGACCAGCAACCAGGGGCCTAGCTCAACCCCGTCCTGAGAATTTGGGAACCGAGACATCATCATGGAGGAAATTCTAGCTCCTTGTTTTCTGTGGCCATGTTGTTAGGGCTATGGAAATCTGGAGATTCGACAGCAGATCACCATGAAAGTTATTACATCACATCCCCAGCTAGACCAGGCTCAATTTGTTTAGTAAGAAAGGCAATATTTTTGTTGAATTTCATATTTTCTATGAAGTAATGAATTAACCTTTTTGAAATCACAAAGGAGATTACAATAGGAAAATGAAGTCATTATTTTGTCTAAGCTGGCTACAATGCACAGGACAGCCCCCACGACCATTGCATTCAGCAAAGATGGAGGGACAAGTCCGAATAAAGGAATGGGAGAGAGACTATAAAGGCCTTCAGTACTAATTCTAAATATGTGATAACCGGCTAGTAAAAAATTGGATCAGCTCATCATCTCCCCATAGAGAGATTCCGTTTTGTGTGAAGTTAATTCTGACCTAATGAGCCAGATTCTAGGAGACCTGAGCCTACCCTCATTCTGCTGCCATGGGTGGCTCCTTCCAACTTTTAGCTACAGAGGACTAACTGTGAATACCATCTATATACGAGTGGCAAAGAAAATGTTGTGGAGAGGGAGGCTTATAATTCTCCATGTGAAGTGACATAAACACGCTTCTGACAAATAGGGTAAATAGATTAAAAAAATAGGGTAGGCTGGTAGAAGATACAGAAAATTATACTGGTTTCAGGTGGGTGGACCAATATCCTTGACATCATTTGCTCAGATTTTTCTCATTTTGTGAAAAGTTGACAATCCAATAAATACTTATTAAGCATCTAATGTGGCCCTTACATTGAGAGCTGAATGCATGAAATGGAGTAGGACTGACATATATCTGGAACATATGCTACACCTCCCTCCTCGCCTCTCCTCTGCATTGGAGGAAACTACATTGCCCAAGCTCCTTTGCCTTTCTGGTCGGCTCAGCCAATGGGAGGTACTGGCAGAAGACTGATTGGTGGGAGAAGAAAAAAAAACTAGGGCATGTCTCCGCCTCCTGTTTCACATGTCCTCTCCAGCAGTGGCCATTGCATCTATAACTTTAGCTCTTTCGAAAGTCAGTCCTTGTCCCTGTGCCCAGCTTGGTTTGGACAGAGAATGCAGGCTCTGATTACCCACATTCTTCCTTTACCCCTCAGCCTAGGGCTGGTAGCAGCTTCCTGGCATAGCCAATACCTGGATTTTGTCATTGTTTCTTACTTTGCTCCTCAGCTCTCCCATCATTCGTGTAACAAATCCCCCATATAAAATTCTCTCCACTTGAACTGCCCAGTGTGGTTTCTATTTTCTTGGAGAGTCTGCCTACTTTTCCAAATTTATTTCATATCCCTCCCTTCTCTCACTGAGTTTTAGAGTTACCGGCATCCTTTATGTTCTAGGATGCCTGCTTCTTTCTTACTCCAGGGCTTTGCACTTGCTTTTCTTCTGTATTAAGTGTTTTCACGCTGCCTTTCCCACTGGATAGCACCTTCTCATTCCTCACATTTTAGCTAAAATGTTACCTTCTCAGAGGCCTTGACTGACAATCTTATCTAAAGATGCCCATTCAGCCCACCCCCAATGCAAGTTACTCGACTTTCTATCCCATTGCCCTGTTTATTTCTTTCAAGTCATGTATCACAATCTATAGTGATTTTATTTCCTTGTTTTATAGTTACTTACTATCTGCCTTTCAACTAGAACATAAGTGTCATAGTCTCAAAATTTAGCCTTGTGCCTGGCACATAGTAGACACAGAATAAAAATTATTGACTGAATGAATAAAAGAATGTTTTGAAACAGTTCGAACCCATAACAAAGTCAAAATGAAAGAAGTTCCAAAAATGATATATTTCTTTGTTATTTTAGGACATAAGTCTGGGTGGGGCAAGGGGACCTAAGTGTTAGAGTTTGTGAATTCTACTTGGAATGAAAAGCATCCTCACTGATGTTCTTTCTTTTGAGCTGTGTCAGGCCTGTACTTACACGGGGAGGGAGCCATCTCCATGCCTTTAGTGCATGGTTTTCTCTGAACCAGAGTGCTGAGCAGTCACTAGATGGCAGTGTGCACCCTCCTTCACGGACTACAAGCATCTCACTGAAAAATAAGGACATGATTTTTGTCACTTGATTGCTTGATGAAATCTGGAACAAAAAATTGTTGATGAACTTAGCCTACCTGAGTTCACCTTCAGCCAGAAGGGTCAGTCCCAGTAAATGCACGACTTCCCTTCTTCTCTGCCTGGAGGCTTCCCCCACCACAGAGCTGGCATCATTGCACGCAGGGGTGATATGGAGGGGGAATGTATGCGAGACTCTCAGTCAAGGGTTTGGGGAGGGAAGTGCAGGGTAGAGTGGGGTGTGAAAGGAGTGGATGACAAGATGCCCTGGACTCCAGCTGTCTGGCAGGATAACCCCCAAGTGTGGCCTTCATGGCCCCTCACAGAGTCCTTAGTGGGACTGAGCCCCAGAAGCCTGCAGTGGTGAGCTGCTCTTTAACACCTGGTTACCTTCTTTCTTCAATGCCAGTCTCACTTCCCTGCTCCTTCATCTGTGCTTCTTAAAACCACCTTCCAAATAAGCTCCCTGCACCCAAGTCTTCATTTCCAAACCAAGCAGACTCCAATCCCCATTTTCCTAATAGCTCTTCCTCCTTATTCCATGTAAGGACTCACTTCTGTGGAGAGGGACATAGACAGTGAGCCATTAGATTTCCCTGCTACCCCTGCTCACTATCTTCCTCACCAGGAGAAAGAAGCAGCCCTTGGCAAGTACGTCCACATCTGCGCATCTAAAGTAGTGGTTCCCCAAGCGTGTGCTGGACCCGCAGCAGCAGCAGCAGCAGCAGCAGGAGCCTGGAAAAAAGGCTGTGCTCAGACCCCAGCGCAGGGCTGTGAATCAGACTGGGGTGGGCTCAGTGCGGATGCACTAACCACCCCTTTAGCGGCTTCTAAGGCTAACTGCAGTCTGAGAAGCGCTGCCGTGAAGCCAGCTAATCATAATTGGAGATTCAGTTCACAAACAGCCTGCTCTGCTTCTAACCACTTGGGTCACTGATGATGTAGCAAACCACAATTTTATCAGTAATGATAAATGCTCGTGTGCTTACCAATTTCTTCATATTAGTGATTCTTTATGTCACAAACCACATGTTGGGAAGAACAGGGGCTTTGAAGCCAGCACACTTGGGCTAACACACCCTCTGATAGTGTAATGGCAGCCCAGTCAGAGTCCTGCATGTTCCTTGGTCACTTCACCATCCTGTGCACACTGTTTCCAGTACATTCACCCCCTAGGCCAGCACCTGGTTTCCTTTGCTTGTTCTGCTTGCATGGGTGACTGGGACAGCCCTTCTCCAGTAATGGATGAGTGCAAGTTTCCCCGAGATTACACTTCGGGTCAATGAGTCACTTGAAGACTCAAAGAACTCAGAAAAGACGTTATATTTGCAGTTACATTTTATTACAGTGCAAGGGTACAGACTGAAGTCAGTTTTGGGAAAGGAAAGCAGGGTGGGTCCAGGAGAGCTCTAGGTATAGATCTTTTAGTTGTCTTGTCCCAGGGTTGCTCTGTGGACATTGCTGAGTTCTACTAGTGATAACAGTTAATGACACAGGTGGAGTATTTGCTAAGTAGGGAGGCTTACCTGAGCCTTGGGGACCCGGGTTTTTAGTTGAGGTCGGTCACATAAACATGACTGGTTGTCCACATGGCTGACTTTAGTCTCCGGCCTCCCAGATGTCAAGCTGATACTGTGTGGCTCAAGGTCCACACTGTAAATCACATTGTTAGCATAGATTGTCTGGCCTGGCACGAGGCCCCAGGTAGGCAAAGGCACTCTTACAAGGCAGGACATTCCCAGGGCTGCAGGCTGCTTCCTAGTAGCTGCAATTACACAAACAAACAAAAATGCTTCAAGACTAAAAGTTGTCCTGAAAGGGTTTATTGAACCATATGCTAGCCAGAGAAAGTACCAGGTCCTGGGGTATGCAGTCTAAACCACTAGCAGCAGGGCCAGAGAAAACAAACATGCCCACCGTTCTGGGGCTTATAAAGGTTTTTTAAACAGTGAGTTTGGGGAAGAAAGATGTAAGCTGCTTTGAAAAAATTTCTGGTCGTATATAAGAAGAACAGGAGAAGGTGAAGTGAGGAATATTCTGAAATAGGTGTATAGTCTGCATGGAAGAAGTACTTGTTGCTTCTGGATCGGTTGTGGGCAATAGTCTGGAAAGTTCATGTGTAAGCAGTACATCTGGTGGTCAGCTATTCTTTCTAGAAATCATAAAAATAACTATGTTATTCAAAGTTTCAACATACATTCAGGTACGTGAGCAGTCTTTTGTTGGTTTTGGCTGCTAATTGATTAACTTCCCTTGTCTCTTCCTTTCACTCTCTGGCCTACTATAATTTAATTTAGGACATCTCAGAATAGTTTTCTTGTCACCGTGTAAGGGCCAAATATTTCCTCAGATAAGTACAATCCTTCACTGCACATTGGGCATGAATGCTTGAGTTACTGCATTGTGTATGGGCCCCTGGAGGTGTGACAGGCCCTGACCCTGGCTCCAGAGAACCAGGCAGGACTGAGCCAACAGTACTCTCCATGAAAACGAACTTGTTACTGCCCCTGGCTCAGTCCCCTACCCCTCCCAGGCTCCCCACTCCTCTCTCTTCCCTCTTTTGGGTTCTGAGAACTTCTTAATAAACCTCTTTCACACAAATCCTTGTCTCAGGGTCTGCTTCTGCGGATCCTCAAATAAGACACTGTAAGAATCTGCTAAGTTCTAAACTTTCCTAATTTTCTGTATTTCATCAACCTTCTCATGAAGCTCTCCATGGCTTTTTCAGGTGCAGTTTCTCCGCACCGCATCCCCATGGGTACAGCTGAATCATGTTGACAGTGATGATGCCTTTGCCTGCTCATGTGCATTGTCTGTCGTCTCCTCACACCTGGAGCTTTCCAGGAGTTGTGGGGAATCTCAGTCACGAATGGTCACCAGCACCCTCAGGACTCGGCCATTTCGGTTGCATGCCATTCCCATACATCTCTGCATCCACTGCCTCCACTGGAAACCACAGACATCCTTGTAGGATCCTCCAGGCTCGAAGGTGAGCCAACTCTGAAGTGGTGAAGTCTGTCTCCCTTCATTCTTGTGTTACTCTGTTAGAGGCAGCCTAGTTTCAAGGTCTTGCTGAACTTGTACACTGACCCTTTCAGTTGGCACTTGAGGCTGGCCTCCTGGAACCCAGCCATGCCTGTGATCCAGACTCTCTTTGAGGGGCCTTCACCCTCAGCAAACAACTTTTTCAAAGGCTCAGGGTTAGACTGGGTCTCTCTGGAGCTGAGGTCTTCACAACATGACGGACATGACTCCCTGTCTCCTCTCTGTGTTGCATTTCCCTCTTCCTCTGTCCTGTCTGGCTCTGGGCCTTGACAGCAATGCCCTGGGCCCTCTGCCCATCCCTCCCAGCAGCAAGGTCTTCCTTGCACAGCTTCTGCCCAGCAGAAGGGATCCCTTCCTAACCTTCTTTTGGAATTATGAAACTGCCTCACACATGTGTGCTGCTTCATAGTACAGCTCCTTTCACCCCTGAGAAGTGCACAAGGCAGGACCATCCCTGTGTTAACGGTGACAGGAAAATTCAGATCAGAGAGGTGAGTGTCTTGCTGAATGAGCTTCCTAGGGCAGCCCCAACAATGTACCAGACACTTGATGGCTTAAGACAGCAGAAATAGACTGTCTCACGGTTCCGGTGGCCAGAAGTCGGAAATCAAGGTGTTGGCAATGCCATCATCCCTCTAAAACCTGCAAGGGAGAATCTTTCCTCCTCTTCCAGCTTCTGGTGGTGGCCATCAATCTTTGCTGTTTCTTGACTCACAGATACCCAGATACCTGGCTCCTTATGGATAAAATTTCTGCCTCCATCTTCAAATGCTGCTCTCCAGTGTCTCTGTCTTCACATCACTATCTCCTTATAATAAAGACAGTAGTCATATTGGATCAGGGGCCCAACCTACTCCAGTATGACCTCATCTTAATTAATTACATCTGCAATCACCTTATTTCCAAATAAGGTCATGTTCTGAGACAGTGTAGGTTAGGGCTTCAACAAACCTTTTCTTGGGAGACACATTCAACCCATAACACTGCCTGAGGTTATAAAGCTGGTGAGTGAAAGCTGAATTTCAGAAACAAGAACATAACTGAGTCCAAATTTATACCTTGTCATTGCAAAGAACAATGAGAAGCTCTGAAACTTAAGATGGTCTAGGTGTTAGTGGCTTCAAGTGTTTTCACTTGAATGAGAAGGAGAAATGCTTTTTAATGTCCGAAAATTTATACCATAATTATATGTTGTATCAATTAAGATTCAGTCAGGAAAATAGCCTACAGCAGGTTGCTCAAAAGAAGGAATGCAATACAGGGAGCCAGTTACCAATATGTCGGAATAGTCATTTGGTAGGTTAGCATTCCAGAAATCAACTGCAGCTGCTCTTAAGACCAGAACTGGAGGAGACACAGCATCAGGTGGTGTTAGTAGAACCAGGGCAGGGGTCTCCCAGTGACAACTGGGACCCAGGCAGGGCTGCTGGGCTGGACCTGGGGCTAACGAGGTGGGGCAGCCACCACCAGGGTCTCCATTAGATCTAAGGGGTTCAGGGGAGGGAAAAAAATACCCTGGCTCATTGCTTCCTCTCACCTCATCTCTTGACAGGGCTTCCCAGCATCTAAATGTAAATGGAAGCCATTGGCAAAAGAGCCTGAGAAATATTGTTTGCAGGGGAAGATTGGGAAATGGATCTGAGAGCAAAAAGCATATAGTGGGCCCATATGTTTCATAATCACTGATAGAAAAAAGGCAATAAAAAAAAAACTAATGTGAACTTAGTAGGACTTTGGGTGATTTTTAAAACCCCAATGAGCTGTATACACTTATGAAAAGTAGTGCAAATGTGTGAGTGGCTTATTATTTTTTCTGTCTATTATCAAAGTTTGGTGGGTATACGATAAGGCCCTGGCATTAATTCTGGGTCCCTTCACCCCTCCCCAGAGGTGGGCAACTAACATGTTAGTACTTTCTCTACTAGAAGATAAAACAGCCAGAACCTCACCCCTAACAGTTTAAGATGACACTGAGAACAGAAAGTATAATCTTATGTGCACATGGGGCTAGTGCCCTTTGAAAATCTGATGAGCTTTTTTAATTACCATGGCCCCTTTTGGCACTTAGCTAATAAATAGCTAAGTCTAATTAGTATTGTTCATGTGCCTGAGAAATATCATTTATTTCACTGTCTGTTCTTTGCCCCAGACCAATTTAAATTATAGCATCCAGCACCACAGGAGTCACATCGTGTCATTGTCCTCCAGCCTTTCCATTTAGTTTCAGCCCTGTCTTTTGACTGTAGTGTATCTCCACTTGGAATAATGGGGAAGCTAAATTATGTAAACCAACACAGAAAGAACACAGGCAAGGAAGGCGAGTATGCCTTTACTAGACTGTCCTTAGCTAGCTCTATGGACATGGGGTCATTTGGAGCTGTACTTAAACCATGTAATTTCTAAAGTGTCAGAGAGTTCTCAGTTTCTATCATAAGATGCCATCTGAAGAGCTGACGGAATGTAAAATCGAACTCCCTCGGTCTGGGATTTGTCTCCGTTTTGAATACTCTCTTATTCCCAGTGCAGGGAGTGAAGTCCTCAACATAGTAAGGACAGGATGAACCTTGGTGTTTGACCCAAGCAGCCACATGACTGGCCAATTCTCTAACATAGGCACAGAACTTACAGCCCGGTGCCAGTAGGGTCTGCTGCATAAGCCACACAGTGGCCAGGTAGGGATGGAGTGACACAGCCAGCTCTGAAGAAAGCTCACATGGCCTTAAGGCCTTGTTATCTTTCTGTCAGAGAGGATAAGAAGCACCCAAACTTAAATTTTTAGGATCTCAAATGACTGGACCAATGACCCTGTACAAAGAGTTGGTAGGCCTCAGAGAAGAGCTACATTCTGACCAGTGTTAACATATTTCTGATTTCTGTGTGACGTGGCTTCCTATTGCATAGATTTACACGCACTGTGGACGAGACCGTGTGCCCTGACACTTACTAAAACGTCACCGGAAGCTTCATAGAGCACCATTAGCCAACACTGTTGCTGCGATTCCTGGACCTGACACTGACCAGGCTGGTGGCCTTGCCCCAGACCAAAAGTAAGCCTGCCTTTTGATCCCATTGGTCCGTGATCTCCCAGTTTCTAGAGAGTAATATTAAGGTTTGCTTAATGTAAAGTATTGTCATTTAGGTGATCTATGCCAACAAAGTGACATATGTATAAAAGCAGATGGAAGATAAATCAGTTTAATGTAGGAAGCTCTTGAACTAAGTGCAGTAAAGTAGTATGGACAGCAGAGGGCAGCAGAGGATGATGTTTAGCCCTGGTTCCTTGCCCCACCCGCTAGAGAAAGCCAGCAGAGCTCAAGCCAAGGTGAGTTCCGCTCCTCCAACATGGGCATTGAGGTAGCCTGTCTGGCGACTCTAGCTCTGGCTTGATGCGGAAGCTTTCTGTGTGAACAGACTCTAACTCTGCCTAAGAGAAGACAAGTTATAGGTGTTCCACTTTCACCATCCACGTGTTCAGGGAGTAGGGCCCCTGCTGGCTGACCGCAGCTAGGATAGACAGGCTTCCCTGTGCCTGCTGCACCTGTCGCTGCTGCATGCCTCGAGCCCTCAGGTAGCTGCTTGACTTTTGAAGATGAAGAATCTCATTTTCTGATTCTTTCAACCTCTAGATCTTTGCCGGGGAGCTCGGGGTCCTGCATGCATATGCACCTACCACTGAGGATGGCCGGAGAGGGTTAGATTGACTCTCCTTCCTTACCCCCGTTGGTGCTGAGATAAGCACGTGGAAGCACCCAACATAGGAAAGAGAAAATATGGATTCCAAGTGTAACCCCTGCGAAAGAGGAGGGGTGCACAGCAAACTAGTAAGAAAGTGAGTCACATTTTGAGCAACCATCTTCAGTTCCCCCCCTACCTTTAACTGAATTATAATTGACAAAATTGCATATATTTAAAGTGTATAACATGATAATTTGATATACATTGTGAAATGATTACCACAATTGAGTTAATTAGCACATTCATCATCTCACAATTATCTTTTTTTTTTTTTTGGTAGTGGAGCCACTTAAGATTTCCCTTAGCAAATTTTTTCTATCTCAGCAACTTTCAAGTATACAATACAGTGTTGTTAACTATAATAACCATGCTGTACATTAGATCCCCAGAATTTATTCCTCTTATAACTGAAAGTTAATACCCTTGACCAACATGTCCCCATTTCCCCCACCTGCCAGCCCCTGGTGCTCACCTTTCTACTCTCTGTTAA
The DNA here is from genome assembly GCF_902729225.1 of Pteropus medius. Lineage (NCBI taxonomy): Eukaryota > Metazoa > Chordata > Mammalia > Chiroptera > Pteropodidae > Pteropus > Pteropus medius. The sequence continues at coordinate 459,859 of NW_024345601.1, read as the reverse complement.
TATGAGACTGGCTTTTTTTTCCCCTTTAATAGATTCCACTGTATGAGTGAGATCATACAATATTTGTCTTTCTCTGCCTGGATTATTTCACTTAGCATAATTCCTCCAGGTTCATCCATGTTGTTGCAAATGGCAGGATTTCTTTATTTTTTATGACTAAATAATATTCCATTGTGTATGTATACCACATCTTTATTCATTCATCTGTTTGTGGACACTTAGGTTGTTTCCATACTTGGCTATTGTAAATGAAGCCCCGATTGCCTTTGTTTCTGAAGATGCCACTGCCTTTGACTCTGTGCATCAATGTTCCCTAATGCTCCATGGAGTCACATGAGGGTCCCCTCAACTAACCCAGCTGGTTTCTTCTCTGTTCCAGACTTTATGTTTTTACTCATGCTGTCACCCCTTCCTATAGTTTGTCCAGCCTTCTTCTTTACTTGGAAGGACGGTTTGCCTCCACACCCCTTTTATGATGGTTGGTTGAACTGTCATCCGATGCTTTTCTATCCTTCCTGGCCCTCCCAGTTACCGAGGCCACCTTCTACCCAAGCTGTGAGTAGATATGCCAGAAACTCGTTGGCTTAGAGTCGAGTCAGTATTGTTGCTGGTCCGGGTGCCCATGAAATGGCTGGCACAACCGATTCCTGGGGTTCAGTGTCCTGTCCTTCACCCAACTCCCTCCTAACCCTGCTCTTGACTGGAGTACCAGCTCTCACTGGTTTCTTCCACCTAGGTTGAGACTATGAATGCCTGGACCCAGGAACATTTCTACTTCTGTAGATTGTGTCATTTACAGAACTGAAGTGGCTGCCAGCTGTGGGGATGAGTAGCAGCTCTACTTTTCTCTTTTAAACATTCATTTCCTAAGAAATTTCAAGCATTCTTTGGTTCAAGGCCTGCTTAATAGAGGTCAGATTGAGGGGAAGGCCACAGATCCAGAGTGAAGGATGCCCTAAGTGGAGCCCTAAGGGGGAATTCTAGACCAGTTATCCTACCAATTTCAACCCAGTAGAGTGAGGCTTCACAATGAGTGTCTCTCTCTGACAGCAACAATGGTCTTTCCTTTTTGTGCAAAGTAATCCCAAATTCATCTCTTGGCCACTCTGTTATCTATTGTTTAACTTTCCATCATTGACATCTTTTTTTGCCATCATCCTTTCATAAGGCTTTTGCACATAAGCTATCCTGAGATGCCTTCATGGCACTTCTCCAGGTTTGTCTCACATCCTCCAGTAAATCGAGACTGTCTCGTGCTCATTGCCTTCTAAACAGTGGGGGGACATCAATGCTAGTTCCAGAGTACACCAGAAACATAGAACAATTGAAATGCTTAAGGATATGAAACCCAAAAAATATTCTATTAAAAAGGGCATATTCTAAGGCAGCTCAAGCTTAAAATAAATGAAAAGTTCAGGTTGGAATAAGCCTACCAAGATATTCAAGAAGAGAGTTGTTTTAAGATCAACCACAACATCCTCCAGCTTTGTTTCTTGCTGCTGCAGGACCAGGTAGGAACAGGGAGTATTTGTTGGCATTTAAACCCAAGTCCTTTGCTCATATTGTTCCCAAAGAAAGTCCCCTCAATTTCTGCTACATTACTGTCCTCCTCAGGCTACTTTACCTCATTTTAGGCCAGCATCATTTGACAGAACTTTCTGCCATGATTGAAATATTCCATATTCGCATAGTGCAATAGGTTAGCCACATGTGGCTGTTGAGTACTTGAAATGTAGTTATTGCAACTAAGGAAGTGATTTTTAAATGTTATTTAATAGTAATTAAAGTTTAAAAATCAAAAAGAAAATAGTCATACACGGCTAACGACTGTTGTGATGTGTGGCTCTGTTCTAGATAATTAAAGATCCTGGTTCACTGTCATTCTCTCCATTACATCTGTTTCAATTCTTGATAGTTTCAGTGTGCTCATATATGACGTTTTCCACAACCTGGCTTTTCAGTTCTTCGCTCCCTCACCCACCTCTCCCCTCACCCACCCTCTCCTGCCCAGCTGTCTGTTCCACCTCCTTAAGACAGGCACGGAGACAGATAACTGTAAATTTAAGGTGTACAAAGTTGATTTGATATACTTAAATATTGTAATGGATGACTGGAGGGGAGGGGAGGGATCCTGGATCCTGAGGGTGATAAACCTGAATAATGATGCCGAATGCCTCGCCTTTTCAGCGCGCGTGCGCGGCGTGCGCGGCGCGCGGCGCGCGGTGCGCGCAGCGCGCGCACGCCCGCCGTCACGCCGCCGCCGTCGCGCGCCGTCACGGCGCGCGCCGCTCACGCCGTTTCTGTTTGTTCTGTCGCGTCCGCGCGCGCGCGCGTAAAAAGTTTCAGAGAAATATTTTATGATGTACCTCTCATAAACTGAGTGTATACAGTATTATTAGTTATAATCACCATGCTGTATATTAGATCCCCAGAATTTATTCCTCTTAAAACTGGAAGCTTGTGCCCTTTGACCAGCATCTCCCCATCCCCCACTTGACTCCAGCCCCTGGTAACCACCATTCTCCTCTCTTTTCCTGAGTTCAGCTTTTTTCATATTCCACATGTAAATGATATCTTACGGTAATTGTCTTTCTCTATTTGACTTCTTTCACCTAGCATAATAAACTCAAGGTTTATCCAAGTTGTTACAAATGGCAGAATTTCTATATATACATGCACATATATATGTATCTTGGCTGTTGTGAATAATGATGTTGCAATAAATATAGGGGTGCAGATATTTTTTGAGACCCTGATTTTATTTCCTTTGGATAGATACCCAGAAGTGGAACTGTTATATTATATGCTGGTTCTATTTTTAATTATCTGAGGAAGCTCTGTACTGTTTTCCATAGTGGCTCCCCCAGTTTACATTCCCACCAACAGGACACAGGGCTCCCTTTTCTCCACATCCTCCCAACACTTGTTATCTCTTGTCTTTTGCATAGTATTGGCTTTTCAGTTTTTGAACCCCTCTTCTGCTCTGCTCTTGTCCTCCTCTTGTATTCATAGTTTTACCTGAGACATTGTTGTCATTAGCAATGACTACTGCCATCCTTATGCAATGCTCTGCTGCCATCTTATTTTCAAACAACTCACTTTCTGACTGCCACATCCTGTAGTTCTAGCTTATTCTCTTTAGAATTCCAAACTCAACAATCCTTCAAGCCCACTTGGATATTCCATCGGTTCTACCATATTTTGCCTGTGGATGATGAATGTGCTTGTATTTCTTTATTCTTCTTGAGCTTTGCTCTTGGATATAGTTAAGGAGAAAGGTTAACTTGCAGAGTATTGCTCTTAAGTTTTGTTAGATGAGGTCAGAGCAGCCTAATTTTGCTCCACTATTGAGACGATACCTTTCTGAGTCCTTGACCTGTGCCCTGTGTATAACAAGACTCTTCTGGCTGGTGTGTCACCAGCTCTCCTTGGTCCTGTGTGAGTGCCATGGGTGTTCTCTCTCCTTCTTCTAATGGTTATTCCTCAGGGTAGGTACTTTCCTCACACTCAAGCACACTCAACTGAAGACTTAAGTGGACCCTCTGCAGATCTTTGCAGCTCTCTAGAGTTCTCTCTCTATGCACTGTTTCTTTCTGGGATTCTGTGGGTTCCAGCTCCTGCAACCTCCCCATACTCCCAGCTCCATCTCCTATACTCAGGGAGGTTGCTGCATTCTACTGAGGTCTCCTTTCCTGCGCCACAATCTGACAGCAAGCTAAGCAATTGTAGACTCAACCTGTTTTCATCTCTCAGGGATTCCCGATAATGCTGCCAGTTTTTCAATGTCTAAATACCGTTGTTTGATGTGTATGCATGTATGTATATACATATATATACATACATATTTCTATTCTATACACACACACACACACACATTGTCACACACACACACACACACACAGATGGGAGGATATATCTGGTCCTTTTATACATCTTGGCCAGAAGCAGAGATCCTCATTTTTTTCTCCTCCTCACATCCTTCCTTACTCAACTCTAATCTCTTGGTCAATCACTATAGACATTCCCTTACTCTTATCTTCTAGCTTGACAAACCACACCTTGGTTAAATCCAACTTTCTGCCCATCTCAGGCCTGCCTCTGTGCAGGTGAACATGACTGCAGAGAAACACTTGCCATGGCGACAACTCTGTCTTTAAATTCATGGCTGTGAACCGCTGTGGCTAGTCATGCTGCCTGGTAATCATACTGTATGTCTCTAGTCCAATTTCTCTCATACTTTTCTAAATGGCCATGTCACACCTTCTCTGTCATCAAACCTCCAATATTTCCACCTCATCTTCTCTCTTAGCATCCAACTATGTTGAAAAATTTTTAGCAACCAGAGAAATTCCAGATAGTTCCTCCCACCTTTACTGATCCACCTCCCCCTGTACTCTCACCTCCACCTTCTTGGCTCTTCCAGAGATGAACATTACACTCCTGTCTAATGCCCATCTGTCACCCGTGCCAAGGCCTCAAGGTTGTCATTTAAAAGGACTTTGCTGCAATGATTCTACCTACATCATCATCCTAACTGGTTTCCTTGCCTCTAACTCTATTTCTCCATAATCTATGCTCAACATTACAGCCAAAATAAGTAATTAAAAAAAAAATTCCTTAAGTCGCCAGCATCACTTCTTTGCTAACAACCTTTAACGCCTCCATTTGATTCAGAATACAAGGTGAATCCCTGCCATGGTCTACAGGCTCACTGGGCCAGGTACTGTTACTTCTTGACTTCATCTCCTGTGATTCTCTTTGCCTGTTTTTGTATGTGTGACTGCACTGGCCTCTGTACTCTCTGAAACGTGTAGTTACGCTCTCTGTTTAAGGCCTTTGCATGAATTGATCCCTCTTCTCAGAGCGCTCTTGCCTCATACATTAGCCTGGGTCACTCCTTCACCACCATCAAGTCTTTGTTCAGATATCACCTTCTCAATAAGGAGAATTCACTACTTCATTTAATTCTGCAACTATGCTGCCCCTTCTGCCCTGATCCAAATATTCTCTGCTCTTCACCATTTTCTAGATCATTCATTTGCTCATTATGTCTCTTTTACTTGTCTCCAGCTGCTAAGATATAAAACTCAGTGAGGGCCAGGACCTGGTTTTGTTCACTTATGTCTCCAAGAACACCCAGAACAGTATCAGCAAATGTAACAATTTAAAAAATATTTATTAAGTAAATATTGATTGAATTTCCTAATTCCCTTGTCTAAGTTTTTGCAGATTGCTACTCCCCTCATTGTTTATAGAGATTCTTGCTGTTCATTTTAATCTGATTTGACCTGGACAAGAATATTGGGGTGAGGAGAAAGAGAATGCCATTTTAATGGCTTTGGATCATGAACTTTATTTCATCTTTTAAATCATTATATCAAAGAGTCTGGGTTTAAGACCACTGATATCAAGGTTTTACCTTTCCTAAAGCAAGATGTAGCCAATGCCACCTTCCATTAGGATGGCAAGAGTTTGCAGTGCCTGTCCCACAAAGTTGATCTGTCTACGCTGTTTGGACACCCTTTTCCCCTCATTGTGGACAATAGAACAAGTTTGGTCAGTCTCTTCCACAGTTATGACTCTGAGACTGTCACGTTAATTGAACCCTGATCTAATCATCTCTAGGCTTTTGACTTATTGGCTCAGTCACCTACCTCTCTCTGTTCAACCTCTGCTTGATAGTTAATGGAAACCAGGGTTTTGTTTCTAGGTCTGAGTAACACATTACCCTCTGTATGTAAGTGGAGCATTAAATGGCTCAGCTTTGTGGCTCCAAGTGAGACCACCTCTGCTTCACCCCAGGACCCATCGATGCAATTATGTGCATGAGTACATGCTCCATAAGGCTGTGGGCAACATTGGGACAAGATTCTATGAGGCACATGTATAGCTCCTAGACCCAGCAGACATGTAATGTGGCACAAGTGAACGACTGTCACATAATGAACTGATGGTGGCCAATTTAGCAGCTGTGGTGTCATCAATGCTTTTAATGTAAAGTAAACACAATTATGAAAATAATTTCCTGCAATTGTGCTAACACGACCTCTCTTCTTGTTCTTGCTGGATTTCTCTTTCCATCTTATGAGTTAGAGGGTTCAGTCTGTTCTGCCATTGCTGGAAGGAATTCAGAGCCTTTCCAAACTTCAATAGCCATTTAAGTAACCCGTGGATAGGTCACCTGCTGGAGGATTGGAGGTCAATGGTACTTTAAGTATTTTTCTCTCTGTGGTTAAGACTGAACCCCAAACTGTCCAGACCAGGACAAAGAAGGAGCAGCTGCGGAAGATGTACTCTGCTTCTGTGCAGGGTGCAGTAAGACAGGGGGACCCCTGGCCTATGCAGGAACCTCTGATAAGCACATTAGTGCATGAATGTGTGTAAATGTGTATTTACATATTTGTATGCATGTGTGTGAGTGTGTGTGTATGTGTGTGTGATTTCATGTGAGCATGTGTACATCCAGGCATTTGAAAAAAGTAAAGGATAATTACACCTGAGGAGCTGAGTAGGGGCCCCCCACTTTTGGGGAGAAACTACCACTTGAGACTGAGTATAACAGGGTAGAGGTGGGGAGTACTGGGACCAGAAGCTGCTTTTAATAATGCCACTTACCTCTGCTGATTAATACGCTTGTCAAAATAAAAGGGAAATGGAAATGACCCCACAGTGCAGGGAGTAGGATGGGACTGGCTGAGTTGTATAGCCCAGATTAATTGCTAGTGCTCTCACCTCCTTTTTAAGGCTCCAGATACAATAGAATGATAATGAAGGAGAAATGCACACAGATCTGTCTGTCTTGGTCCTTCTATTCCCAGCCAGGCCCAGAGCCAGCAAGCTTGGCTGGCATTCAGTTCTCCAAGGAGTTGGAGACTGGTTTCTGTCCCAGAGAATACTCTCGAAAGGACTCAGCAGTTTGCAGCTGAGCTTGGCAGCTCTGCTGGCTTCATCAAGAAGGGCACCAGAGACCAAAGCAAATAGTTTCCCACCTTAAAACAAAAGCCAGGAGAGACCTCAGAGAGAGTTGAGTTTGATTTACGTGGAAGGAAAGTAACTGAGCTAGCCCAGAGATCTTGCTTGCAGCACAGAGAATGAATGGACGGGTCCCCAAGGACTGCCAACTGGAATGATTTGGACACTTTGGTCTGTACACGTGTGCTGAATTGCACTAAATTGTACTTAACATGGATAATGAAAATAGTTATTCTTATCACACCCCAGAGCAATAGAACTGGGCAGTATCTCAGGTGACTTCAAAGGAAATCTTTTCTTTCAGTTTAAAAAAGAGCTTTTGAGTTTTGGGGCAGAGGCAATGCAATGCAATGTTTTCTCCAAAAATGTTTCCTTTTCTCCTACATATGCAGAGAGATGATAGACCCCCTATTCTGTGGTTGGGGGCACATGCCAATGAAATGTGGGTGCAAAGTGATGTAGCTTGATCTCCAGCCCCCTAAGAGGCTGCATGCTTTCTCTCCCATCACTGGTTAACCCACTATAGAGGGTCTACTGGAGGCCCTAAGTAAGGCGAAGCTGAAAGATGGAAGAAACCTGGATTCTTAGACGGCTTTGGAGTGGAGCTACACCTACCCCAACCCTCCACAGACTCAAATTTGAAGGCAAACATGAAAACTCCTAGGTTCCTAAGGCAGCCATAGCAAGGTACCACAAACTGGGTTGAGTTAAAATTGCAGGACTTATTGTCTCAGATTTTCTGGAAGCCCCTCCAGACCATCGTGTCTGTAAAGGCTCTAGGGCAAGATCTTTCTTTGCCTCTTCTTAGCTTCTGGCAGTTGTTGGAAATCCTTGGCATTCCTTGGCTTACAACTACATCACTTTAATCTTTGTCATCACATGGCGCTTTTCTCACATGTCTATTTTTGTGTTCAAATTTTCATCTTTTCACAGACACGGGTCATGGATTAGAATCTCCCTTATCCTGTATAACTTTATCTTAAATTGATTGTATCTGTAATCAAGTTAATATCACATTCACAGGTATTAGGAGTTAAGACTTAAACCTATCTTTTGGAGAAACACAATTCTATTCATTATAGTCTTTAAAATTGAAGTCCGTTTGTTACAACAGCTGGTATTATGTACTTTGACTAATACATGTCTGGCATTGGTCTCAACTGAGAATAACCTTCTCCAGGAAATCTTGCTTAACTTCCTACTTCCAAACCCAGAACAAGTGCTACTTTCACAAGGGACTCTCCACATTGCCCTAAACTTCCCTTTTTACAGCCCTTTTCATGCTGTGCTGTTTCCTTGATCAAGTAAAATTCTTATCTCCTCCTTGGCTACACTTTTCATGTCCTAGAAGCAGGAATTCTGTCTTTCTTGTTCTTCATTGTATCTCCTAAGCCTGGTGCATAATAAGATCCTTAATAACTGCTTTTCAAATAAACACATGGATGATGTGAGGAGGGCTGGATGCTCTGGCACAAGCAGCATTAGGCCAATTTTCTGCCTTTAAGAGTATTGCAGTTGCTAATGAATGGCCTCTTTGTCGCCAAATGCACTGCTTATTCTCCTTCTCACTTTCTTTGTCTCCCCTGTTTCATGTACCATATTTGATGCCCTTGAACATACTGACATATTGATGCTGTTTTTAGAATCTGGCTCCTCTGGGTTGTTGCCTCAGCTCTCTGGCTCTCAGCTTACTATCAGTTTCATCTTGAAAACTTCTTGTTTCTCATTTCTGTTTGGACCTCTTGCTTATAATCTCAAACTCCACACCTCTGACAGAAAATGTTTCACTCACTCCATGGGTAGAAGTGGTTGGCTGAATTGAGTTGAATTCTCCCTAATTTCAGTTCCCGGTCCCGGAGCTGCTTCATAGCGGCTACTCATAGTAAAAGAATCTCCCCTCATGGTTTTGAAACTTACCTATTCCTCTCCCTTTTTTCTCAGAATCACCACATCTCAGAATGTTAGCTAGGAGCTGTTCCCACAGAACCATTAGAATTCCTCAGGGATGGTAGGGTCCTAAAAGGCACCTTGTCCATTAAGCACTGCCAATTAAAAAAATAGACTTTAAGTGTCAGGTTCACAGCAAAATTGAGCTGGAAGTACAGAGTTCCCATATACCCTCTCCCCTGAACCTCCTCCACTGTTATGGATTGAGTGATTGTGTCTCCCCAAAATTCTTATGTTGCAACCCTATGATGGTATTAGAAGGTGGGATCTTTAGAGGTGATTAGGATTAGATGAGATCATGAAAATAGAGCCATCACAAATGGGATTAGTGTCTTTGTAAGTCACTAGAGAGCTTGCTTCTCCTCTATGATCTCTGCCATGTGAGGATTCAATGAGAAGTCTACAGCCTGCAACCCAGAAGAGAGCTCTCACCAGAACTCAACCACACTGGCACCCCAATCTCAGACTTCCAGGATCCAGAACTATAAGAAATAAATTCCTGCTGTTTATAAGCCACACAGTCTATGGGATTTTGTTATAGCAACACAAACAGACTAAGACCCGCACTATCGATTTCCCACCAGGGTGACCCATTTGTTACAGTCAAAGAAACTACATCAACACGTCATCATCTTCCAAAGTCCATAGCTTAAATTAGAGTTTATTCTTGATGTTTTACCTTCTATAGGTTTTGACAAATGTATAATGGCATTTATTCACCGTTATAGTATCATATAGAATAGTCTCACTGCTCTAAAAACCCTGTGTACTCTGCCTATTTGTCCCTTCCTCTCATTCAACCCCTGGCAACCACTGAACTTTTTACTGTCTCCATAGTATTGTCTTTTCCAGAATGTCATATAGTTGGAATCATATATTATGTAGTCATTTCAGATTGACTTTTTTCACTTAGTAATATACATTTAAGTTTCTCCTTGTCTTTTCAAGTCTTGATAGTTTATTTCTTTTTTAGCACTGAAAAATATTCTATTGTCTGGATATACCACAGCTTGTTTATTCATTCACCTACTGAAGGACATTGTATTTGCTTACAAGTTTTGGTAATTATAGATAGAGTTTATATAGACATCAATGTGGAGGTTTTTGTGTGGATATGTTTTTTCTTTGGGTAATTACCAAGAAGTATGATTGCTGGACCATATGGTAAGAGCATGTTTAATTTTAAAGAAATTGCCAAGCTGGCTTACAAGGTGGCTGTACCACTTTGTAGTCCCACAATCAATGATGAGAGTTTCTGTTGTTCCATATCCTCACCAGCATTTGGTGTGGTTAGTTTTTTGGATTTTGACTATTCTAATAGGTGAATAGTGGTATCTCATTATTTTATTAATTTGAAATTTCCTAATTTGTAATTCCCACACAGTCTCTTGGAGGTTGGGGATATATGATGTTGAACATCTGTTCATATGCTGCTTGCCATCTGAATTTCTTCTCTGGTGAGGTGTTTGCTCAGGTCTTTGGCCTATTTTTAAATTGGGTTGTTTGTTTCCTTATTGTTGATTTTAAAGTATTCTTCATATATTTTGGATTACAGCCCTTTCTCTGTTATGTCTTTTACAAATATAGTCTCCCGTTCTGTAACTCGTATTCTCATTTTCTTAACAATGTCATTTGCAGAGCAAAAGTTTTAAGTTTTAATGAAGTTCAGCTTATCGATGATTTCTTTCATAGATCACGCCTTTAGTGTTGAATCTAAAAAGGCATTGCCATACCATCAATCATATAGATTTTTCTCCTATACTATCTTCTAGGATTTTTATAGTTTGGTACTTTACATTTTTGTCTATAATCTATTTTGAATTAATTTTTTAATAAAGGTTGTAAAGTCTGTATCTAACATCTTCTTTTCTTTTCTTTTTTCTTTATGTGGATGTCGAGTTGTTCCAGTGCCATTATTACTATCTTTGCTCCACTGTATTGCTTATGCCTTCTTCATCAAAGATTGGTTGACTATATATGAGTCTATTTCTAGGCCCTCTGTTCTGTTCTATTGATCTATGTGCATATTCTTTCACTAATACCACATTATTTTTATTATTGTAACTTTATAGAAAGTCTTGAAGTCAAGTAGTGTCAGTTGGCCAACTTTGTCCTTTTTCAATGTCATGTTGGCTATTCTGGACTTTTCTCCTCTTCATATAAACTTTAGAATCAATTTGTTGATATCCGGAATTTTTTTTTTTTTAATTGCATTGAATCTATAAATTGAGTTGGGAAGATGCATATCTTGACAATATTGAGTCTCCGTATGCATAAACCTCTTCATTTATTTAGTTCTTATTTGATTTCTCTCATCAGTTTTACAGTTTGCCTCATATAGATCTTGCACATATTTTGTTAGATTTATACCCACTTAATTCATTTTTGGGGGTGTTAATGTAAATAGTAATGTGTTTTTAATTTCAAATTCCACTTTTTTATTGCTAGTATATAGGAAAACAATTGACTTTTATATATTAACCCTGTATCCTTCAACCTTGCTATAATCATTTGTTAGTTCCAGGAATTTTTTGTTGTCGTTGATTCTTTCAGATCTTCTGCTTAGGCAGTCGTACCATCTGTGAACAAATTCTTACTTCTTTCTTCCACATCTGTATACCTTTTCTTTTTTGTCTTATTGCATTAAAAAGATTTTCAGTATAATGTTTTAAAGCAGTGGTGAGTAGTAAGATCTTTGTCTTGTTCCTAACTTTAATGGGAAAGACTTTAGTTTCTGATAATTATTTATTATGTTAGCTGCAGTTTTGTAGATATTCTTTATCAAGTTGAAGAAGTTCGCTTTTTTGCTTAGCTTTCTGAGAGTTTTTATCATAAAAGGGTGCTGAATTTTATCAAATGCTTTTTCTGTAGCTATCAATATGATCATGTGATTTTTCTTTTTTAGCCTGTTTCTGTGATAAATTACAATGATTCTCAAATGTTGAACCAGTCTTGTGTACCTGAGATTCCATTTGAATGTACTTATAATTTTTTTAATACGTTGTTGGATTTGACAAGCTAATAGTTTATTGACAAATTTTGCATCTATGTTCATGATATATATTGGTCTGTCATTTTCTTGTAATATCTTTACTCAGAGAATAAGTAAGAAATATTTCTTCTGCTTCTACCTTCTAAACATAATTGTAGAGAATTGTTCCTGCTAAAGATCCATGGCCTGCATTTAATCATGAGAGAACATTAGACTAACAAAAATTAAGGAATATTTTATAGTCTGAACTCTTCAGAATATTAGAGTGATGAAAGTCAAGAAGAGACCAAGGAACTCGTCCAGCTTACAGACAACTAAAAATACATGCTGACAAAATACAGTGTGTAATTCTGAACTGGATCCTGTTTCTATAAAAGACATTATTGGGACAATTGGGGCTGAGGACTACATGGGGTAAGGTATCAGTGTTAATTTCCTGATTCGGTGGTTCTATTGTTGTAGGTAGGAGAGTGTCCTTGTTTATAGGAAAGACATATTACCATATTCAGGAGTGATAGGATATCCTGTTATCAACTTAAATGGTTTTGGGGAGAAAAAAGAGTTGTTTTGTACAGTACTTGTAACTTTTCTGTAAGTTTGAAATTTCTTCAAAATGCCAGTTTAAATGACCAAATTAGGGTGGAAAATTATATTACTACCACAGTTATGGATAAAAGAGTTTCTAAAAATATCACTCTCTATACTTGTTACTGTAGTAAACATTAATTCATCTTCATATTCATATCTTTTCCTCTGGAGAAAGCAATACAGAGGACACAGCCTGGGACCGAACTTGGGAATATCAAATCTAAGTAAACTCTCCCAAGCAAAGGGATTAGGTGAGCAAAAACTAAATTCCAGGTTTGGAAACTGAATGTACATCAAGGAAAAGTTGAAAAATATTGCATTGCCCAGCAAATTCTTAAAATGTCATTTCAGTCTACAAGTGGAGCCCTTAATCCTTCCTGGGATGTTATAAGTTAAATTAACCTCATTATATTTTCAGATTTAGTCTACAAAATGGAAACAAAAAAGCATTTGTGCATACTACCAGACTATCTACCAACTATAATAGCCAAAACCTTTTATTGACACAGGCTCTCCAGATTATGGGGACTAAAGTAGGTGTCATACAGTCACCAAGGACTCATGGGGCCTTAGGTAAATAAAAAAGGAAGATAATCTAAAAAGTCATGGACCTTGAAATGAAGATTCTCTCAAACAGCAGAAATACTGAAACTCAGATACCTGGAAACAGACTGAAGAATAGGGGGAATATGAAGAAATAAGTAAAACTGTATTTCTGTGAAAATACTATAAAACAACCCAATACTTGTATAAATGTGACTGGTTTGGAAAAATAATTATAGAGAACCTAAAAGATATAAATATGTTTTATAAATTTTCTAGGAGGAAGGAAAAGTTATGACTACTAGAATCTTTTGGCCATAACATATTTTAGTTTTTCAGAGAGGGTGATGAGCCGCCATGCTTCCACTGCTTCCGTCTATTGCCAGGGATTTTGCCTCTCTGCTTCTCTTACCTCATCCAACATTCTCTCTTCCCACTGACTTTCCCATATCCAATAAACCATTTTTAGTCTCCATGAATGAGAAGTATGAACGTCAGATGCACATTCCCCAATTTAATATAATCAAAGACATACCCTCTCCAAATCTAAAATATTTGACACAGTCTATAGACTATGCTCTGTTGATTCTGGAAACTATAGCAAATGCAGTTTTAAGACATGAAATATTTCATCTCTATCTAGGGTCACTCTTTGGTTTCTTCATATTTTGCCCTAAAGCTATTGGACTTATTTCCAAGCTCTGTAACCTTGGCTGGGATGATTCATATCCCGAGTAATTTTTCCTTTTTTATACATTTCTTAAGTTACTTTTTTCAAGAAATGTGTCCATATCCTCTAAGTTGTGAAATGTATTGGCATAATGTTGACCATAACATTGCCTGATTATTCTTTTGTTGTTGTACAATCTATGGTGTTGTTCCCTCTTTCAGTCTTTATGTTGAAAATTAGAGTTGCCCCCTTTTTTCTTGATCGGTCCAGCTAAGAATTTATCCTACACATTTGAAATCCATGTTTAATTCAGATCTTCTCTGACCTTTCTTCTTGTTCTGGAATGAAAACTGGTCAGCAGTTGGTGAATTTACAGGACTGGGTGAGGTCAGAGTTTGATGAGGAGGTGAGGGTGCAGGCGAGGTCAGAGGCAGGGTCTGTGGAAGGTGGAGAGGCTGGTAGGGAGGCTGATAAAGAGAGAGTTCAGTGACTCAGAGGCTGGGTGGATGCTGAACAGAAGAACAAAATAGCCAGGGCCACCCACCCTTCCGCAGTTATTACAGTGATACTTCCTGGCAATGTATTGTTAAAAGACCATTTCCCAGTACATTCCGCTGAGGCCTGAGGAACTGCTTGCACTGTATAGCTATACATTAAACTTACAGGAACCTTGGGAACATTGAACTATATATAGCATGTATGTCTCTGTGTAATATGGAGAGGAAGAGACACATAATTATAACTCCAAATAGAGGGCTACATTTAGAAACCTCTGTTAATGTAAAACCATAGTTACTTCTGACATGTTTTATTAATGGCTGATTCGTAGTTTTCAATTTTCTACAATAGCATGTATTATTAATTACCTAGATAAGAAAAATACATATTTTATTACTATGTATGCTGCAGTTTGGTGAGCTAGAAAATGCACCAAACAGCAAAGACAAATTTCAATAAAACGAGTTGTCAATAACAAAAATAAATAAAATAATACATATTTAAGACTGAGCTGAAAACTAATAAAAGGCAAAATATGAAAGCTTAAGTTTCTTTTTATATGCTATCAAGTATCTCCCTTTGGCCTTCGGTCAGACTCAGAATAGAACCCTGTCAACACTCTCAAGCACAAGCGGTGATTTTTAAGACTTAGCTCTTCTCTTCAATTGTCACATGCTCGCTTGAGTTATGTGGTACAATTTAGAGTTGTTAGCAGACCTTCTACAAAGATAACAGTGGAAAACAGACAATTTGTTTGGCCTTCAGCAAAATCGTGAGTGGACAAAAGAGTTAAGTGGAAAGTTTGCCTAATGTGAGTCTCAAATATCTCAAGTCCCTCCAGGTCAGAAATACAAGAATGGAGGATGGACTACCCTCTCCTATCCCCCAAGTTCTCTGTTTGGCCACTTGTTTTTCAAGAATCTTTTGTTCCTGATTTTCAGATGGGAGCCTGGTCTGTCTCATAATTTGTAAGACAAGATCTTCAAAGTAGTACACAACCCTAAACGGAACTTGTAATCAGATATGATCTGACACAGTCACATTTAAAACTCACCAAGAACACATTATTACACTGTCACTTGGGAAATTCTATCGAGTGTAGCAGTTCTTACTCTTTTCAGGCTCTGGACTCCTTTGTGCACGAATGGTGCTATGGGCCCTTGAACCATAGTAGGTATACCCAGGTACAGAAAATGTGGCCTCAGGTTGCTCACCAATGCACCGAACCCAAGTATGGATCTTGGTTCAGAACATCTGCTCCCAGGGGCACACTTCTGAGTAGTGTCTCCAAATGGGGTTCTGAGGAGAATTTGAGGAGCTCTTGGGTGCTACTAATTAACTGCTTTATGCTCGCTTGCGTTCAGGGGTGAAACTATCTAACTCTGTTACACTCTATTTTAATCTAGGCCTTCTCAGAGCCTCTCACATTTATGGGAAATCTCTTTGTTATTTCCTAAGCATCTTTTCTCTGGTCAGAGAATATGGTCAGTGTACACCTCTCCTGAGGACCTGCAATTTCCTGGCTCAGAGCAGAAGCCCTGCAAATGTTTCATCTGGAAAAAGCGTGGTACAGAAATGCCTGGGGGAGTGGAGAGCTATAGGACTAGAAAGCTAATAATAACCTGCTGCCTCTTGTTCAAGGACAAGGGAAGCCAGGGTGGAGACTGCGATGAGCCAAGGCCAATGTATAACAATTCTGGGCGGTTCCTCTGAGGAAGATTTAGCCCCAGGGCCCTGGGGAGAGATGTTCCTGCCAGCCACAGGGAGCACACTGAGGGAAGGGGTGACAGTGTCTGTTTGCTACAGGCCCTGTGGGTGATCAGATGTGCTGGATGAAATAGGCAGGCTGGGGTGGGGGCACAGTCACAGGATTTTACATACCTCCTTCACAAGTCATAGCACCATAAGGCAAAACCAGACATTGTTTTAAAATAAAATTTTACTTAAAATTTATATTTTTCCACTTGGGACTTCCCCAAAGCCAGGTTTTCCTAAGTACTTTTTTTAAAAAAAAAATTTAGAATTTCTCCCAGAAAAACAAAAGTAAGGAGAGTAGTACAATAAAACCTCCATACCCTCCATACCCATCATCGGTGTGGCCCCAACCTGTGCCCTCTAGACCAACCCCTCTTCCCAGATCCCACTGGGTTGTTTTGAAGCAAAGCCCAAATATATTGTCTCAGCACGAGTTCTAACAGGTAAGGGCATAAACAATGCAGCCTGCAATACCACTAGCGTATGTAAGACATAATAATTAGTTAACGTTAAATGGTATCAAGGCAGGGTTGCCATTTCATGATTGTTTCATAAATGCCTTTTTATAGATATTTTGTTGAAAACAGAATCTAAACAAGGTCTGCATATTACATCCAACTGATACGTCTCAGGATTCTCATTCTTTCTTTTTGAAAACTGAAGCTTAAAATACATGCAGTCAAGTACACTGACTTTAACTTCATAACTTAATGAAGGTCTATATGTACATCTAGAGCCACACATAACGATTGCCCCGGTCAAGATGTAGGATATTCTCAGCTCCCCTTATCTCCTGTCCCTTCCCATCAGTCAGAAGGAACCTCTGGTCTGGCTTCTCTCAACACAGGTTCATTTCCCTGTTCTTGAACTTCACATAAATAGATCATCCACACAGTATGCGCTCTTTTGTGTCTGGCTTCTTTTGCTCAGTATAAGTTCTGTGAGATTCACCCATGGGTCTTTGTTTGTTTCATTTTGTTTGTGTGTCTATACTAACCTATTTTTGAATCTCAAATTTCTTTTGCTATCTATATTGATTTGGGTTGATTATTCACTTTGATTATTATTAATAGTGGCACTATTAATATTCTTGTCCATGTATTTTGGTAACAGAAGCGCTCCTCTGTGAAATGTCTGAATAATAGGGTTGGTGTAGCTTAGCTTTGGGAAATACTCCCAAATAGTTTTCCAAAGTGTATTAATCCCAGCTGACCCACATCCTTATAAATGTTTGGTATTTATTTAATCTTAATCCATTTTGGTGTGGCTTTAATTTACATTTTCCTGGTGACTAATGATGTTAAGCATTATCATTAGCTATTTGGATATGTTATTTTGTGAAGTATCTTTTCAGATAACTTTGTCCGTTTTCAAAAGTTAGATTGTTTGTTTCTGAAATATTTTTATATGTATATCAGTTTTTTTCCTCCCAAGCTGTCAGGAGAACAACATCCACAGTGAAGTAGAATGGAATAGGTTAGGGTTGGACAGTTTGAGTGGAAGAATGAAGATTAAACAGTGAAAATGCTAAAAATGTTGACCCTTTTAGTGGATTTAGAAAAGACGAGATTAAGCAATGGGTCTTTTTTTGCTTTACAAAGGAAAGCTCTTCCTTGGAAACAAAATGAACATAAAAATAATAAAACAAAATGACTCAGTGACTTATATGAATGATAGAAAATTGATGATTATTGAAAAGATATCAATAGAGAATAATGAATAGTAAATAAAAAGTAAAGATTTGGAGAGAAATATTGTGGCTTCTATGTAAAACTGTTTCTTGAAAAATACCACATGTTCTATTCCTTCAGTGCCACAATAGGACTTTCTAATATGTGACATAAAATAGTCTTAGTTTATCCAGGAGTTTTTAAATATTTAGAGAAGTCCTCATGATTCTCTTTAATGATGTCTCTTTTGTGTATAAGTTACAAATGATCATTTCCTTAAGTTTACTGCCTTATCAGCTCAACTGACTCATTCCCATGCACTCCCTGTAATCTGTCCCTGAATCCTTTGAAGCTGACTACATGGCTGAGTGCTGGTCCCACTGGGTGTGGAGCTTCCTGCCCTGAAGGCCTTGCCTTTCCTGAAGGAAAAATGAGACTGTCCCAAGGGGAAGGAAGAGGAGCTCAGAGCTAGAGAGGTTACCAACTCCCAGGGACATCCATGTGGGACCCAGCTTGGGAGACCTCTTGGAAGGCTTCTGATGGGTCAGTCCACCATGGCATTGCAGCCACAGCCATCCGAGGGCAGTGCAGGCACAGTTTGGTCTCCTCAGCAGCCACATTCAGGCCTGGCTGGGTAGGGGACCCATGGTCAGTTCAGGGCTGCTGTGGGGCTTGACTATGGAGCTTGAAAGACACTGGTCCCATGTTGCCTGGGGTGGCTCGTGGAAGCAGTTTGGAGGGTGTAGAGGGAAAATAAAAGCTTAAGAAAGGAAAGATTATGAAAAGAAAGTTGCCAGAACAAGGAGAGAGTCCCCAGTGATGTGCCACAAGTACTAATCTTTGCATCACTGGGAAAATAGCCTTGCCTGTGGGGTGCTGGGTCCAGGGTTGCCTCAGTAAGATTTGCTGGAACCGAAAACAGAGGTACTGGGAAAAATGTGGATTCTAGAATCAGATGGATTCTTTGTTGGGCCACCCGACCCTCAGCAAGATGTTGAACCTCTCTGTAGCTCAGCTTCCATTACTGACATGCTCATATGTCAAATCAATGCAGGATGAATATGGTAGCATGTACACAACTGTCTGGCTCAGAGAAGGTGCTCAGTAATTCAATCAAGCAGCATCTGGAGAATGACCTCAGGCACCTTTTTTATTGTGGATTTTTTTTTTTTTAAAGAAACCTCACTTACAAGCCTGACATCTCCCTGGAATAGGTCAGGACTGGCTATTGAAAGCACACTCTCCCACACCTCTTATCAGTTGGCCAGATGTATCATGGTGAGAGTCTAGGGAAGGCTGGGTAAATCTGGAGCTGGGTGCTGGCCTGTCAAAAGCACTAGAATGAAACGAACCCAGTCTGGGGCTTCATGTTAACAAAGGCAAGTATATAACCAATTCTGGCTAAGACTGATGAGTCTTTATCATATTAAAATTGCTTTTAAAAATAGTTGATCACTTGATTCATTAGGCAATCAAACTGGCATTGATTTGGTAACTTTTTCTAAATGTTATTTCTTTATAGTTATACTCATGTATTTAATTTCATCTTATATTTTTACTACTCCAAGTAATATGTAAGTAAGAAAACAGTGTTCAGAAACTTCTATTGCATATGTGAATTTGTACAGTGAACATTCATTCAGTTCATTGCCCATCATTGTTCTATCTTACAAATCCTTGTTGAGGACCCCCATAGGCCAGGGGTGTGCTTGTCACGGGACAAGCAGATCTCTGAAGGTAAAAAGCCTACAGTAAACAAGTCATCACTTTAGGATGGGGTGTGCTAATAGGGGTTCCCTGCAACATATACAGTGAAAAACTGGAAACACTTAATGCTCAGCAGTAGGAGAAGCATCGATTCAATTGTGAGTCATTCTAGGATCTACAAGGAAGCAGTTAAAATGAGTGTGGAGGGGAGGCTTCAAATAGAGTGACACAGAAAGACCCTGAGACACATCATGATAGACTCTGCAGTAAAAGTATTCTATGCATTCTATGTGTATACAGGTAACTTACAAAACACTTTATTTTTTATATTGTGTATATTGTTCTGAACTTAATTTTTATATAGATATAGATACAAATACAGGTAGAATTAAGCACATAGAAAGGTCTGGAAGGGAATACTTACTCTGGGTTAAGGAGGACAGTAGAGATTAGATTTGTTTCAAAGGAGAATTATCCTTGACAAATATTTAAGTGTTTGCAGGCAGAACGAATGTATGTATTATTTATTTAATGAAAAATAAATTTCAACTAGATATTTCCATTTTGAGAAAACAAAATGTAGGACTAAAGAGATCGTCTACTTTCAGAAGCTTGTGTCACAAATTGAATAAGAGAACTGGACATAATTTGAAGATTTTAAGTGATTTCTTGGTTGATTTTCATTCATTCCTTCATTTATTCATTCAGTTATCAATTTCACTTATTTCTGCAAATTATTTAAAGTTGCTTACAAAATTATATTAGGTCCTTTAATTTTTTAATAATTTAACATCAAAATAAAACTAAGAATATTTTATATTTCTGTGTGTGCATACACATATATATGGCAAAAGTCTTTAGGCACTGAGTCCTGAGTTTGCATTTTCTTGCAGTTAAAAGACAGCCTTCTATACTGATACTGCCACAAAGAACACATACAATTTCATCTGAAGAGTAACCTTTTCCCTGACGCTAAATTAAAGTTCATTTAGAGACCCTGTTATAAACCACACTGGGTAGAAAAATATGTAATATTATCCTATGTTTATTCAAGACTCATTAGTATTATTCAAATGGATGGTTTATTTAAGATGGTGGCTCTCAATCCCATAGGATGCAATATCTTCTATTTATAACAAATATATTATAACACATCTTGTACTACCAGGAAATGAATTTAATAGATAATATAACATACTGAACTTCATAGTTGCTCCAAGTGTAATATTAAGGAGAAGTAAAAAGACAGTGACATGACATAAAAGATGTATTCCATATGCACATGCTGCAATATAAATAGATGAGAAGACAGAAGAAGCAGTCACCCTGTGCAATAAGCATATGGACTCACTGACACTGGAAACACCAGCAAGTTGTGATGGCTTCATTAAACCACGAGTGGTGCTGCTGTTCATGGTGTGCTTTTTCCAAAACATTGAAAACTTGGTTGTGTTCTGAAAGGAAACAATGTCATCTCCTCTCCATTTAAACAAAAATAGATATTTTGGAAAATTCGATGCTTATTAAAACTGTGACAAATACCTTATTTTTCTTTGTAAGTCAGATTTAAGTTCTTGGGTAAAATAATTATAAACAACTTTCTTATCTATAGAAATATCCAGAAAGATATCTGAAAGTTGTTTGGGACCTGGCACAGATGCTTATTGAGGTGGGACCGTCTTGTGCATTGAAAAGAATTTGGCATCCATGGGGGTCCTCTTACTAAAGCCAATACTGCCTCAACTTGTTACAACCAAAACCACTTCCAGAAATTTCTAAAACAGTCCCTGGAGAGAGGTGCTGTTCCCACTGAAAACCACTGAATAAAACTTGTAATAACACTCAGATTGAGGTCCTCCAAAAGCAGGTGGGGCAAAGGGCTGTGTATAATGGTTTATGTGGGGTGTGGTCCCAGGAAGCAGTCGGGGGCATGACTGTGAGCCATAGATCTGATTCTGCTGGGACCTCCTGAAAGGACTACAGAAAGTGACCAGAATCACTGTCTGGAAGGACAGGAAGCAGGAACATTTACCCACCAATTTCTGGCCCCATTGGTCAAGGTGTTACCTTAAGGTGCTAAGGTTTTCACATTTCTGGGCCAACCTAAGCACTGGCTGAGAATGCTCAGACCTGGGGCACTGAGATGCTCAGCAGGAAGTGAGTCCCAGCCCACACAGGTCAGTGCGCTCTCTCTTACAGCAGGAGGTTGAGGGCATGTGGGTCAGGGCAAGAAGGTGTCTAATCTGCTCACTGATAGAATTTTTGCGGGGAGGCACGCTGATTATCTAAGAGGACCTCAGGCATCCTGTCTGCTATGTGACCACTTCTGGGAGGCTTTTGACAAGCCATCTAGTTGGGCAAGAGTGAAAACCTAGAACATTTCAGACATGCATCAACACAAAGCCGAGACTGCAGCCACTAGAATAAATTCTGGAAGGGTTAGTCTATTTGATAAATCAACTTTTTTATTTTCACCTTCATGGCAAGCAGACCTTCATTTTGTTCCCCTTGTCCATCCTCCATTCCTAAAAAGAAATGCATTTTCCAAATAATTCCCAGGGGGAATATGAGCACTTGCACCAGTATGCCACTTCTAACCTAGTTAACGTGGGATGTGGCTAGTCTATGGTCGAAAGCGAAGGGGCGGCTGCCATCTTTTCTTTTAACTGAGTTTATTGGGCCCTGAGAAGCCAGGATAGCTGTTTTCATTACAGTAGAAAGAGTTCATATAACTGCAGCACTAACCTTGAGCCCTGGTCCACAGAGCAAGTTCCTGACACTCTTGTCCTGAAGATGCTGAGATACTTGCATTGCCATGGGTGCCCACATCTCCCAGTCCAGGGTCAAATGCATTCCCTGTGTGTTTGCTCCTCTTCAATCATGCTACAAGAAGACAAAGACTGGCTATACTGAGGCAAGCTAGGCTTTGTGGGTGGCAATTTCCTTGTTTGATACTAGATTGTGCTCAGCATATGAGGAAGTAGACAGCTGTCCTAAAGTGACACCGTATGTGTCCCTACAAAAGTGATGTGCCACTCACTTCCTCCAGACACCTTCAGAACCTATGCGTTAAACTCAGAAAATTTCTACTTGTCCTTGTCTAAGCTCAAGTCCCCCTAAAGTCTAGAAAGTAATCCCAGGGCCCTGAAGTGGGGGGAGGACTGGGAAGAAGAAAAGAATCAAAGAGGAAATGCTGATTCATGAAGCTCATTATACTGGAAATCCACCAAGAACCATCCACTGGCTCCTGTCTCCACAGGTCAAGTGTTGCCTCAAGGGACACTGGTTCTCTCACATTGCAGCCACTAGTATGGCCAGTGGCCTCACAGTCATGCAATTAGTTCTTAGCTGTGCTGGTTTGTGCCAGAATTTTCTAGCAAACTCCCGTGTCATATACTTGCTTTTTACTGAGTCCATGGCACATGCTAGGCTTACGTGTGATTTTCACCATGTCATTTTTACAGACTAGGAGATGCATACAGCCTGCCTTTTCAGGTCTATCACCTATAAAATGACAAGAAGAGTGAGTAGGAAGCATTGCAGAAATGCTGAGGCTCCTTAGCATTTCCTGAAACATTTAAGGGTGTATGGACAGTAGGGACCTTCTGCAGCTTAATCACTGCTCTTCTCAGGGATATCCTTCACCTTAACTCTGAGTAAGGCAGGGGCATCCTTGCCTTACGAGCATGCCTCTTACTAGAAGGGTGTTTCAGGCTCTTCTCCCTGCTGCCCCCCATATACCTAAATTTAACTTATCCTGCCAGTCATTACATCTTTTCTTTGTGAGAGATGCAGCCTGAGTGCAGATCGAAATGAAAGAGCTTGACCTGAGGTGACACTGTGTTATCCAAGTTTTGGACTGGAAGCTAATGCTGCAAGAAACCGAATAATTGAGGAAAATCTAATAAAAGCTTATTAAAGGGTTGTGGACAGGGTGTAGGAAAGTCCACCATCGATGTGCATGACCCTAGGAGTCGATGGGGACCTGCTGCTACCATGCCAAATGAGGAAGGGCAGGGCAGGCAGGAGACTGAGAGAGAGACTGGTGCTAGGGAGAGGGACTTCCACATGGGACTGCTGCCTTCAGTGGAGGAAAAGGACATGGACAACCTGTGGCCTAGAGAGCAGGGCATCTGTGGAATCATTTACTTTGCATTGCCCTGTGGAACTGATTGCTCACAGTGGTAACCTGCTCAGTAATACATCCTGTCATCTTTTTACCTTTTTCTATATCACGTCTTCTCGCCTCCACTAAGGCTTTTGAGAAACTCCTCTCAAAGAAACCATTGTACTTAATCCTTACTCCAAGGCAGTGACCCAACCCGAGACTGGAAGTAGCTTATCCAAGACCGCCTACCTAGTGCTAGAGTGTCCATAACTCCAATCTGTTCTATAATGCAACCCAAACTAGTAAGTATGATTAATGTCTGGTATATTGGCAGGAATTCATGATTTCAGTGTATTATACTTCACGTGGAAACATGGTTTGCTAAGTATTTGTCAAATGTTATGCCTCAGAGTTCTAGTAGAAGACTGTGTTTGCAGACTCTCATAGTAGGCAAAGGCACAGGGGAGTTAAGAAGGGGATGATGAACAAGAGGAAAATGATGAGAGCAGCATCATGGCAAAGGTGGAAGATGGCAGCCATAATGGGAAGAGATTGAGAGCCACTCCCTTTACAGAGCAGGGTATCTAGACAATGAATGTCAGGTGCTCTGGGAATTGGGTAACTGGTAAAAAGAAAGAGAGAAAGAAAGAAAGAAAGAAAGAAAGAAAGAAAGAAAGAAAGAAAGAAAGAAAGAAAGAAAGAAAGAAAGAAAAGAAAGAAAGAAAGAAAGAAAGGAAGGGAAGGAAGGAAGGAAGGGAAGGGAAGGAAGGAAGGAAGGAAGGAAGGAAGGAAGGAAGGAAGGAAGGAAGGAAGGAAGGAAGGGAGGAAGGGAAGAAAGAAACAGAAATACACACGCACCTACCTACATTTTTCTTGATAACATTATTCATGATTGTGTATACACACAGTGTGGATAAGTGAATGAACATATCATGTATGAGTGATAGCTTCACAACAGCAGCTACCAAAGAGAGAAAAAGAAGGGAAAAGAACAGATATTTGGAATAATTCTGTGTCTACAGGACCTGATTTAATTAGCAGTTTGTGTCACTGCTTTGTGGTGCCCTTGAAGGTTATACGTTTTAGTAACTGAACCTTGTTTAGATATTGTTTGCATTTTAGAGTTTCTGTTAATCATGTTGATAACAGGATACCTTCTATAATTAAAAAACAAAAACAAAACAACATTGTTCAGTGAGGGCTCTAAATTCCATCGGCAACAAAATACCAAAATCATCTTTTTTCCCCCAATTATCTTTTTTTAAAAAATTAAATTTATTGGGGTAACATTGGTTAATAACATTATATAAGTTTCATGTGTACAACTTTAAAATATGACATCTGTATACTCTATTTGACCTCTTTTACCCTTTCATCCTCTCTCCATCTCCCTTATCCTCTGGTGACCATTATTCTGTTGTCTGTATTTATGAGTTTGTTTCTGTTTGTTTGTTTGTTTTGTTCGTTTGTTCATTTGTTGCTTTTGGTTTATATTCTACATATGAATGAAATTATATGATTCATGTCCTTCTCCATTTGACTTATTTCACTTAGCATAATATTCTCAAGATCCATTCATATTGTCATAAATGGCAATATTTCACCTTTTTATGGCTAAGTAGTATTATATTGTATATATGTACCACATCTTCTTTATCCAATTATCTGTTGAAGGACATTTAGGTTATTTCCATGTCTTGGCTATTGTAAATAATGATGCAATGGACATAGGAGTGTATATATCTTTATGAATGAATAAGTGATTTCAAATATTTTAGTTAGATACCTAGAAGAAGAATTGCTGAGTCATATGTTAGCTCTATTCAGAATAGCAATTATTAATAATGCAAGAAATAGAAATGTTAGAGAGGATGTGAAGAAAACTACTTGTACACTGTTAGTAGGAATTTAAATTGGTGCAGCCACTATGGAAAACAGTACAGATTCCCCAATTATCTTTTTAAATTATGATAAAATATAAATAACATAAAACTTGCCATCTTAACCATTTTAAGTGTACAGTTCCATGGCATTAAATATATTCACATTGTTGTGAAAATATCATCACTAACCATCTCCAGAATTTTTGTCATCTTCCAAAGCTTAAACTTTATATCCATTAAACAATAACTCCCCATTTCCTCCTACTCTCAGACCCTTACAACCACCATTATATTGTCTGTTTCTATGAATTTTGTTACCTAGGTATCTCATAAAAGTAAAATCATACAGTATTTGTTCTTACCAATTACTTTTGATTGATATAAAATTTTAGGATTTCACATATTTTTGGTTATATTTCTAAATAAGAAATAATTCCTTATTCGTATATATTCATAACATGTTGGTGCTAAATTTAACCTAAAATAAATAGTGTCTCAGAAGCAAATACTGTGTATAGATTGGAAAAAAAATAAAACTGTCTTTGTTCTCAGATGACATGATTGCTTATGCAATAAATTCAAAAGAATCAAAAGCAACAACAACAACAACAACAATAAAAACTCCTGGAACTAACAGTGTTTACAACAAGGTTCCAGGGTACAATGTTAATATACAAAAAATCAATTATTTACCTATATACTAGAAATAAAAAAGTGAAACTTAAAATTAAGAACACATTGCCATTTATATCAGCACTCCCAAAATGAAATACTTATGTATATGTGTAATAAAATATGTAAAATATCTACTTGAGGAAACTTACAAAACTAATGAAAGAAATCAATAAAGAACTAAATAAATGAAGAAATATTCCATACTCATGGATAGGAAGAAACAGTATTGTCAAGATACTAGTTCTTTCCAACTGAATCTATACAGTCAAAGCAACTCTAATCAAAATCCCAGTAACTTATTCTGTAGATATCAACAAATTGATTCTAATGTTTATGTAAAGAGACAGAAATCTCAGAATAGTCAACAGATTATTGAAGGAGAAGAAAAAAGTCAGAGGACCGACACTACCCAACTTTAAAACTTACTATAAACCTACAGTAATCAAAACAGCATGGTATTTAGTGAAAAAAAAATGACAAGTTGATCAATAGAACAGAGTAGAGAGTCTAGAAATAGACCCACATAAGTATAGTCAATCAGTTTTTGACAAAGGAGCAAAAGCAATGCAATGAAGCAAAGATAGTCTTTCAACAAAATAGTAATAAAACAACTGGATATGCACACACAAAAAGTAATAATAATAATCTTGACACAGACCTTTCATCCTTTCAAAAAATTAACTCAAAATAGATCATAGACCTAAACTTAAAACACAAAACTATAAAACTCCTAGAAGATAGAAAAGGGGAGAAAATCTAGATGGCCTTGGGTATGGTGATGACTTTTTAGATACAACACAAAATGCTCGATCCATGAAAAAAATCATTAATAAGCTGGATTTCATTAAAATTAAAAGTTTACGTTCTATGAAAGACACTGTTAAGAAAAAAAGAAGACAAGCCACAGACTTGTAGAAGATATTTGCAAAAGACATATCTGATAAAGGACTGTTTCTCAAATACTCCAAGAACTGTTAAAAGTTAACAATATGAAAACAAACAACCCAATTTAAAAATGGGCCAAAGACCTGAACAAACAATGTGTCACCAGAGAACATATTCAAATGGGAAGTAAACATGAAAAGATGCTCCACATCATATGTTAATAGGAAATTACAAATTAATAAAACAATGAGATATCACTACACACCTATTTGTAATGACCAAAATCCAAAACATTGACAATACCAAATGCTGGTGACGTGGAGAGAAAGGAACTCTCATTTACTGTTGATGGGATTGCAAAATGGTACAGCTACCTTGGAAGACAGTTTGACAGTTTCTTAAAAACTAAACATACTCTTACCTCATTATAGAGCAATCATACTCCTTTACAAGAGCTGCCTTTGCCCCTAACTTGGAGAGCAGTCTCCTTTATGTGGTTCAGATCTCAGCAATCTGTTTAGAGCCACTACCCAAGCACTACCTCTTTGCTCCATTTAAAGTTTCTCTGCCTCTCTCTCTCTCTCTCTCTCTCTCTCCCCTTTCCCTACACACACACACACACACACACACACACATTTTCCTCATTATTGTTTTTGACTACCTTGTTTGTTGCTGTATCTTGGAGCTGAGAATACTGCCTGGTGCACAGTGAATACTCAATAAATATTTCTGAATGAATAAATGAATAATGCAATGGAGTAGCAGAACAAGATGAAAATTTTTTTAAAAAGCCTTGATTCTACACACTGCACCATCCCCAAAAGAGGAAGAATGTTAATAACATAAACCCTAAAACCTAGTGACCCGTCCAGTTTCAAGTAGAGATTTGGGTTTTGATACTACAGGAAAAGTGTAAGCCCATTTTACATACACAGCAGGACCCTGTCAGAAGGAGATGACCAAGAGTTCAGGTAATTCCTACACTTAAGAAATCAATTGTATCTTAATTATTATCCTGTTTATCCATAGAAAATGTTAGTTTTTATACTCTAACAGTGCCTTTGTGCACATTTAAACAGAACAAATGAGAATTTATTATTTTCTTCAGAAACTGATTTTCTAACATTGCCAAATAAGCAGATTGGAGAGATGTTTACAATTCTCACATTGCATGGAATCAGAGCTATCACTACTTAGCATTCTAAGCACTCCTCAGCCACAGACTTATCACCTTCTCCTCCCTAGAAAGGCATTTGACATCCTGGACAGACACTGAGCA
This sequence comes from Pteropus medius, assembly GCF_902729225.1. Taxonomy (NCBI): domain Eukaryota; kingdom Metazoa; phylum Chordata; class Mammalia; order Chiroptera; family Pteropodidae; genus Pteropus; species Pteropus medius. The sequence continues at coordinate 431,687 of NW_024345601.1, read as the reverse complement.
TGTGATAAGCATGGCTTGCTCTTTGCTTTTCCTTTATTTGAGTCAGGAATTTATTCCCTTGGCTGGATGCCATAGAATACTTGTTCTGTGCATTACATTGAACTTCATGGAACAAAATTTTTTTATGAAAGTGTTTATAGAACATGAAGCCTAAAAGCCCTACTTATATTTCATAGGTGCCAAAGATCCTGCAGTCATGCCAGTAGTGAAGTGTTGATTGAAACTGTGTGATTGGTTTTCACAACATCATTCTATCTGTAATGGAAACTGTGTAAAAGGAAACCTTCTGCAGATAACTGACACAAGCCTTGGTTACCTTGGCTTTGTTTGCTATTGTTTTTTTTTTTTCTTTTGTAAATTGTGCAATGCCTCTTATCAAAGGATGATTAGCTAATGAACTTGTTATTTTTTTTATCTTGCTGAATAAAAGTGGGAGATGAAAAAAGAAAATGTTCCCCAAACCTTCTCTCACATCTTTAATATCCATAATGCATCAACTTTTCTGAATATTAATAAGCACAAGCTTACAATCCTAAATTATATCAATACTTGTTCAATAGTTTTTTTTTCAGATAGAATACATCCTGGAAAATTTTGGTGGCTTCTGGGTAATGACATGAAGGGTGATTTTCATTTTTATCATTTTCTGAAATTTCCTAAACTTTGAGAACGTTAGGGGTAATAATATTCACAATGGTAACATATCACATTAGTCTCATGCATTTTGATTTTTCAAACTGAGTGTATGTATTATTTTTTATTTTATCAATGAAGAAAATAACGATGAGAGCATGATTTTCACCTGGTCAACAGCATAGGGAGGAACAGTGTAGGTGGGACTCACATTCAGATTATCTGACTTCTAGTGGATGCACTTTTTTTCACAGATTTAATAGTTCAACCTGTGTTGAATGGACCAGGATGGACCCCCATATTCACTTTATCTGTTAATTAATAGATCTGACCAATTTGTGTGGAAAAAACACTCAAAGTCTAGATCCCTGGTGACTCTCCTCTCGATCTTACCCAATCTTGCTGACTTAATTTCTAAATTACAACTTTATTCCTTATGACTTTTATTCCTTTGATTTGGTTCCTATTTAATAATGAAAGTGCTCTTGAAAGATGTCATACATGTCGACCTATCACTCATCTACATGGTAGCGTAGTTCACTGGACCTCTTCCTGAGAGAAGGCTGAAGGAGGGCAAGAATGGAAGGACCCAGATGCATGTGTGTGTGTGTGTGTGTGTGTGTGTGTGTGTGCGCGTGCCATGCACACATTCATGTAGGGGGTTGAGAGAGAGAGAGAAAGAGAGAGAGAGAGAGTCATAGGTGGCTTGTACCAAAACAGAATAAAATTTTGTCAAAAAATAATGTTCAACCAGACATCTCTGTCCTACAGAATACAACCTGGAGCCGCTTGCCTAAATTTAAATTTTTTCCTTTTTATTGTTTAACCATGCCTGATAGATATGTCTTGATACCTTGGTGTAGTACCATTAGTTGTCAGACAAATCATATAAAGTGAAGAATAAAATATTAAGTAATGTCATTTCAGGTGAAAATTTGATTTAGGTTTTGTTTTCTCTTAATTTACTTTGGTTTATTCTCGATCTTCCCAGGCAGGATGTGCAGGTGGAAGACAGACAACAGGAGTGGGCAAAGGCAACAGAAATGTTGCTGTGTTATATTTGAGTTATGAATTGCTGCTTTGTCAAGTTCTAATTCTTGTACAAGGCTTAGTACCTTCAGAACTGCATTCTAAGATTTGATTTTAGGCGGTCTCTTACTCACCGCTCATGTGGAATCCATCATTAAAGAGTCCTACAGACTGTTTCTCCAAAAGAACTCTTTTCATTCCCCCTTGAACTCTGATATCATGTTGGAAAAGTAATGTACTCAGTATTTATTACTTTTCTTCTGGGTAACATCCACAATGTAGATGTCCCTGCTGGGAGATTCTTCTTTATCAATGTAGATGCCTCTGAGAAGGGATAATCCATCAGACAACAAGCTCCTTAGCAGTTCGGAACAAAATCATAGAGTAATTGACAGTGACTAAATATAGAAATGGGATTAAGAATGGGTTCCTGGTGAGAAAATTAGACTGCCTAGAGGAAGGAAAGGTGTATACTTACGGGAGAGATGAGAGATGGGGAAAAAAAAAAGTAATTCTTTTTACCATTTTACCAAAACTAATACAAAATGTCAGCTTAATCTGCTGAGACATTTAGAAAAATGATCATCATTACTTTCTAGGTCAATATGGCTGGTTTATTACCCAGGAACTGACCCTCATCACTGCTTCTCAGTCTGGATACTTAGGGCAAGCATTCCAAACCAGATCATGAGATAAACATTTGCATGACAAGGGAACCAGCATGCTTCTCTGTGAAGATGAAACGACTTCCATAGCTGAGCTTCAGTTGCTCCTTCAGAAGCAAGAACTGACTGCCATCTACATTAAATGGAACCTTTCTAGAAACCATACAATGCAAGGATTCTTAAGAAAACCTCCACGAGATTAAATCATGACAATATTAAGGCAGCCAACACTCAACTAGGACTTTTCAGTAATTTTGATAGAAGAAAAGATTCAGGTCCTACTCTGCTGACTTTATCTTGGCATTTTAAAATCTACCTACATAGTTGTCGAAGAGCTTGGAGTGTGTGATGATTTTAAAGAATGTCCACAAATTCCTCAATGCTCTTTCCTTTAAGAGGTGGACCTTATAACACTTCTCTTGAGTGTAGCCTGAATTTAGTGATTCATTTCTAACAAATAATATAAGGAAACTGTCACTTTCAAGGCTAGGACTTAAAAGACATTGTGTTTTCTACATTGCTCTGTCTGTCTCTTGGATCACTCATCCTGGGGGAAGCCAGCTGCCATGTTCTGAAGACACCCAAACAGCCCAATGGAGAAATTCACAAGCAGCAAAATGAGTTACAAACAATGAAGAACTAAGACCTCTGGCCAGCAGCTATGAGTGCACAATCTTGGAAGCAGATCCTCTTGCCCCAGTCAAGCTTTTAGGTACTGTAGACCTAACCAACATCTTTGCTGGATCCTTCTAAAAGACCTTGAGCCAGAATGACCCAGCTAAGCTACTCTTGAATTTATGACCTTCAAAAATTGTGTTTGTTAACACAATTAATAAATGTTTGTTATTTTAACATGCTAAGTTTTAGAGTCATCTGTTACCTTGAATTAGACAATTAATATAGAATGCAAGATATACAATCAGCAGAGTCTGTCTTTTTGCATCTTCAGGACTCAGAGAGAGTTGGATGCCCACTGTTATTAGACTGAGAGTGTTGTGATCTGGACTTAGAAATGTGTGTTTTTTTGACCTTCTACTCTCACACTGGCCAGTAGTACATATATTAAACTCTCTTCAATAGCCACTTTGAGTGTGCCATTTTTCCCTGCTGGGTCCTCACCTGAGGCAGCTGCCATATAAAATCTGCAAAGACTCCAGTGAGTGGTAGTGGCATCACCTGTGATGTGGACACCCCAAGTACAAATATGCCTGACATGTCTGGTGATGCTAGTGCTGGCTTGTTTTAAAGCAAGGCCAAGCTCCAGGGTTTGGGGCCTTTGCCTGTACCACAGTTTCTTTTTCCTTGTCAGCAATGGCAATGTTGCTGAGTTCTCACTGTCTCCATGTCACCCCTTGGTTTTGATACAGCATCCCTTACCTTGAGACTCAAAAATAAGTCACCAAAGACAGGCAGGAGAAGAACAGAGGGGTCGGCAATTAGAATAACCGTAAAGCAAATTTGTTTTCCCAGGAAGTTTCCTGGGGTCTCCTGTGATCAGCCTCCAGTAGTGTCCCAGTGCACTATAGATGCTCATATATTCTTGAATCTCACTGTGAACAGAAATAGAAATCAGCTGAAGTGAAAAGATTTAACCTGACTGCGCATTGTTATTTGTGAGTCATTGTTCCTGTAAAGCACTCAGACTAAAATATGATTAATTGGATGTCAGCTTGGGTTCCCAAGCAGAATCCCCATTTAAAATGTGATATCAAAAAATGGCAATCAGATGCTAGAAACCAAAACCCCACCAGGATCTGTCATGCACCCAAGATGCTGCCGCACCCTTTCCCGAGGTCTGAGGTCAGGGCCATTGTTCATCTCCCTGACCTTCTGTCCAGCTGCACTTGTTTCTCTTTCCTCTGACTCCACCTCTCGAAGTGTGTGGAAAACATTGATCTATGTTTGGAAATGCTCCCACAAATGTGTGAGGGATAAAGAATTTTGTTTTTATCCTATCAAGCTTTCATTTCTCAGCTGCCTCTGAGGATGATAAAAATAAAGTTCCAGAAACAGATGAACGTGTTTGTGGAGACAGCTCTTAAGAGGGACTGGGTTTAAATAATGTTTCACAGGGCTTTTCAAGAAGCCCAGGAGTTTGTACTCCTTTGTTTTTCTTGGTTTCATTTCTGAAAAATTAAGGTTTATATCTCCCAAATATTCTCAGAAACACTAAACCAGAGATTAGAGTGTATTCTTTGCTTTACTGCAAGGCTAAGAGATTGTTCTGTCTTCCTCGAAATCATTTCTGCTTCTCTGTTAAACTGGCAAAAGTCTGAAAACGGAGAAGATTCCTTGAATTTCAGTAGCTGTTACTTCAGCTGCAACCTATATTTTAGGTTTTTGTTGTTGATAGAAAACCTTACTTTGGGGGGTTACACTTGAGCTGTGCTGGTTGCCTTCCCTTTCCTTTTTCATCCCTTGTTCATTTGCCAAGGCTTTCTGGGATCACCTTTCAAATAAACTTACTGCACCCAAATCCTTGTTTCAGGATCTGCTTCTGTGGGAACTTAGGCTAAGACACTCTCCTAATACTTACTATAGCTGCCTACCTTAATTTCCTGAGTCACCCACCTAATTCTGAAGTTAAGGCAGACCAGTACAAAATGCTGTTTACAGTAGTGTCCCAATGCTTGGTATACTTCCTGGCTCATAATTAGTGCCAATAAATATTTTCTGAATGGAGAAGACACAGTATATCCTATGGATGAGTTTAACCATCTGGCAGGGAAGACAGACATGGGCAGATAAATGACAGCTCAGACAAATAAGGAGAACAGTTGAGGCATATCCAAAAATAACACAGAAGAAGAGTGATTTCGTGTATGTAAGGTGCAAACAGAGCCAGAACAAATAACCTCTGTATTTTAAATGACTGTATAGACCAGGTGGAAACGCATGGAAGACGTTCAAGCAGAAATGAGAGCAAAGACTGACTACACAGGATGTGAAGATGTGCCACCCAGTCTCCTTTCAGGGAAGGACTTGCTGCCCAGAAGGCAGTGTGGTCATCAGGCAGCCTACAACTGTCAACTCCTTCCTGGTCTGCTCAGGGGCAGAGAGCCATCTTACCAAGGTCAAGCCATTCCTGGAGTAGTTTGCATTGGAGACTGAGTGAGTTGGAGATGTAAATACCTGGCTTTTTTGACCTGATATGGACATTATGATAATAGTGGCAACTGAGTTCCTTGTGGTGCTGGCCACAACTTTCTCAGTCCTGCATCCATTCAAGCTCTTCCTCTGCTCAATCCTGCTTCGACCCTCTTCCCTTCACAGGTGTGATCCTTAATTAAGATTGCCAAATAAAAATACATAATTCTCAATCAAATTCAAATTTGAATTTAAGATAAACAATGAATCATATTTTGTATGAACATATTCCAAGTATTGCAAGGGACATACTTGTGCTAAAAACATCATTCTTCATTTATCTGAAATTCAGTTTAACTTGGCATTCTATATTCTATATTCTCTGATAAATATGTTTCACCCCAAACTCCATCTCAGTATCTTCTTTGGAGAACCCAACCTGCAATGCTAAGCATAAGGGAATGTGGTGTGATGTGGGAGCTACAGGCAGTTCTTTCTGCTGGAGAATGAAAGAATTATATTCCAACAATTTGGAATATGATCTGGATGAAACAGAGAAATTCCTAGAAACATGCAATTTCCCAAGACTGAGTCAAGAAGAAACAGAAAATCTTAACTGACCAGTTACTACTAACAAAATCGAATCAGTAATCAAAAAACTCCCAACAAACAAAAGTCCTGGACCAGATTCAAATATTCAAAGAATAATTAACACCTATTCTTCTCAAACTATTCCAAAAAATTCAAGAGGAATGAAGGCTCTCAAGCTTGTGTTATGAGGCTACCATTACCTTGATTCCCAAACCAAACAAAAAAAGAAAATTATAGAAAAAAAAACACATTTTATCTTAGTCATTAGCATAATTCTCCTGGAGAAAACTATTTATCTAGAGGAGGAAAGTAGCACTAGAACACTGCTTGTTTGGGGACCCCCAGAAATGGTCCTGACAAGAGCTTTGGTCAGGTCTCAGGGCCAGTGGTCATTTCTCATTCTGAGAAAGGGATTCCGCCTTGTTCGTGTAATACTGAGCTCTAACTCCCATCCCCAGGGATGTGCCTGTTGTCCTGGAAGGTTGCCTAGAATCAGAGCCTGAGGATTTGTGGGGAAGTGTTTGGTTCAGAAGGGTTTGTATCCAGCAGAATACGAGTAAGTGGGACCGGAGAAGGAAGCAGGATAAGCAAGGGTGGGGTCTCCAGGACAGTCACTGGAGGGGAGCACTGGCTCGGCCCTGTAGGGGGCTCTAGAGGTTATGCAAATCCTACCTCAGAATTGTCTTCCTACAGGAGCTGCAGGTGCTGGCTGTTAGGAGTGAGACTATCAGGAGCCCATGTACATGAAAATGGTAAAGGCACCTGAGAGGTTTCTGACAGTCTGGAAATGGCCTGCACATCAAAATGTGTGTTCTGAATGCATGGACAGAATATGTAACATCAAAAGAGCTACCACTCTGAAAGACCCTCTATGTTCCAGATGTGTGGAAAGAAACCAAATGCGCATGTTTTTTTTAATTGTTCCATCAGCCCCATGAAACAGGGGCTAATTTTACATACAAGGTAACTGAGGGCAGGAAGGTAAAGCAATTTTCCCACAACCAGCAAGTAATTTGCTCCACTGCTAATAAGTGGTGAACCTGGATTTCAACTAGAGCCTGTCTGACTCCATATGCATTTTCTTAATCACTAAAATTCCTCATGGGTGATGATAGCTAGGTAGTCTGATAGACAGACTAATATAATTCTTTCTATCTAGATCTCTATACATGAAGATACAGATATGCATAGATTTAGAGCCTTTGCACTTGTTTTGTCATTGGTGAAGTAAAAAATCATAGGACAATAAATACCATCCCTTATTGCCAACATATTTATTGGAAGTCTTTTCTCCTTTGTTACAAACAGTGAGAGTTGCAAGGGTGTCTGGTCACACAAAGGCAAATAAATCAAGTCCCAGAACTCTGCTCATCTGTCTTCATCAGAAAGCTGGACCATGCGAGATGCAGGTAGTAGGAAATCCTGCAGGCTCCTGAAAAACAACAAAAGAATGGGCTAAGGTCTAGTCAGGAAGGTTCAGCCTCACATTCATGATAGAGGAGGGGCTTCGCTGTCCATGGGCTGAGGTCATTCAAGGCTCCAAAGCAGTAGCCCCATCTAACAGCCCACTCAAGTACCTCACACACCATGGTCCCACTTAGGAGCTGTGGGACCATGGGGGACACAGAAGCCCTCAGCAAAGCCCTGTGCCTCTGCCTCCCCTGGGTAAGAGGGTTTTAAAAAAAAGTGATGGGTTCTCTCCAGATCCTCTTATCCAGTACCCAGGGAAAAAGCAATGTGGCTCTGGATTGGCAGGAAAGATGAGTAGTTCCCCTGGTTATGTAGGGTGCATGGGTATGTGTGTACATGTGCGTGTCTACATGTGTATATGTTTGTGAGTTTACATATAATTAACTGCAGAAGTTCAGGCACATCCTCGGATTTAAATAAGATACCCAATTAAATGCATGACCATGCTTGGTGTTTCCCTAGTACTTGGGCAGGTGAAACACTGGCACTTAAACTGTTTCTTGCCAAGTAATTCTCTTTGGATTATTTATGCTAACATTTCCCTTTGCTCTTGAGGTAAGTGAACATGAAATCTGAGCAGTTTATAGGAGTCAACACAGAGTCCAGAGGCTGCAGCTCACACATAGCTGGAGGGTAGGGAATATCATACCAACTCTCAGGTCAGATGAAGCAGGTGTCCCATTTTCCCAGGCCCCTTATAATTTTGTCAGATGAGGACTTGTGTTCAATTGATGAATGAGGGAGGGCTCTCAGGAGAAGGGCAATGAGGGAGCTAAGAGATAACTGGTCTGAGCTGGGTCTAGCTTTAGCCTGGTCCCACAGGGAAATCTGGGATATAAACTGTACCACTGTCAGTCTCACCTAGAAATGAGGGGGCTGGCCTTTTGTACCCTGAGTCAGTCACTGACTAAGGTCATTATGGGTAGGTGGAATGTAATATCCTAGGGAAGGTGCTTCCATTAGCCAAAGATGATTTTCCAAAGAAGGGAAGCTCTGAGCTGATACAGTTGACTTGCCTGGTAGCTTAAAGGATGGGCACATTGACTAGTAATGGGATCTGAGCGGTCTCTGATCAGCATCAGAGAAACTGTGCAGTTAAGGACTAAGCCAAGTGTGATCA
>NW_024345601.1:416054-423081 GCF_902729225.1 Pteropus medius | reverse complement strand
GGGATGTGCCTGTTGTCCTGGAAGGTTGCCTAGAATCAGAGCCTGAGGATTTGTGGGGAAGTGTTTGGTTCAGAAGGGTTTGTATCCAGCAGAATACGAGTAAGTGGGACCGGAGAAGGAAGCAGGATAAGCAAGGGTGGGGTCTCCAGGACAGTCCCTGGAGGGGAGCACTGGCTCGGCCCTGTAGGGGGCTCTAGAGGTTATGCAAATCCTACCTCAGAATTGTCTTCCTACAGGAGCTGCAGGTGCTGGCTGTTAGGAGTGAGACTATCAGGAGCCCATGTACATGAAAATGGTAAAGGCACCTGAGAGGTTTCTGACAGTCTGGAAATGGCCTGCACATCAAAATGTGTGTTCTGAATGCATGGACAGAATATGTAACATCAAAAGAGCTACCACTCTGAAAGACCCTCTATGTTCCAGATGTGTGGAAAGAAACCAAATGCGCATGTTTTTTTTAATTGTTCCATCAGCCCCATGAAACAGGGGCTAATTTTACATACAAGGTAACTGAGGGCAGGAAGGTAAAGCAATTTTCCCACAACCAGCAAGTAATTTGCTCCACTGCTAATAAGTGGTGAACCTGGATTTCAACTAGAGCCTGTCTGACTCCATATGCATTTTCTTAATCACTAAAATTCCTCATGGGTGATGATAGCTAGGTAGTCTGATAGACAGACTAATATAATTCTTTCTATCTAGATCTCTATACATGAAGATACAGATATGCATAGATTTAGAGCCTTTGCACTTGTTTTGTCATTGGTGAAGTAAAAAATCATAGGACAATAAATACCATCCCTTATTGCCAACATATTTATTGGAAGTCTTTTCTCCTTTGTTACAAACAGTGAGAGTTGCAAGGGTGTCTGGTCACACAAAGGCAAATAAATCAAGTCCCAGAACTCTGCTCATCTGTCTTCATCAGAAAGCTGGACCATGCGAGATGCAGGTAGTAGGAAATCCTGCAGGCTCCTGAAAAACAACAAAAGAATGGGCTAAGGTCTAGTCAGGAAGGTTCAGCCTCACATTCATGATAGAGGAGGGGCTTCGCTGTCCATGGGCTGAGGTCATTCAAGGCTCCAAAGCAGTAGCCCCATCTAACAGCCCACTCAAGTACCTCACACACCATGGTCCCACTTAGGAGCTGTGGGACCATGGGGGACACAGAAGCCCTCAGCAAAGCCCTGTGCCTCTGCCTCCCCTGGGTAAGAGGGTTTTAAAAAAAAGTGATGGGTTCTCTCCAGATCCTCTTATCCAGTACCCAGGGAAAAAGCAATGTGGCTCTGGATTGGCAGGAAAGATGAGTAGTTCCCCTGGTTATGTAGGGTGCATGGGTATGTGTGTACATGTGCGTGTCTACATGTGTATATGTTTGTGAGTTTACATATAATTAACTGCAGAAGTTCAGGCACATCCTCGGATTTAAATAAGATACCCAATTAAATGCATGACCATGCTTGGTGTTTCCCTAGTACTTGGGCAGGTGAAACACTGGCACTTAAACTGTTTCTTGCCAAGTAATTCTCTTTGGATTATTTATGCTAACATTTCCCTTTGCTCTTGAGGTAAGTGAACATGAAATCTGAGCAGTTTATAGGAGTCAACACAGAGTCCAGAGGCTGCAGCTCACACATAGCTGGAGGGTAGGGAATATCATACCAACTCTCAGGTCAGATGAAGCAGGTGTCCCATTTTCCCAGGCCCCTTATAATTTTGTCAGATGAGGACTTGTGTTCAATTGATGAATGAGGGAGGGCTCTCAGGAGAAGGGCAATGAGGGAGCTAAGAGATAACTGGTCTGAGCTGGGTCTAGCTTTAGCCTGGTCCCACAGGGAAATCTGGGATATAAACTGTACCACTGTCAGTCTCACCTAGAAATGAGGGGGCTGGCCTTTTGTACCCTGAGTCAGTCACTGACTAAGGTCATTATGGGTAGGTGGAATGTAATATCCTAGGGAAGGTGCTTCCATTAGCCAAAGATGATTTTCCAAAGAAGGGAAGCTCTGAGCTGATACAGTTGACTTGCCTGGTAGCTTAAAGGATGGGCACATTGACTAGTAATGGGATCTGAGCGGTCTCTGATCAGCATCAGAGAAACTGTGCAGTTAAGGACTAAGCCAAGTGTGATCATTAAGACTGACATCAGAGGTTTTGTTATAACTTTATGGAATCCCCAAACAACCTGGTAATTTATATTAATTACAAAAGCTTGAGACTTTCTAGGGACATTATCTCAAATTTTAACCTCTCTCACAAAACAATATAGGAATTGTTTTGACAACATTTATCTACCAACCTCCAGTTTATTGACAGAAGCAGAATAAATAATTAAAACACCCAAATTTCCTCGTTAAAAAAATGAGATTTCTCATTTTAAAGAGCCTTTCACAGGTAAGGGATGAGTTAATACTCCGTGTAGAATTATCATTCTAAATCCTCCTTTTACAGATTTGTAAATAGCTCAAGAAAGTTCAAGTGACTTTCTCAAGGTTGTAGTATATGATAGAATTAAATCCTTACTTATTAAAAAAAAAATAGCTTTTTTTCCACATATAATTCACATGCCATACAATATCCCATTTAAAATATTTAAAACAAAAATCAAATGATTAAAACCAAGCTTAAAACTTTCTCATCACCCCAAAAAGAAACCCCATACCTTTAACAGTTACCCCTCTCCCATTTTCCCCATTGACCCCAGCCCTAGTAACCATTAATCTATTTACTGTCTGTATAGGTTTGCCTATTGTGGACATATCATATGAATTGAAGCATACAATATGTGGTCTTTTGTGACTGGATTCTTTCACTTAATATGTTTTCAAGGTTTATCCATGGTGTTGCAAGTATCAGTACTTTACTGTTTTTTACAATATTCCATCGCCTGGATATGTCATATTGTGTTTATCCTTTTATTAATTGATGAATATTTGGGTTGTTTCCACTTTTTTGTATGTTGCTGTGAATGTTGGTGCACGTGTTTTTGTGTGGACATATGTTTTTCTTTCTCTTAGGTATATACCTAGAAGTAGAATTGCTGGGTCATATTGTCATTCTTTTAAAACTTTTGAGGAAATACATACTGTTTTCCAAAGTGGCTGCTGCATTTTGCATTTCCACTAGCAGTGTATGAAAGTTCCAATATCTATACATCCTCACCAATACTCATTATTGCCTGTCTTTTTGATTATAGCCACTCTAGTGGATGTGAAGTGAGATCTTGTTATAGTTTGAATTTGCATTATCTTGATGGTAAATGATGTTGACTATCTTTTCATGTGCTTATTGATTATTTGTATATCTTCTCTGGATTAATGTCTATGTAAGTCCTTTGCCCATTTTTAAATTGGTTTATTTGTTTTTTTATTACTGAGTTGAAAGTGTTCTTTAGTTATAAGTCCCTTGTCAGATATATGATTAATAAATATTTTTCTTCCATATTGTGGTTGTTTTTTTACATTCCTACTGGTGTTTTTAAAGCACAAATATTAAAACTTGATGAAGTCCAAATTTTATATATATATGATATATTATATATTCATATATTATAAATTATATATAATATATATTCTTTTGTTGCTTGTGCTTTCAGTGTCATATCCAAGAAATTATTGCCTAATTCAATGTTATAAAGACGTATTCCTATGTTTTCTTTCTAAGAGTTTTATAGTTTTAGCTCATGTATTTGGATTTTTTATCTATTTTGAGTTAATTGTTTTATAGGGTATAAGGTAGGGGTTCATCTTCATTCTTTCGCTTGTCAATATCTAGTTGTCCCAGCACCACTTATTGAGTGGTCTTGGCACCCTTGTGAAAAATCAATTGTCCAAAAAATGAAGGTTTATTTTTGGACTCTCAGTTCTATTCCATTGGTCTATATGTCTATCCTTATGCCAGTACCACACTGCCTTTATACTATAGTTTTGTTATAAGTTTGAAACTCCTTTTCAAAAAAATTTTTTTTTTTTTTGGTTATTCTGAGTCCCTTGCACTTGTTTATGAGTTTTAGGATCAGTTTGCCAAATTCTGTTAAGAAACTAACTGGTATTGTTTTGATCCTGTGGATCAATTTGGGGAATTTTGCAATTTAAACAATTTTAGGTCTCAAAGACTTATGAACATGGGATATTTTTCCATTTATTTCCATATATTTTCTTAAATTTTCAATTTTATTTAACAATGTTTTATAGTTTTCAGAGTATAAGTTTTGCATATTTTTTGTGAAATTTACTCTTAAATATTTTATTCTTTTTGATACTAGTGTAACTGGAAGTATTTTCTTAATTTCATATTTTGTTTGTTCATTGCAAATTTATAGAAATGCAGTTGACTTTTGCATATTGATTTTGCATCCTGCAATCTTGCTGAATGAAATGAAATCTTGAAGTTAGTCTGAATTATTCTGGATTTCTCTATTCTCAGTGCCATATTGAAAGATATAGGGTAACAGATGTTGTAAGGTAGTGAGCTACTACAGAGAAAGGGACCGAGGCTGTTTAACAACATTGTTCAAAAGCTGCGAGAGAGTACATACTTAGCTAGACATCAAAAAATTAAAAGGCAATCAACATTAACCACTCCACAAGGGATATAGACAATATGAGGAATAACTCAGAAGCTGCTGGTTAGAGAAAGCCAAGATCTCAAAAAAGATAAAGCCAGATGATGTAAGCCAAATTGTCTGGAAAGTGGAAGGGAGATATCAGTGTCAGGAGGTGGGGGAGGTGGATATAGAAATAGTTTCTGAGTTCATAGGTGTAAAGCAAATCTCCTTAGAAATCACCTGTTGAGGACTGTTACCTTAATAACTAAAAGACAGAAAACTCACAGATAATGAGTAAAAAATGCCCAGGACTGTGAAGACTAATATCCAGTTCATGTCATTCTAGACCACAGAAAACTATCAGCATAGCCCAGAAGTGAAGAAATTGGAGGGAATGACATAGCTGACTTAGAAGATGTTGCTCACTCATTCCTCAGTGAGAAAAAAACTGAACATGGCAAGGAGGCCCACTATATATACACTTGGTATTTGTTGTTTCAGTGAAGACGAGCTAGACTATGCTGTGAGGACAACCTCTAAGGAGTTCAAATAACAAAGACTTATTTCTTGCTCACATTGTGTCTACCACAGGTCGGTGTGAGGTGGGGATTTCTGCTCATTACAGGCACTAAATGACCTAGGATGACAAAGGTTTCATTTCCTAAGATGACAAAGGCTGCATCTTAATGGGTGCTTCCACACCACAGAAGCAGAGAAAGGGGTCCAGTACAGCCCTTAAAGCTGCTGATTGGAAGTGACATGTGATGTTCTGCTCAAATTTCACTGTCAAAGCAAGTCACATTGTCTTGTCTGATGTAAAAGGGGATACTCAAATTCTACTATAATATGCACCCAGAAAAAAGTCAAAAATATGTGTGACTAGCTCCAATGACTACTCTCTGGCTGCTGAATATTTGACTCTCATTTTATCCTACATTTTTCTCCCAATGGAGGTAACTTGTAAATTCTGCAGATAAAATGAAGGCAATACTAGAGAACTGGGAATTCCAGAGGGGAGCAGGGGCCTGGAGCAGGCTTTTCTGCTTTCTGTCTTGGTTTTATCTTAATGCAGTGCATGGGGATGAGCCAGACTCTTACGTACCATCTGTAGCCAGAGCTTGCAACTGCTATAATTCATCCGTTTGTGGTGAAGTCTTTAGCTAGGTCTTGGTCTCTAGAAAATTCTCTACAAAAGAATAAAAATTGCTTTCTTATTCTGTTTGAAAAATCCTGCAGAAAAAATTTCCAAGTCTTCTTAAAGCCATCAAAAATAAAAGAACAACAACAAAAGCTGGCTCAGTCCTGAGTCCATAGAGAGACAAGAAATCCCAGAAGAGAGAAATCTCAGCTTCTCATAAATCTCAGGAGAAGCCTTAGATGACTGAACCCAGGAGCTGGACCAACCCAGGTGCCAGAGCCAGGGTGGTGCTTGTTGTGCCTAGAGCTCCAGCAGAGGTAACTTGCTGCTCTTGCATCCTTCTTCCTCCACCTTTCTTCTTCTCTGTCCGGATGCACAGAGATGGCCATGCTTGGGATTGAGAGCTTCATCTGTGCCCCATGTGGTGAGTGAAGCTGGGCTCACTGCTCACACACCAATCTCCACTTATGTCCAGTGAACAACTATGATGACTTCAATATTGTTTTCCAACTTTCCCATATGGACTTTCTGCTGAAGAACTCAACAGCCTTTCTCCTCCAAAGACATCTGAGTGGAACCATTTTGGTGCTGGGTCTCATTGTTGCTGGGCAGCTCTAACTGACATCCAGATTCATGATTTGGATGGGCCCTGGTGCCTACCCCACATGACTAGGCTATGATACATAGCAGAAAAATAGATTCTTTTACTTTCCTTAAATCCCTTGAGTGTGGAAACAATCCGCACCGTGGACAATCAGGGAAACAAGAACTCACCACTCTTCATGTGGCTGCAACACATGATTTCAGAGGGTGTGCAAGAACTTTTCATTCTCTAGGTTCAATTTGACACTCTGACTTAAGCACTTAACAAAATGAGCCCGAAGTGTTAGAAAGGTTCAAGCCTCGTTGAAGAACAAGAGTGATTTCTCACAAAGCAGTGACTTGTTCTGGCTCCTTCAGTTGGCTGAGAATGAGGAGGGATGTTCAGCCAAATTTTTCTTTAGCAGTTCATAAAAACTTGACCATGCATAATAACAGCTGGCATTTACATAGCACATTTGAGTTTCCAAAGTGCTCACAGGCTTATTATTTCAACTGTGGTTTTTAATAACTGTTTTGCAAATGAGAACTCAAAGTCAGTGAAGGTGAGTGACTTCCCTAAAGCCATGCAGCTAGTAAGGGTCAGACTGCAGGCTGGGATCCCAAGCCTTGAGTACCCCTCATTATATAAGAGAGCTGTGTCCCCTTGAAGTTCTTTTCTCTCATGTCAGAGAACTGAGTAGAGAATTATGAGAGTCCAAAGATAGGAAAAGCTGACTAGCATCCCCTATGCTGTCAGGAAA